>NC_090395.1:9570194-9870402 GCF_036365525.1 Heterodontus francisci | reverse complement strand
GGGGGTTTCAATTACTAGAGGACACGAGTTCAAAGTGAAAGGGGAAACGTTTAGGGGGGATATGCGTGGAAAGTTCTTTACGCAGAGGGTGGTGGGCACCTGGAACGCATTGCCAGCGGAGGTGGTAGATGCGGGCACGATGGAGTCTTTTAAGATGTATCTAGACAGATACATGAATGGGCAGGAAGAAAAGAGATACAGAACCTTAGAAAATAGGCGACATGTTTAGAGAGAGGATCTGGATCGGCGCAGGCTTGGAGGGCCAAAGGGCCTGTTCCTGTGCTGTAATTATCTTTGTTCTTTTTTTGTTCTTTGACACACTCCGACACTCTCTATCACTCTACGACACTCTCTGACTCTCTCTGTCACTCCCTATCACTCTCTGACACTCTCTGACACACTCTGACACTCTCTATCATGCTCTATCTCTCTCTGAAACGCTCTGACACTCTCTGACACTCTCAGACACTCACTCTCACTCTCTATCACTCTCTGACACTCTCTGAAACTCTCGGACACTCAATGACACTCTCTGACACTCCCTCTCAATCTCTATCATTCTCTGACACACTCTGACTCTCTCTGATACTTTCAGACACTCTCTGACATCCTCTATCACTCTCTATCTCTTTCTGTCACACTCGATCACTCTCTGACACTCTCTATCGCTCTCTGACACTCTCTGACACACTCTGACACTCTCTGACACTCTCAGACACTCTCTATCACTCTCTATCGCTCTTTATCACTCTCTGACACTCTCTGACACTCTCTGACACTCTCTGACACTCTCAGACACTCTCTATCACTCTCAGACACTCTCTATCACTCTCTGTCACTCTCTGACACTCTCTGACACTCTCTGACACTCTTAATCACTCTCTGACACTCTCTATCACTCTCTATCACTCTCTGACACTCTCTATCATTCTCTGACACTCTCTGTCACTCTCTGACACTCTCGATCACTCTCTGACGCTCTCTGACACTCTCTATCACTTTCTGACACTCTCTATCACTCTCTGACACTCTCTATCACTCATTGAAACTCTCTGACACTCTCGGACACTCAATGACACTCTCTGACACTCTCTATCACTCTCTATCACTTTCTGACACTCTCTATCACACTCTGACACACTCTGACACTCTCTATCACTCTCTATCACTCTCTGACACTCTCTGACACTCTCTGACACACTCTGACACTCTCTGACACTCTCTGACACTCTCTATCACTCTTTATCACACTCTGACACTCTCTGACACTCTCTATCACTCTCAGACACTCTCTATCACTCTCTGTCACTCTCTGACACTCTCTGACACTCTCTGACACTCTTAATCACTCTCTGACACTCTCTATCACTCTCTATCACTCTCTGACACTCTCTATCATTCTCTGACACTCTCTGTCACTCTCTGACACTCTCGATCACTCTCTGACACTCTCTATCACTCATTGAAACTCTCTGACACTCTCGGACACTCAATGACACTCTCTGACACTCTCTATCACTCTCTATCACTTTCTGACACTCTCTATCACACTCTGACACACTCTGACACTCTCTATCACTCTCTATCACTCTCTGACACTCTCTGACACTCTCTGACACACTCTGACACTCTCTGACACTCTCTGACACTCTCTATCACTCTTTATCACACTCTGACACTCTCTGACACTCTCAGACACTCTCAGACATTCTCTGACACTCTCTATCATTCTCTATCACTTTCTGACACTCTTATTCGCTCTCTGACACTCTCTGTCACTCTCTATCACTCTCTGACCCTCTCTATTATTCTCTGACACTCTCTATCACTCTCTGACACTCTCGATCACTCTCTGACGCTCTCTGACAATCTCTATCACTCAGTGACACTCTATGACACTATCTATCACTCTATATCACTCTCTATCATTCTCTGATAATCTCTGACACACTCTGAAGCTCTCAGACACTCTCTATCGCTCTTTAGCAATCTCTGACACTCTCTGACACTCTCAGACATTCTGTGACACACTCTGACACTCTCTGACACTCTTAATCACTCTCTGACACTCTCTATCACTCTCTATCACCCTCTGACACTCTCTATCATTCTCCGACACTCTCTGTCACTCTCTGACACTCTCGATCACTCTCTGACGCTCTCTGACACTCTCTATCACTTTCTGACACTCTCTATCACTCTCTGACAATCTCTATCACTCATTGAAACTCTCTGACACTCTCGGACACTCAATGACACTCTCTGACACTCTCTATCACTCTCTATCACTTTCTGACACTCTCTATCACACTCTGACACACTCTGACACTCTCTATCACTCTCTATCACTCTCTGACACTCTCTGACACTCTCTGACACACTCTGACACTCTCTGACACTCTCTGACACTCTCTGACACTCTCTATCACTCTTTATCACACTCTGACACTCTCTGACACTCTCAGACACTCTCAGACATTCTCTGACACTCTCTATCATTCTCTATCACTTTCTGACACTCTTGTTCGCTCTCTGACACTCTCTGTCACTCTGTATCACTCTCTGACCCTCTCTATTATTCTCTGACACTCTCTATCACTCTATATCACTCTCTATCACTCTCTGATAATCTCTGACACACTCTGAAGCTCTCAGACACTCTCTATCACTCTTTAGCAATCTCTGACACTCTCTGACACTCTCAGACATTCTGTGACACACTCTGACACTCTCTGACACTCTTAATCACTCTCTGACACTCTCTATCACTCTCTATCACTCTCTGACACTCTCTATCATTCTCTGACACTCTCTGTCACTCTCTGACACTCTCGATCACTCTCTGACGCTCTCTGACACTCTCTATCACTTTCTGACACTCTCTATCACTCTCTGACAATCTCTATCACTCATTGAAACTCTCTGACACTCTCGGACACTCAATGACACTCTCTGACACTCTCTATCACTCTCTATCACTTTCTGACACTCTCTATCACACTCTGACACACTCTGACACTCTCTATCACTCTCTATCACTCTCTGACAATCTCTGACACACTCTGACACTCTCTGACACTCTCTGACACTCTCTATCACTCTTTATCACACTCTGACACTCTCTGACACTCTCAGACACTCTCAGACATTCTCTGACACTCTCTATCATTCTCTATCACTTTCTGACACTCTTATTCGCTCTCTGACACTCTCTGTCACTCTCTATCACTCTCTGACCCTCTCTATTATTCTCTGACACTCTCTATCACTCTCTGACACTCTCGATCACTCTCTGACGCTCTCTGACAATCTCTATCACTCAGTGACACTCTATGACACTCTCTATCACTCTATATCACTCTCTATCACTCTCTGATAATCTCTGACACACTCTGACACTCTCAGACACTCTCTATCACTCTTTATCAATCTCTGACACTCTCTGACACTCTCAGACATTCTGTGACACACTCTGACACACTCTGTCACTCTATGACAGTCTCTGACGCTCTCTATAACTCTCTAACACTCTCTGACACTCTCTGACACACTCTGACACTCTCTATCACCCTCTATCACACTCTATCACTCTCTGACACTCTCTGACACTCTCAGAAACTCTCTGTCACTCTCTGACACTCTCAGAAACTCTCTAACACTCTCTGACACTCTCTATCGCTCTTTGATATTCTCAGACACTCTCTATCACTCTCTGACACTCTCTAACTCTCTCTGACACTCTCTGACACTCTATATCACACTCTGACATTCACTGACTCTCTCAGACACTCTCTGTCACTCTCAGACACTCACTATCACTCTCTATCGCACTCGAACGCTCTTTGAAGCTCTCAGACTCTCTCTGACGCTCTCAGACACTCTCTGACACGCTCTGACGCTCTCTATCACTCAATGCCACTCTCAGACACTCTCGATCACTCTCTGTCACTCTCTGACACACTCTGACACTCTCTGACACTCTCAGACACTCTCTATCACTCTTTATCACTCTTTATCACTCTCTGACACTCTCTGACACTCGCAGACACTCGCAGACATTCTCTGACACTCTCAGACACTCTCAGACACTCTCAGCCACTCTTTATCACTCTCTATCACTCTCTGACACTCTCAATCACTCTCTGACACTCTCTGACACTCTCTGACACTCTCTGACACTCTCAGAAACTCTCAGACACTCTCTATCACTCTCTATCACTCTCTGACACTCTCGATCACTCTCTGACACTCTGTCACTCAATGACACGCTATGACACTCTCTATCACTCTCTATCGCTCTCTGACACTCTCTGACACACTCTGACACTCTCAGACACTCTCTAGCACTCTTTATCACTCTGAGACTCTAAGACATTCTGTGACACACTCCGACACTCTCTATCACTCTACGACACTCTCTGACGCTCTCTGTCACTCCCTATCACTCTCTGACACTCTCTGACACACTCTGACACTCTCTATCATGCTCTATCTCTCTCTGAAACGCTCTGACACTCTCTGACACTCTCAGACACTCTCTCTCACTCTCTATCAATCTCTGACACTCTCTATCACTCTCTATCACTTTCTGACACTCTCTATCACTCTCTGACACTCACTGACACTCTCTAGCACTCTCTGACACTCTCTATCACTCTCCGACACTCTCTACAATTCTCTGACACTCTCTGACACACTCTGACACTCTCAGACACTCTCTAGCACTCTTTATCACTCTGACACTCTAAGACATTCTGTGACACACTCCGACACTCTCTATCACTCTACGACACTCTCTGACACTCTCTGTCACTCCCTATCACTCTCTGACACTCTCTGACACACTCTGACACTCTCTATCATGCTCTATCTCTCTCTGAAACGCTCTGACACTCTCTGACACTCTCAGACACTCTCTCTCACTCTCTGACACTCTCTATCACTCTCTATCACTTTCTGACACTCTCTATCACTCTCCGACACTCTCTACCACTCTCTGAAACTCTCTGACACTCTCGGACACTCAATGACACTCTCTGACACTCCCTCTAAATCTCTATCAATCTCTGACACACTCTGACACTCTCTGATACTTTCAGACACTCTCAGACACTCTCTATCACTCTCTATCTCTTTCTGTCACACTCGATCACTCTCTGACACTCTCTATCGCTCTCTGACACTCTCTGACACACTCTGACACTCTCTGACACTCTCAGACACTCTCTATCACTCTTTATCACTCTCTGACACTCTCTGACACTCTCAGACACTCTCTATCACTCTCTGTCACTCTCTGACACTCTCTGACATTCTCTGACACTCTTAATCACTCTCTGACACTCTCTATCACTCTCTATCAGTCTCTGACACTCTCTGACACTCTCTGACACTCTTAATCACTCTCTGACACTCACTGACACTCTCTAGCACTCTCTGACACTCTCTATCACTCTCAGACACTCTATATCACTCTCTGACACTCACTGACACTCTCAGACACACTCAATCACTCTCTATCCCTCTCTGACACTCTCAGACACTCTCTGACACTGTCAGACACTCTCGATCCCTCTCTGACGCTCTCTGACACTCTCTGTCACTCAATGACACTCTATGACACTCTATGACACTCGCTGTCACTCTCTGACACTCTCTGACACTCTCTATCGCTATCTATCACTCTATGACACTCTCTGTCACTCTCTGACTCTCTCAGACACTCTCTATCCCTCTCTGACACTCTTAATCACTCTCTGACATGCTCTATCACACTCTATCTCTCTCTATCACTCAATGCCACTCTCTGACACTCTCTATCACTCTCAGACACTCTCTGTCACTCTCGATCACACTCTATCACTCAATGCCACTCTCTGACACTCTCTATCACTCTCTGACACTCTCTGTCACTCTCTGACGCTCTCTGACACTCTCTGACACTCTCTATCACTTTCTGACACTCTCTATCACTCTCTGACACTCTCTATCACTCATTGAAACTCTCTGACACTCTCGGACACTCAATGACACTCTCTGACACTCTCTATCACTCTCTATCACTTTCTGACACTCTCTATCACACTCTGACACACTCTGACACTCTCTCTCACTCTCTGACACTCTCTGACACTCTCTGACACACTCTGACACTCTCTGACACTCTCTGACACTCTCTATCACTCTTTATCACACTCTGACACTCTCTGACACTCTCAGACACTCTCAGACATTCTCTGACACTCTCTATCATTCTCTATCACTTTCTGACACTCTTATTCGCTCTCTGACACTCTCTGTCACTCTCTATCACTCTCTGACCCTCTCTATTATTCTCTGACACTCTCTATCACTCTCTGACACTCTCGATTACTCTCTGACGCTCTCTGACAATCTCTATCTCTCAGTGACACTCTATGACACTCTCTATCACTCTATATCACTCTCTATCACTCTCTGATAATCTCTGACACACTCTGACACTCTCAGACACTCTCTATCACTCTTTATCAATCTCTGACACTCTCTGACTCTCTCAGACATTCTGTGACACACTCTGACACACTCTGTCACTCTATGACAGTCTCTGTCGCTCTCTATAACTCTCTAACACTCTCTGACACTCTCTGACACACTCTGACACTCTCTATCTCCCTCTATCACACTCTATCACTCTCTGACACTCTCTGACACTCTCAGAAACTCTCTGTCACTCTCTGACACTCTCAGAAACTCTCTAACACTCTCTGACACTCTCTATCGCTCTTTGATATTCTCAGACACTCTCTATCACTCTCTGACACTCTCTAACACTCTCTGACACTCTCTGACACTCTATATCACTCTCTGACACTCTCTGTCACTCTCAGACACTCTCTATCACTCTCTATCGCACTCGAACGCTCTTTGACGCTCTCAGACTCTCTCTGACGCTCTCAGACACTATCTGAAACGCTCTGACGCTCTCTATCACTCAATGCCACTCTCAGACACTCTCGATCACTCTCTATCACTCTCTGACACACTCTGACACTCTCTGAGACTCTCAGACACTCTCTATCACTCTTTATCACTCTTTATCACTCTTTGACACTCTTTGACACTCTCTGACACTCGCAGACACTCGCAGACATTCTCTGACACACTCAGACACTCTCAGACACTCTCAGCCACTCTTTATCACTCTCTATCACTCTCTATCACTCTCTGACACACTCTGACACTCTCTGAGACTCTCAGACACTCTCTATCACTCTTTATCACTCTTTATCACTCTCTGACACTCTCTGACACTCGCAGACACTCGCAGACATTCTCTGACACTCTCAGACACTCTCAGACACTCTCAGCCACTCTTTATCACTCTCTATCACTCTCTGACACTCTCAATCACTCTCTGACACTCTCTGACACTCTCTGACACTCTCTGACACTCTCAGAAACTCTCAGACACTCTCTATCACTCTCTATCACTCTCTGACACTCTCGATCACTCTCTGACACTCTCTATCACTCAATGACACGCTATGACACTCTCTATCACTCTCTATCGCTCTCTGACACTCTCTGACACACTCTGACACTCTCAGACACTCTCTAGCACTCTTTATCACTCTGACACTCTAAGATATTCTGTGACACACTCCGACACTCTCTATCACTCTACGACACTCTCTGACACTCTCTGTCACTCCCTATCACTCTCTGACACTCTCTGACACACTCTGACACTCTCTATCATGCTCTATCTCTCTCTGAAACGCTCTGACACTCTCTGACACTCTCAGACACTCTCTCTCACTCTCTATCACTCTCTGACACTCTCTATCACTCTCTATCACTTTCTGACACTCTCTATCACTCTCCGACACTCTCTACCACTCTCTGAAACTCTCTGACACTCTCGGACACTCAATGACACTCTCTGACACTCCCTCTAAATCTCTATCAATCTCTGACACACTCTGATACTCTCTGATACTTTCAGACACTCTCAGACACTCTCTATCACTCTCTATCTCTTTCTGTCACACTCGATCACTCTCTGACACTCTCTATCGCTCTCTGACGCTCTCTGACACACTCTGACACTCTCTGACACTCTCAGACACTCTCTATCACTCTTTATCACTCTCTGACACTCTCTGACACTCTCAGACACTCTCTATCACTCTCTGTCACTCTCTGACACTCTCTGACATTCTCTGACACTCTTAATCACTCTCTGACACTCTCTATCACTCTCTATCAGTCTCTGACACTCTCTGACACTCTCTGACACTCTTAATCACTCTCTGACACTCACTGACACTCTCTAGCACTCTCTGACACTCTCTATCACTCTCAGACACTCTATATCACTCTCTGACACTCACTGACACTCTCAGACACACTCAATCACTCTCTATCCCTCTCTGACACTCTCAGACACTCTCTGACACTGTCAGACACTCTCGATCCCTCTCTGACGCTCTCTGACACTCTCTGTCACTCAATGACACTCTATGACACTCTATGACACTCGCTGTCACTCTCTGACACTCTCTGACACTCTCTATCGCAATCTATCACTCTATGACACTCTCTGTCACTCTCTGACTCTCTCAGACACTCTCTATCCCTCTCTGACACTCTTAATCACTCTCTGACATGCTCTATCACATTCTATCTCTCTCTATCACTCAATGCCACTCTCTGACACTCTCTATCACTCTCAGACACTCTCTGTCACTCTCGATCACACTCTATCACTCAATGCCACTCTCTGACACTCTCAGACACTCTCTATCACTCTTTATCACTCTCTGACACTCTCTGACACTCTCAGACACTCTCTATCACTCTCTGTCACTCTCTGACACTCTCTGACATTCTCTGACACTCTTAATCACTCTCTGACACTCTCTATCACTCTCTATCAGTCTCTGACACTCTCTGACACTCTCTGACACTCTTAATCACTCTCTGACACTCACTGACACTCTCTAGCACTCTCTGACACTCTCTATCACTCTCAGACACTCTATATCACTCTCTGACACTCACTGACACTCTCAGACACACTCAATCACTCTCTATCCCTCTCTGACACTCTCAGACACTCTCTGACACTGTCAGACACTCTCGATCCCTCTCTGACGCTCTCTGACACTCTCTGTCACTCAATGACACTCTATGACACTCTATGACACTCGCTGTCACTCTCTGACACTCTCTGACACTCTCTATCGCAATCTATCACTCTATGACACTCTCTGTCACTCTCTGACTCTCTCAGACACTCTCTATCCCTCTCTGACACTCTTAATCACTCTCTGACATGCTCTATCACATTCTATCTCTCTCTATCACTCAATGCCACTCTCTGACACTCTCTATCACTCTCAGACACTCTCTGTCACTCTCGATCACACTCTATCACTCAATGCCACTCTCTGACACTCTCTATCACTCTCTGACACTCTCTGACACACTCTGACACTCTCTGACACTCTCAGACACTATCTATCACTCTTTATCACTCTTTATCACTCTCTGACACTCTGTGACACTCGCAGACACTCTCTGACATTCTCAGACACTCTCTATCACTCTCTATCACGCTCTGACACACTCTGACACTCTCAATCACTCTCTGACACTCTCAGACACTCTCTATCACTCTCTATCACTCTCTGACACTCTCTGACACTCTCTAGCACTCTCTTTCACTCTCCGACACTCTCTGACAACCTCTGACACACTCTGACACACTCTGACACTCTCTGACACTCTCTATCAGTCTCTGACACTCTCTATCACTCTCTGACACTCTCTGACACTCTCTGACACACTCTGACACTCTCTGACACTCTCTGAAACTCTCTATCACTCTCTGACACTATCTGACACTCTCAGAGGCTCTCTATCACTCTCTATCACTCTCTGACACTCTCAGACACTCTCTATCACTCTCTGACACTCACTGACACTCTCAGACACTCTCTGTCACTCTCTGTCACTCTCAGACACTCTCAGACACTCTCTATCACTCTCTGACACTCTCTGACACTCTCTATCACTTTCTATCACTCTCTATCACTCTCTGACACTCTCTGACACTCTCTGACACTCTCTGACACTCTCAGACACTCTCTATCACTCTTTATCACTCTCTGACACTCTCTGATACTCTCAGACACTCTCTGACAATCACAGACACTCTCTGACACTCTCTGACACACTCTATCACTCAATGAATCTCTCGGACAATCTCTATCACTCTCAGGCATTCTCTATCACTCTTTATCACTCTATGACACTCTCTGACACTCTCTATCAGTCTCTGACACTCTCTATCACTCTCTGACACTCTCTGACACCCTCTGACACACTCTGACACACTCTGACACTCTCTGACACTCTCTGAAACTCTCTATCACTCTCTGACACTATCTGACACTCTCAGAGGCTCTCTATCACTCTCTATCACTCTCTGACACTCTCAGACACTCTATATCACTCTCTGACACTCTCTGACACTCGCTGACACTCTCAGACACTCTCTGTCACTTTCTGTCACTCTCAGACACTCTCAGACACTCTCTATCACTCTCTGACACTCTCTATTACTTTCTGACACTCTCCATCACTCCCGATCACTCTCTGGCACTCTCTGACACTCTCAGACACTCTCTATCACTCTTTATCACTCTCTGGCACTCTCAGACACTCTCAGACACTCTCTGACAATCATAGACACTCTCCATCACTCTCTGACACTCTCTATCACTCTCTGACACTCTCTGACACTCTCGATCACTCTCTGACACTCTCTGACACACTCTGTCACTCACTGACTCTCTCTGACAATCTCTATCACTCTCAGGCACTCTCTATCACTCTTTATCACTCTCTGACACTCTCTGACTATCTCTGACACTCTATCACGCTCTGACACTCTCTATCACGCCCTGACAATCTCTATCACTCTCTGACACTCTCTGACACTCTCTGTCACTCTCTGACACTCTCTGACTCTCTCTGACAGTCTCTATCATTCTCTATCACTCTCTGACAATCTCTGACACACTCAGACTCTCTGTGACTCACTCTGACACTCTCTATCACTCTATGACTCTCTCTATCACTCTCTGACACTCTCTGACACACTCTATCGCTCTCTATCACTCTCTGACACTCTCTGACACTCTCCATCACTCGATGACACTCTCAGACACGCTCTATCACACTCCGTATCACTCTCTGACACCCAATGACACTCTCTATCACTCTCTGACACTCTATATCACTCCATATCACTCTCTGACACTCTCTGTCACTCTCTATCACTCTCTGACTCTCTCTGACACTCTCTATCACTCTCTATCACTCTCTGACACTCTCTGACACTCTATATCACTCAATGACACTCCGTGACAGTCTCTATCACTCTCTGACACTCTCTGACACAATCAGACACTCTGTGACACACTCTGACACTCTCTATCACTCTTTGACACTCTCTGATGATCTCTATCACTCTCTATTACGCTCCGACACTCTCTGAGGCACTCTGGCACTCTCTATTACTCTCTGACACTCTCTATCACTCTACGACACTCTCTTACGCTCTCTGTCACTCCCTATCACTCTCTGACACTCTCTGACACACTCTGACACTCTCTATCATGCTCTATCTCTCTCTGAAACGCTCTGACACTCTCTGACACTCTCTCTCACTCTCTATCACTCTCTGACACTCTCTATCACTCTCTATCACTTTCTGACACTCTCTATCACTCTCTATCACTCTCCGACACTCTCTACCACTCTCTGAAACTCTCTGACACTCTCGGACTCTCAATGACACTCTCTGACACACCCTCTCAATCTCTATCAATCTCTGACACACTCTGACACTCTCTGATACTTTCAGACACTCTCAGACACTCTCTATCACTCTATCTCTTTCTGTCACACTCGATCACTCTCTGACACTCTCTATCGCTCTCTGACACTCTCTGACACACTCTGACACTCTCTGACACTCTCAGACACTCTCTATCACTCTTTATCACTCTCTGACACTCTCTGACACTCTCAGACACTCTCTATCACTCTCTGTCACTCTCTGACACTCTCTGACACTCTCTGACACACTTAATCACTCTCTGACACTCTCCATCACTCTCTATCAGTCTCTGACATTCTCTGACACACTTAATCACTCTCTGACACTCACTGACACTCTCTAGCACTCTCTGACACTCTCTATCACTCTCAGACACTCTATATCACTCTCTGACACTCACTGACACTCTCAGACACACTCAATCACTCTCTATCACTCTCTGACACTCTCTGACACTCTCAGACACTCTCTGACACTCTCAGACACTCTCTGACACTCTCTGACGCTCTCTGACACTCTCTGTCACTCAATGACACTCTATGACACTCTATGACACTCTATGACACTCGCTGTCACTCTCTGACACTCTCTGACACTCTCTATCGCTCTCTATCACTCTATGACACTCTCTGTCACGCTCTGACTCTCTCAGACACTCTCTATCCCTCTCTGACACTCTTAATCACTCTCTGACACGCTCTATCACACTCTATCTCTCTCTATCACTCAATGCCACTCTCTGACACTCTCTATCACTCTCAGACACTCTCTATCACTCTCTATCACACTCTATCACTCAATGCCACTCTCTGACACTCTCTATCACTCTCTATCACTCTCTGACACTCTCTGACACACTCTGACACTCTCTGACACTCTCAGACACTATCTATCACTCTTTATCACTCTTTATCACTCTCTGACACTCTCTGACACTCGCAGACACTCTCTGACACTCTCAGACACTCTCTATCACTCTCTATCACGCTCTGACACTCTCTGACACTCTCAATCACTCTCTGACACACACAATCACTCTCTGACCCACTCTGACACTCTCTGACACTCTCTGACACTCTCTATCAATCTCTATCACTCTTTATCACTCTCTGACACTCTCGATCACTCTCTGACACTCTCTGACACACTCTGTCACTCACTGACTCTCTCTGACAATCTCTATCACTCTCAGGCACTCTCTATCACTCTTTATCACTCTCTGACACTCTCTGACTATCTCTGACACTCTATCACGCTCTGACACTCTCTATCACGCCCTGACAATCTCTATCACTCTCTGACACTCTCTGACACTCTCTGTCACTCTCTGACTCTCTCTGACAGTCTCTATCATTCTCTATCACTCTCTGACAATCTCTGACACACTCAGACTCTCTGTGACTCACTCTGACACTCTCTATCACTCTATGACTCTCTCTATCACTCTCTGACACTCTCTGACACACTCTATCGCTCTCTATCACTCTCTGACACTCTCTGACACTCTCCATCACTCGATGACACTCTCAGACACGCTCTATCACACTCCGTATCACTCTCTGACACCCAATGACACTCTCTATCACTCTCTGACACTCTATATCACTCCATATCACTCTCTGACACTCTCTGTCACTCTCTATCACTCTCTGACTCTCTCTGACACTCTCTATCACTCTCTATCACTCTCTGACACTCTCTGACACTCTATATCACTCAATGACACTCTGTGACAGTCTCTATCACTCTCTGACACTCTCTGACACAATCAGACACTCTGTGACACACTCTGACACTCTCTATCACTCTATGACACTCTCTGATGCTCTCTATCACTCTCTATTACGCTCCGACATTCTCTGAGGCACTCTGGCACTCTCTATTACTCTCTGACACTCTCTATCACTCTACGACACTCTCTTACGCTCTCTGTCACTCCCTATCACTCTCTGACACTCTCTGACACACTCTGACACTCTCTATCATGCTCTATCTCTCTCTGAAACGCTCTGACACTCTCTGACACTCTCTCTCACTCTCTATCACTCTCTGACACTCTCTATCACTCTCTATCACTTTCTGACACTCTCTATCACTCTCTATCACTCTCCGACACTCTCTACCACTCTCTGAAACTCTCTGACACTCTCGGACTCTCAATGACACTCTCTGACACACCCTCTCAATCTCTATCAATCTCTGACACACTCTGACACTCTCTGATACTTTCAGACACTCTCAGACACTCTCTATCACTCTCTATCTCTTTCTGTCACACTCGATCACTCTCTGACACTCTCTATCGCTCTCTGACACTCTCTGACACTCTCTGACACTCTCTGACACTCTCAGACACTCTCTATCACTCTTTATCACTCTCTGACACTCTCTGACACTCTCAGACACTCTCTATCACTCTATGTCACTCTCTGACACTCTCTGACACTCTCTGACACACTTAATCACTCTCTGACACTCTCTATCACTCTCTATCAGTCTCTGACACTCTCTGACACTCTTAATCACTCTCTGACACTCACTGACACTCTCTAGCACTCTCTGACACTCTCTATCACTCTCAGACACTCTATATCACTCTCTGACACTCACTGACACTCTCAGACACACTCAATCACTCTCTATCACTCTCTGACACTCTCTGACACTCTCAGACACTCTCTGACACTCTCAGACACTCTCTGACACTCTCGATCACTCTCTGACGCTCTCTGACACTCTCTGTCACTCAATGACACTCTATGACACTCTATGACACTCTATGACACTCGCTGTCACTCTCTGACACTCTCTGACACTCTCTATCGCTCTCTATCACTCTATGACACTCTCTGTCACGCTCTGACTCTCTCAGACACTCTCTATCCCTCTCTGACACTCTTAATCACTCTCTGACACGCTCTATCACACTCTATCTCTCTCTATCACTCAATGCCACTCTCTGACACTCTCTATCACTCTCAGACACTCTCTATCACTCTCTATCACACTCTATCACTCAATGCCACTCTCTGACACTCTCTATCACTCTCTATCACTCTCTGACACTCTCTGACACACTCTGACACTCTCTGACACTCTCAGACACTATCTATCACTCTTTATCACTCTTTATCACTCTCTGACACTCTCTGACACTCGCAGACACTCTCTGACACTCTCAGACACTCTCTATCACTCTCTATCACGCTCTGACACTCTCTGACACTCTCAATCACTCTCTGACACACACAATCACTCTCTGACCCACTCTGACACTCTCTGACACTCTCTGACACTCTCTGACACTCTCTTTCAATCTCTATCACTCTTTATCACTCTCTGACACTCTCTGACACTCGCAGACACTGTCTGACACTCTCAAACACTCTCAAACACTCTCAGACACTCTCAGACACTCTCTATCACTCTCTATCACTCTCTGACACTCTCTGACACTCTCTAGCACTCTCTTTCACTCTCCAGCACTCTCTGACAACCTCTGACACACTCTGACACACTCTGACACTCTCTGACACTCTCTATCAGTCTCTGACACTCTCTATCACTCTCTGACACTCTCTGACACACTCTGACACTCTCTGACACTCTCTGAAACTCTCTATCACTCTCTGACACTATCTGACACTCTCAGACACTCTCTGTCACTCTCTGTCACTCTCAGACACTCTCAGACACTCTCTATCACTCTCTGGCACTCTCTGACACTCTCTATCACTTTCTGACACACTCTATCACTCTCTATCACTCTCTGACACTCTCTGACACTCTCTGACACTCTCTATCACTCTTTATCACTCTCTGACACTCTCTGATACTCTCAGACACTCTCTGACAATCACAGACACTCTCAGACACTCTCTATCACTTTCTGTCACTCTCAGACACTCTCAGACACTCTCTATCACTCTTTATCACTCTCTGACACTCTCTGATACTCTCAGACACTCTCTGACAATCACAGACACTCTCAGACACTCTCTATCAATTTCTGTCACTCTCAGACACTCTCTGACACTCTCTATCACTCTCTGACGCTCTCGATCACTCTCTGACACTCTCTGACACACTCTATCACTCAATGAATCTCTCTGACAATCTCTATCACTCTCAGGCATTCTCTATCACTCTTTATCACTCTCAGACACTCTCTGACACTCTCTATCACTCTCTGACACTCTCTATCACTCTCTATCACTCTCTGACACTCTATATCACTCAATGACACTCTGTGACATTCTCTATCACTCTCTGACACTCTCTGATGCTCTCTATCACTCTCTATTACGCTCCGACACTCTCTGAGACACTCTGGCACTCTCTATTACTCTCTGACACTCTCCATCGCTCTATGGCTCTCTCTGACACTCTCTGACAACCTCTGACACACTCTGACACACTCTGACACTCTCTGACACTCTCTGACACTCTCTATCACTCTCTGACACTCTCTGACACCCTCTGACACACTCTGACACACTCTGACACTTTGTGACACCCTCAGAGGCTCTCTATCACTCTCTATCACTCTCTGACACTCTCAGACACTCTCTATCACTCTCTGACACTGACTGACACTCTCAGACACTCTCTATCACTCTCTGACACTGACTGACACTCTCAGACACTCTCTATCACTCTCTGACACTGACTGACACTCTCAGACACTCTCTATCACTCTCTGACACTGACTGACACTCTCAGACACTCTCAGACACTCTCAGTCACTCTCTGTCAGTGTTTATCACTCTCTGACACTCTCTGACACTCTCAGACATTCTGTGCCACACTCTGACATACTCTATCACTCTATGACATTCTTTGACGCTCTCTATCACTCTCTATCACTCTCTGACACACTCTGACAATCTCGGAAACTCTCTGACTCTCTCTATCACTCTCTGACACTCTCTATCACTCTTTGACACTCTCTGACACTCTTGATCACTCTCTGACACTCTCTGACATTCTCTGACACTCTCAGACACTCTCTGACAAACACAGACACTCTCAGACACTCTCTATCACTCTCTGTCGCTCACTCACACTCTCTGACACTCTTAATCATTCTCTGACACTCTCTATCACTCTCTGACACTCTCGATCACTCTCTGACACTCTCTGACACTCTCTATCACTCAATGACTCACTCTGACACTCTCTATCACTGTCTGACACTCTCTGACACACTCTGACACTCTCGGACACTCTCTGTCACTCTTTATCACTCTCTGACCCTCTCAGACACTCTCAGACATTCTGTGACACACTCTGACACACTCTATCACTCCATGACACTCTTTGACGCTCTCTATCACTCTCTGTCACTCTCTGACACTCTCTGACAGACTCTGACACTCTCTATCACTTTCTATCTCTCTCTGACACACTCTGACACACTCTGACACTCTCTGACACTCTCTATCGTTCTCTGACACCCTCTGACACACTCTGACACACTCTGACACGCGCTGTCACTCTCTATCACTCTCTGACACTCTCTGACACTCTCAGAGGCTCTCTATCACTCACTATCACTCTCTGACAATCTCAGACACTCTCTATCACTCTCAGACATTCGCTGACACTCTCAGACACTCTCTGTCACTCTCTGCCACTCTCAGACACTCTCCGACACTCTCCATCACCCTATGACACTCTCTATCAGTCTCTGACACTCTCTATCACTCTCTGTCACTCTCTGACACTCTCTGACAGACTCTGACACTCTCTATCACTTTCTATCTCTCTCTGACACACTCTGACACACTCTGACACTCTCTGACACTCTCTATCGTTCTCTGACACCCTCTGACACACTCTGACACACTCTGACACGCGCTGTCACTCTCTATCACTCTCTGACACTCTCTGACACTCTCAGAGGCTCTCTATCACTCACTATCACTCTCTGACAATCTCAGACACTCTCTATCACTCTCAGACATTCGCTGACACTCTCAGACACTCTCTGTCACTCTCTGCCACTCTCAGACACTCTCCGACACTCTCCATCACCCTATGACACTCTCTATCAGTCTCTGACACTCTCTATCACTCTCTGACACTCTCTGACACACTCTGACACTCTCTGACACTCTCTGAAACTCTCTATCACTCTCTGACACTATCTGACACTCTCAGACACTCTCTGTCACTCTCTGTCACTCTCAGACACTCTCAGACACTCTCTATCACTCTCTGACACTCTCTGACACTCTCTATCACTTTCTGACACACTATCACTCTCTATCACTCTCTGACACTCTCTGACACTCTCTGACACTCTCAGACACTCTCTATCACTCTTTATCACTCTCTGACACTCTCTGATACTCTCAGACACTCTCTGACAATCACAGACACTCTCAGACACTCTCTATCACTTTCTGTCACTCTCAGACACTCTCAGACACTCTCTATCACTCTTTATCACTCTCTGACACTCTCTGATACTCTCAGACACTCTCTGACAATCACAGACACTCTCAGACACTCTCTATCACTTTCTGTCACTCTCAGACACTCTCTGACACTATCACTCTCTGACACTCTCGATCACTCTCTGACACTCTCTGACACACTCTATCACTCAATGAATCTCTCTGACAATCTCTATCACTCTCAGGCATTCTCTATCACTCTTTATCACTCTCAGACACTCTCTGACACTCTCTATCACTCTCTGACACTCTCTATCACTCTCTATCACTCTCTGACACTCTATATCACTCAATGACACTCTGTGACAGTCTCTATCACTCTCTGACACTCTCTGACACAATCAGACACTCTGTGACACACTCTGACACTCTCTATCACTCTATGACACTCTCTGACGCTCTCTATCACTCTCTATTACGCTCCGACACTCTCTGAGACACTCTGGCACTCTCTATTACTCTCTGACACTCTCCATCACTCTATGGCTCTCTCTGACACTCTCTGACAACCTCTGACACGCTCTGACACACTCTGACACTCTCTGACACTCTCTGACACTCTCTATCACTCTCTGACACTCTCTGACACCCTCTGACACACTCTGACACAC
Source organism: Heterodontus francisci (assembly GCF_036365525.1). NCBI lineage: Eukaryota > Metazoa > Chordata > Chondrichthyes > Heterodontiformes > Heterodontidae > Heterodontus > Heterodontus francisci. Next base: position 9,851,437 of record NC_090395.1, on the reverse strand, counting down.
TCTGACACTCTGCGACACCCTCAGAGGCTCTCTGTCGCTCTCTATCACTCTCTGACACTCTCAGACACTCTCTATCACTCTCTGACACTGACTGACACTCTCAGACACTCTCTATCACTCTCTGACACTGACTGACACTCTCAGACACTCTCTGTCACTCTCTGTCACTCTCTGACACTCTCTGACACTCTCTATCACTCTCTGACACACTCTGACACTCTCAGACACTCTCAGACACTCTCTGTCAGTGTTTATCACTCTCTGACACTCTCTGACACTCTCAAACATTCTGTGCCACACTCTGACACTCTCTGACACACTCTGACACTCTCAGAGGCTCTCTATCACTCACTATCACTCTCTGACAATCTCAGACACTCTCTATCACTCTCAGACATTCGCTGACACTCTCAGACACTCTCTGTCACTCTCTGCCACTCTCAGACACTCTCCGACACTCTCCATCACCCTATGACACTCTCTATCAGTCTCTGACACTCTCTATCACTCTCTGACACTCTCTGACACACTCTGACACTCTCTGACACTCTCTGAAACTCTCTATCACTCTCTGACACTATCTGACACTCTCAGACACTCTCTGTCACTCTCTGTCACTCTCAGACACTCTCAGACACTCTCTATCACTCTCTGACACTCTCTGACACTCTCTATCACTTTCTGACACACTCTATCACTCTCTATCACTCTCTGACACTCTCTGACACTCTCTGACACTCTCAGACACTCTCTATCACTCTTTATCACTCTCTGACACTCTCTGATACTCTCAGACACTCTCTGACAATCACAGACACTCTCAGACACTCTCCATCACTTTCTGTCACTCTCAGACACTCTCAGACACTCTCTATCACTCTTTATCACTCTCTGACACTCTCTGATACTCTCAGACACTCTCTGACAATCACAGACACTCTCAGACACTCTCTATCACTTTCTGTCACTCTCAGACACTCTCTGACACTCTCTATCACTCTCTGACACTCTCGATCACTCTCTGACACTCTCTGACACACTCTATCACTCAATGAATCTCTCTGACAATCTCTATCACTCTCAGGCATTCTCTATCACTCTTTATCACTCTCAGACACTCTCTGACACTCTCTATCACTCTCTGACACTCTCTATCACTCTCTATCACTCTCTGACACTCTATATCACTCAATGACACTCTGTGACAGTCTCTATCACTCTCTGACACTCTCTGACACAATCAGACACTCTGTGACACACTCTGACACTCTCTATCACTCTATGACACTCTCTGACGCTCTCTATCACTCTCTATTACGCTCCGACACTCTCTGAGACACTCTGGCACTCTCTATTACTCTCTGACACTCTCCATCACTCTATGGCTCTCTCTGACACTCTCTGACAACCTCTGACACACTCTGACACACTCTGACACTCTCTGACACTCTCTGACACTCTCTATCACTCTCTGACACTCTCTGACACCCTCTGACACACTCTGACACACTCTGACACTCTGCGACACCCTCAGAGGCTCTCTGTCGCTCTCTATCACTCTCTGACACTCTCAGACACTCTCTATCACTCTCTGACACTGACTGACACTCTCAGACACTCTCTATCACTCTCTGACACTGACTGACACTCTCAGACACTCTCTGTCACTCTCTGTCACTCTCTGACACTCTCTATCACTCTCTGACACACTCTGACACTCTCAGACACTCTCAGACACTCTCTGTCAGTGTTTATCACTCTCTGACACTCTCTGACACTCTCAGACATTCTGTGCCACACTCTGACACTCTCTGACACTCTCTGACACTCTCAGAGGCTCTCTATCACTCACTATCACTCTCTGACAATCTCAGACACTCTCTATCACTCTCAGACACTCGCTGACACTCTCAGACACTCTCTGTCACTCTCTGCCACTCTCAGACACTCTCCGACACTCTCCATCACCCTATGACACTCTCTATCAGTCTCTGACACTCTCTATCACTCTCTGACACTCTCTGACACACTCTGACACTCTCTGACACTCTCTGAAACTCTCTATCACTCTCTGACACTATCTGACACTCTCAGACACTCTCTGTCACTCTCTGTCACTCTCAGACACTCTCAGACACTCTCTATCACTCTCTGACACTCTCTGACACTCTCTATCACTTTCTGACACACTCTATCACTCTCTATCACTCTCTGACACTCTCTGACACTCTCAGACACTCTCTATCACTCTTTATCACTCTCTGACACTCTCTGATACTCTCAGACACTCTCTGACAATCACAGACACTCTCAGACACTCTCTATCACTTTCTGTCACTCTCAGACACTCTCAGACACTCTCTATCACTCTTTATCACTCTCTGACACTCTCTGATACTCTCAGACACTCTCTGACAATCACAGACACTCTCAGACACTCTCTATCACTTTCTGTCACTCTCAGACACTCTCTGACACTCTCTATCACTCTCTGACACTCTCGATCACTCTCTGACACTCTCTGACACACTCTATCACTCAATGAATCTCTCTGACAATCTCTATCACTCTCAGGCATTCTCTATCACTCTTTATCACTCTCAGACACTCTCTGACACTCTCTATCACTCTCTGACACTCTCTATCACTCTCTATCACTCTCTGACACTCTATATCACTCAATGACACTCTGTGACAGTCTCTATCACTCTCTGACACTCTCTGACACAATCAGACACTCTGTGACACACTCTGACACTCTCTATCACTCTATGACACTCTCTGACGCTCTCTATCACTCTCTATTACGCTCCGACACTCTCTGAGACACTCTGGCACTCTCTATTACTCTCTGACACTCTCCATCACTCTATGGCTCTCTCTGACACTCTCTGACAACCTCTGACACACTCTGACACACTCTGACACTCTCTGACACTCTCTGACACTCTCTATCACTCTCTGACACTCTCTGACACCCTCTGACACACTCTGACACACTCTGACACTCTGCGACACCCTCAGAGGCTCTCTGTCGCTCTCTATCACTCTCTGACACTCTCAGACACTCTCTATCACTCTCTGACACTGACTGACACTCTCAGACACTCTCTATCACTCTCTGACACTGACTGACACTCTCAGACACTCTCTGTCACTCTCTGTCACTCTCTGACACTCTCTATCACTCTCTGACACACTCTGACACTCTCAGACACTCTCAGACACTCTCTGTCAGTGTTTATCACTCTCTGACACTCTCTGACACTCTCAGACATTCTGTGCCACACTCTGACATACTCTATCACTCTATGACACTCTTTGACGCTCTCTATCACTCTCTATCACTCTCTGACACACTCTGACACTCTCGGAAACTCTCTGACTCTCTCTATCACTCTCTGACACTCTCTATCACTCTTTGACACTCTCTGACACTCTTGATCACTCTCTGACACTCTCTGACATTCTCTGACACTCTCAGACACTCTCTGACAAACACAGACAATCTCAGACACTCTCTATCACTCTCTGTCGCTCACTCACACTCTCTGACACTCTTAATCATTCTCTGACACTCTCTATCACTCTCTGACACTCTCGATCACTCTCTGACACTCTCTGACACTCTCTATCACTCAATGACACACTCTGACACTCTCTATCACTGTCTGACACTCTCTGACACACTCTGACACTCTCGGACACTCTCTGTCACTCTGTATCACTCTCTGACCCTCTCAGACACTCTCAGACATTCTGTGACACACTCTGACACACTCTATCACTCCATGACACTCTTTGACGCTCTCTATCACTCTCTGTCACTCTCTGACACTCTCTGACAGACTCTGACAGTCTCTATCACTTTCTATCTCTCTCTGACACACTCTGACACACTCTGACACTCTCTGACACTCTCTATCGTTCTCTGACACCCTCTGACACACTCTGACACCCTCTGACACGCGCTGTCACTCTCTATCACTCTCTGACACTCTCTGACACTCTCAGAGGCTCTCTATCACTCACTATCACTCTCTGACAATCTCAGACACTCTCTATCACTCTCAGACATTCGCTGACACTCTCAGACACTCTCTGTCACTCTCTGTCACTCTCAGACACTCACCAAAACTCTCCATCACCCTATGACACTCTCTATCACTCTCTGACACTCTCTGACACTCTCTGACACTCTCTATCACTCTCTATCACTTTCTGACACTCTCTATCACTCTCGGACACTCTCTGACACTCTCTGACACTCTCAGACAATCTCTATCACTCTTTCTCACTCTCTGACACTCTCTGACACTCTCTGACTCTCTCAGACACTCTCTGACAATCACAGACACTCTCAGACACTCTCTATCACTCTCTATCACTCTGTGACACTCTCTATCACTCTCTGACACTCTCGATCACTCTCTGACTCTCTCTGACACACTCTATCACTCAATGACACTCTCTGACACTCTCTATCACTCGCAGTCACTCTCTATCACTCTCTATCACTCTCTGACACTCTCTGACAATCTCTGACACTCTATATCACTCTCTGACACTCTCTGACACTCTCTATCACTCTCTATCACTCTCTGACACTCTCTATCACTCTCTATCACTCTCTGACACTCTCTGACACACTCAGACACTCTGTGACTCACTCTGACACTCTCTATCACTCTCTGACACTCTCTAAAACTCTCTGACAATCTCTGACACTCTCTATCAATCTCTATCACTCTCTGACACTCTCTGAAACTCTCTATCACTCAATGACAATCTGTGACACTCTCTATCACCCTCTGAAACTCTCTGACGCTCTCGATCACTCTCTATTACGTTCTGACACTCTTAGACACACTCTGACACTCTCTATCACTCTCTGACACTCTACATCACTCTATGACAATCTCTGACACTCTCTATCACTCTCTATCACTCTCTGCACTCTCAGACACTCTCCATCACTCTCTGGCACTCACTGACACTCTCAGACACTCTCTGTCACTCTCTGTCACTCTCAGACACTCTCAGACACTCTCTATCACTTTCTGACACTCTCTATCACTCTCTATCACTCAATGACACTCTCTGACACTCTCTCTCATTCTCTGACACTCTCTGACACTCTCTGACAATCACAGACACTCTCAGACACTCTCTATCACTCTCTATCACTCTGTGACACTCTCCATCACTCTCTGACACTCTCGATCACTCTCTGACTCTCTCTGACACACTCTATCACTCGCAGTCACTCTCTATCACTCTCTATCACTCTCTGACACTCTCTGACAATCTCTGACACTCTATATCACTCTCTGACACTCTCTGACACTCTCTATCACTCTCTGACACTCTCTGACACTCTCTATCACTCTCTATCACTCTCTGACACTCTCTGACACACTCAGACACTCTGTGACTCACTCTGACACTCTCTTTCACTCTCTGACACTCTCTAAAACTCTCTGACAATCTCTGCCACTCTCTATCACTCTCTATCACTCTCTCTGACACTCTCTATCACTCTCTATCACTCTCTGACACTCTCTATCACTCAATGACAATCTGTGACACTCTCTATCACCCTCTGAAACTCTCTGACGCTCTCTATCACTCTCTATTACGTTCTGACACTCTTAGACACACTCTGACACTCTCTATCACTCTCTGATACTCTCCATCACTCTATGACACTCTCTGACACTCTCTATCACTCTCTATCACTCTCTGACACTCTCTGGCAACCTCTGACACACTCTGACACACAATGACACTCTCTGACACTCTCTGACAATCTCTATCACTCTCTGACACTCTCTGACACTCTCTGACACTCTCGATCACTCTCTATCACTCTCTGACACTCTCTGACACTCTCTGTCACTCTCTGTCACTCTCTATCACTCTCTGACACTCTCTGTCACTCTCTATCACTCTCTGACACTCTCTATCACTCTCTGACACTCACTGACATTCTCAGACACTCTCTGTCACTCTCAGACACTCTCAGACACTGTCTATCACTCTCAGACACTGTCTATCACTCTCTATCACTCTCTATCACTCTCTGACACTCTCAGACACTCTCAGACACTTTCAGACACTCTCAGACACTCTCTATCACTCTCTAACACTCTCTGACACTCTCAGAAACTCTCTCACTCTCTGACATTCTCAGACACTCTCTATCACTCTCTGACACTCTCTATCAATCTCTGACACTCTCTGACACTCTCTATCACTCTCTGACTCTCAATGACACTCTCAGACACTCTCTGTCACTCTCAGACACTCTCAGACACTCTCTATCACTCTCCATTACACTCTAACGCGCTTTGACGCTCTCAGACAAACTCTGACGCTCTCAGACACTCTCTGACACTCTCAGACAAACTCAATCACTCTCTATCACTCTCTGACACTCTCTGACAATCTCTAACACTCTCGATCACTCTCTGACACTCACAGACACACTCTGACACTCTCAGACACTCTCTGTCACTCGTTATCACTCTCTGACACTCTCTGACACTCTCAGACATTCTGTGACACACTCTGACACACTCTATCGCTCTCTGACACTCTTTGACGCTCTCTATCACTCTCTATCACCCTCTGACACTCTCTGACACACTCTGACACTCTCTATCACTTTCTATCTCTCTCTGACACTCTCTGACACTCTCCAACACTCTATTACACTCTCTGACACGCTCTATCACTCTCTATCACTCTCTGACACTCTCTGACACTCTCTATCACTCTCTGACACTCACTGACACTCTCAGACACTCTCTGTCCCTCTCTGTCACTCTCTGTCACTCTCAGACTCTCTCAGATACTCTCTATCACTCTCTGACACTCTCTGACACTCTCAGGCATTCTGTGACACACTCTGACACACTCTATCGCTCGCTGACACTCTTTGACGCTCTCTATCACTCTCTATCACACTCTGACACTCTCTGACACACTCTGACACTCTCTATTACTTTCTATCTCTCTCTGACACTCTCTGACACTCTCTAACACTCTCTATCACTTTCTGACACTCTCTATCACTCTCGGACACTCTCTGACACTCTCTGACACTCACAGACAATCTCTATCACTCTTTATCACTTTCTGACACTCTCTGACACTCTCTGACTCTCTCAGACACTCTCTGACAATCACAGACACTCTCAGACACTCTCTATCACTCTCTATCACTCTGTGACACTCTCTATCACTCTCTGACACTCTCGATCACTCTCTGACTCTCTCTGACACACTCTATCACTCAATGACACTCTCTGACACTCTATCACTCGCAGTCACTCTCTATCACTCTCTATCACTCTCTGACACTCTCTGACAATCTCTGACACTCTATATCAGTCTCTGACACTCTCTGACACTCTCTATCACTCTCTATCACTCTCTGACACTCTCTATCACTCTCTATCACTCTCTGACACTCTCTGACACACTCAGACACTCTGTGACTCACTCTGACACTCTCTATCACTCTCTGACACTCTCTAAAACTCTCTGACAATCTCTGACACTCTCTATCACTCTCTATCACTCTCTGACTCTCTCTGACACTCTCTATCACTCTCTATCACTCTCTGACACTCTCTGACACTCTCTATCACTCAATGACAATCTGTGACACTCTCTATCACCCTCTGAAACTCTCTGACGCTCTCTATCACTCTCTATTACGTTCTGACACTCTTAGACACACTCTGACACTCTCTATCACTCTCTGACACTCTACATCACTCTATGACACTCTCTGACACTCTCTATCACTCTCTATCACTCTCTGCACTCTCAGACACTCTCCATCACTCTCTGGCACTCACTGATACTCTCAGACACTCTCTGTCACTCTCAGACACTCTCTATCACTTTCTGACACTCTCTATCACTCTCTATCACTCAATGACACTCTCTGACACTCTCTCTCATTCTCTGACACTCTCTGACACTCTCTGACAATCACAGACACTCTCAGACACTCTCTATCACTCTCTATCGCTCACTAACACACTCTGACACTCTTAATCACTCTTTGACACTCTCTATCACTCCCTGACACTCTCGATCCCTCTCTGACACTATCTGACTCTCTCGATCACTCAATGACACTCTCTGACACTCTCTATCAATCTCTGACACTCTCAGACACTCTCTGTCACTCTTTATCACTCTCTGACAGTCTCTGACACTCTCTGACACCCTCTGACACACTCTGACACACTCTGACACTCTGTGACACCCTCAGAGTCTCTCTATCACTGTCTATCACTCTCTGACACTCTCAGACACTCTCTATCACTCTCTGACACTGACTGACACTCTCAGACACTCTCTATCACTCTCTGACACTGACTGACACTCTCAGACACTCTCTGTGACTCTCTGTCACTCTCTGACATTCTCAGACACTCTCAGACACTCTCTGTCAGTGTTTATCACTCTCTGACACTCTCTGACACTCTCAGACACTCTCAGACACTCTCTGTCAGTGTTTATCACTCTCTGACACTCTCTGACACTCTCAGACATTCTGTGCCACACTCTGACATACTCTATCACTCTATGACACTCTTTGACGCTCTCTATCACTCTCTATCACTCTCTGACACACTCTGACACTCTCGGAAACTCTCTGACACTCTCTATCACTCTCTGACACTCTCTGTCACTCTCTGAAACTCTCTGACACTCTCTATCACTCTTTGACATTCTCTGACACTCTCGATCACTCTCTAACACTCTCTGACATTCTCTGACACTCTCAGACACTCTCTGACAAACACAGACACTCTCAGACACTCTCTATCACTCTCTTCGCTCACTCACACTCTCTGACACTCTTAATCATTCTCTGACACTCTCTGACACTCTCTATCACTCAATGACACACTCTGACACTCTCGGACACTCTCTGTCACTCTTTATCACTCTCTGACACTCTCAGACACTCTCAGACATTCTGTGACACACTCTGACACACTCTATCACTCTATGACACTCTTTGACACTCTCTATCGCTCTCTGACACTCTCTGACACCCTCTGACACACTCTGACACACTCTGACACGCGCTGTCACTCTCTATCACTCTCTGACACTCTCTGACACTCTCAGAGGCTCTCTATCACTCACTATCACTCTCTGACACTCTCAGACACTCTCTATCACTCTCAGACATTCACTGACACTCTCAGACACTCTCTGTCACTCTCTGTCACTCTCAGACACTCTCAGACACTCTCCATCACCCTCTGACACTCTCTATCACTCTCTGACACTCTCTGACACTCTCTGACACTCTCTATCACTCTCTATCACTTTCTGACACTCTCTATCACTTTCTGACACTCTCTGACACTCTCTGACTCTCTCAGCCACTCTCTGACAATCACAGACACTCTCAGACACTCTCTATCACTCTCTATCACTCTGTGACACTCTCTATCACTCTCTGACACTCTCGATCACTCTCTGACTCTCTCTGACACACTCTATCACTCAATGACACTCTCTGACACTCTCTATCACTCGCAGTCACTCTCTATCACTCTCTATCACTCTCTGACACTCTCTGACAATCTCTGACACTCTATATCACTCTCTGACACTCTCTGACACTCTCTATCACTCTCTATCACTCTCTGACACTCTCTGACACTCTCTATCACTCTCTATCACTCTCTGACACTCTCTGACACACTCAGACACTCTGTGACTCACTCTGACACTCTCTATCACTCTCTGACACTCTCTAAAATTCTCTGACAATCTCTGACACTCTCTATCACTCTCTATCACTCTCTGACTCTCTCTGACACTCTCTATCACTCTCTAGCACTCTCTGACACACTCTGACACTCTCTATCACTCAATGACAATCTGTGACACTCTCTATCAACCTCTGAAACTCTCTGACGCTCTCTATCACTCTCTATTACGTTCTGACACTCTTAGACACACTCTGACACTATCTATCACTCTCTGACACTCTCCATCACTCTATGACACTCTCTGACACTCTCTATCACTCTCTATCACTCTCTGCACTCTCAGACACTCTCTATCACTCTCTGACACTCACTGACACTCTCAGACACTCTCTGTCACTCTCTGTCACTCTCAGACACTCTCAGACACTCTCTATCACTTTCTGACACTCTCAATCACTCTCTATCACTCAATGACACTCTCTGACACTCTCTCTCATTCTCTGACACTCTCTGACACTCTCTGACAATCACAGACACTCTCAGACACTCTCTAGCACTCTCTATCGCTCACTCACACTCTCTGACACTGTTTATCACTCTTTGACACTCTCTATCACTCCCTGACACTCTCGATCCCTCTCTTACACTATCTGACTCTCCCTATCTCTCAATGACACTCTCTGACACTCTCTATCAATCTCTGACACTCACAGACACACTCTGACACTCTCAGACACTCTCTGTCACTCTTTATTACTCTCTGACACTCTCTGACACTCTCAGGCATTCTGTGACACACTCTGACACACTCTATCGCTCTCTGACACTCTTTGACACTCTCTATCACTCTCTATCACACTCTGACACTCTCTGACACACTCTGACACTCTCTATCACTTTCTATCTCTCTCTGACACTCTCAGACTATCTCTATCACTCTTTATCACTTTCTGAAACTCTCTGATACTCTCTGACTCTCTCAGACACTCTCTGACAATCACAGACACTCTCAGACACTCTCTATCACTCTCTATCACTCTGTGACACTCTCTATCACTCTCTGACACTCTCGATCACTCTCTGACTCTCTCTGACACACTCTATCACTCGCAGTCACTCTCTATCACTCTCTATCACTCTCTGACACTCTCTGACAATCTCTGAGAATCTATATCACTCTCTGACACTCTCTGACACTCTCTATCAATCTCTGACACTCTCTGACACTCTCTATCACTCTCTATCACTCTCTGACACTCTCTGACACACTCAGACACTCTGTGACTCACTCTGACACTCTCTTTCACTCTCTGACACTCTCTAAAACTCTCTGACAATCTCTGACACTCTCTATCACTCTCTATCACTCTCTCTGACACTCTCTATCACTCTCTATCAATCTCTGACACTCTCTGACACTCTCTATCACTCAATGACAATCTGTGACACTCTCTATCACCCTCTGAAACTCTCTGACGCTCTCTATCACTCTCTATTACGTTCTGACACTCTTAGACACACTCTGACACTCTCTATCACTCTCTGACACTCTCCATCACTCTATGACACTCTCTGACACTCTCCATCACTCTCTATCACTCTCTGACACTCTCTGGCAACCTCTGACACACTCTGACACACAATGACACTCTCTGACACTCTCTGACAATCTCTATCACTCTCTGACACTCTCTGACAATCTCTATCACTCTCTATCACTCTCTGACACTCTCTGACACTCTCTGTCACTCTCTGTCACTCTCTATCACTCTCTGACACTCTCTGTCACTCTCTATCACTCTCTGACACTCTCTGACACTCTCAGACACTGTCTATCACTCTCAGACGCTCTCTATCACTCTCTATCACTCTCTATCACTCTCTGACACTCTCTATCACTCTCTGACACTCCCAGACACTCTCAGACACTTTCAGACACTCTCAGACACTCTCTATCACTCTCTAACACTCTCTGACACTCTCAGAAACTCTCTCACTCTCTGACATTCTCAGACACTCTCTATCACTCTCTGACACTCTCTATCAATCTCTGATACTCTCTGACACTCTCTATCACTCTCTGACTCTCAATGAAACTCTCAGACACTCTCTGTCACTCTCAGACACTCTCAGACACTCTCTATCACTCTCCATCACACTCTAACGCGCTTTGACGCTCTCAGACACACTCTGACGCTCTCAGACACTCTCTGACACTCTCAGACAAACTCAATCACTCTCTATCACTCTCTGACACTCTCTGACAATCTCTAACACTCTCGATCACTCTCTGACACTCACAGACACACTCTGACACTCTCAGACACTCTCTGTCACTCTTTATCACTCTCTGACACTCTCTGACACTCTCAGACATTCTGTGACACACTCTGACACACTCTATCGCTCTCTGACACTCTTTGACGCTCTCTATCACTCTCTATCACCCTCTGACACTCTCTGACACACTCTGACACTCTCTATCACTTTCTATCTCTCTCTGACACTCTCTGACACACTCTGACACTCTCTATCACTTTCTATCTCTCTCTGACACTCTCTGACACTCTCTAACACTCTCTATCACTTTCTGACACTCTCTATCACTCTCGGACACTCTCTGACACTCTCTGACACTCTCTGACACTCTCAGACAATCTCTATCACTCTTTATCACTTTCTGACACTCTCTGACACTCTCTGACTCTCTCAGACACTCTCTGACAATCACAGACACTCTCAGACACTCTCTATCACTCCCTATCACTCTGTGACACTCTCTATCACTCTCTGACACTCTCGATCACTCTCTGACTCTCTCTGACACACTCTATCACTCAATGACACTCTCTGACAATCTCTGACACTCTATATCACTCTCTGACACTCTCTGACACTCTCTATCACTCTCTATCACTCTCTATCACTCTCTCTCACTCTCTGACACTCTCTGACACTCTCTATCACTCAATGACAATCTGTGACACTCTCTATCACCCTCTGAAACTCTCTGACGCTCTCTATCACTCTCTGACACTCACTGACATTCTCAGACACTCTCTGTCACTCTCAGACACTCTCAGACACTCTCAGACACTCTCAGACACTCTCTATCACTCTCTGACACTCTCTGACACTCTCTGACATTCTCAGACTCTCTCTATCACTCTCTGACACTCTCTATCAATCTCTGACACTCTCTGACACTCTCTATCACTCTCTGACTCTCAATGACACTCTCAGACACTCTCTGTCACTCTCAGACACTCTCAGACACTCTCTATCACTCTCCATCACACTCTAACGCGCTTTGACGCTCTCAGACACACTCTGACGCTCTCAGACACTCTCTGACACTCTCAGACAAACTCAATCACTCTCTATCACTCTCTGACACTCTCTGACAATCTCTAACACTCTCGATCACTCTCTGACACTCACAGACACACTCTGACACTCTCAGACACTCTCTGTCACTCTTTATCACTCTCTGACACTCTCTGACACTCTCAGACATTCTGTGACACACTCTGACACACTCTATCGCTCTCTGAAACTCTTTGACACTCTCTATCACTCTCTATCACACTCTGACACTCTCTGACACACTCTGACACTCTCTATCACTTTCTCTCTCTCTCTGACACTCTCTGACACTCTCTAACACTCTATTACACTCTCTGACACGCTCCATCACTCTCTATCACTCTCTGACACTCTCTGACACTCTCTATCAATATCTGACTCTCTCTGACACTCTCAGACATTCTCTATCACTCTCTGACACTCACTGACACTCTCAGACACTATCTGACACTCTCTATCAATATCTGACTCTCTCTGACACTCTCAGACATTCTCTATCACTCTCTGACACTCACTGACATTCTCAGACACTCTCTGTCACTCTCAGACACTCTCTGTCACTCTCAGACACTCTCAGACACTCTCTATCACTCTCTGACACTCTCTGACACTCTCAGACACTGTCTATCACTCTCAGACACTCTCTATCACTCTTTGACACTCTCTATCAATCTCTGACACTCTCTGACACTCTCTATCACTCTCTGACTCTCAATGACACTCTCAGACACTCTCTGTCACTCTCAGACACTCTCAGACACTCTCTATCACTCTCCATCACACTCTAACGCGCTTTGACGCTCTCAGACACACTCTGACGCTCTCAGACACTCTCTGACACTCTCTAACACTCTCGATCACTCTCTGACACTCACAGACACACTCTGACACTCTCAGACACTCTCTGTCACTCTTTATCACTCTCTGACACTCTCTGACACTCTCAGACATTCTGTGACACACTCTGACACACTCTATCGCTCTCTGACACTCTCTGACACTCTCTATCAATCTCTGACACTCTCTGACACTCTCTATCACTCTCTGACTCTCAATGACACTCTCAGACACTCTCTGTCACTCTCAGACACTCTCAGACACTCTCTATCACTCTCCATCACACTCTAACGCGCTTTGACGCTCTCAGACACACTCTGACGCTCTCAGACACTCTCTGACACTCTCTAACACTCTCGATCACTCTCTGACACTCATAGACACACTCTGACACTCTCAGACACTCTCTGTCACTCTTTATCACTCTCTGACACTCTCTGACACTCTCAGACATTCTGTGACACACTCTGACACACTCTATCGCTCTCTGACACTCTTTGACGCTCTCTATCACTCTCTATCACCCTCTGACACTCTCTGACACACTCTGACACTCTCTATCACTTTCTATCTCTCTCTGACACTCTCTGACACTCTCCAACACTCTATTACACTCTCTGACACGCTCTATCACTCTCTGACACTCTCTGACACTCTCTATCAATATCTGACTCTCTCTGACATTCTCAGACACTCTCTATCACTCTCTGACAATCACTGACACTCTCAGACACTCTCTGTCCCTCTCTGTCACTCTCTGTCACTCTCAGGCTCTCTCAGATACTCTCTATCACTCTCTGACACTCTGTATCACTCTCAGACCCTCTCTATCACTCTCTAACACTCTCTGACACTCTCAGAAACTCTCTCTCACTCTCTGATATTCTCAGAATCTCTCTCTCACTCTCTGACACTCTCTATCAATCTCTGACACTCTCTGACACTCTCTATCACTCTCTGACACTCACTGACATTCTCAGACAATCTCTGTCACTCTCAGACACTCTCAGACAATCTCTATCACTCTCAGACACTCTCAGACACTGTCTATCACTCTCAGACACTCTCTATCACTCTCTGACACTCTCTATCACTCTCTGACACTCTCAGACACTCTCAGACACTCTCAGACACTCTCTATCACTCTCTAACACTCTCTGACACTCTCAGAAACTCTCTCACTCTCTGACATTCTCAGACACTCTCTATCACTCTCTGACACTCTCTGTCAATCTCTGACACTCTCTATCACTCTCTATCACTCTCTGACTCTCTCTGACACTCTCTATCACTCTCTATCACTCTCTGACACTCTCTGACACTCTCTATCACTCAATGACAATCTGTGACACTCTCTATCACCCTCTGAAACTCTCTGACGCTCTCCATCACTGTCGATTACGTTCTGACACTCTTAGACACACTCTGACACTCTCTATCACTCTCTGACACTCTCCATCACTCTATGACACTCTCTGACACTCTCTATCACTCTCTGACACTCAATGACACTCTCAGACACTCTCTGTCACTCTCCATCACACTCTAACGCGCTTTGACGCTCTCAGACACACTCTGACGCTCTCAGACACTCTCTGACACTCTCTGACACTCTCAGACAAACTCAATCACTCTCTATCACTCTCTGACACTCTCTGACAATCTCTAACACTCTTGATCACTCTCTGACACTCACAGACACACTCTGACACTCTCAGACACTCTCTGTCACTCTTTATCACTCTCTGACACTCTCTGACACTCTCAGACATTCTGTGACACACTCTGACACACTCTATCGCTCTCTGACACTCTTTGACGATCTCTATCACTCTCTATCACCCTCTCACACTCTCTGACACACTCTGACACTCTCTATCACTTTCTATCTCTCTCTGACACTCTCTGACACTCTCCAACACACTATTACACTCTCTGACACGCTCCATCACTCTCTATGACTCTCTGACACTCTCTGACACTCTCTATCAATATCTGACTCTCTCTGACACTCTCAGACACTCTCTATCACTCTCTGACACTCACTGACACTCTCAGACACTCTCTGTCCCTCTCTGTCACTCTCTGTCACTCTCAGGCTCTCTCAGATACTCTCTATCACTCTCTGACACTCTCTATCACTGTCAGACCCTTTCTATCACTCTCTAACACTCTCTGACACTCTCAGAAACTCTCTCTCACTCTCTGACATTCTCAGACACTCTCTCTCACTCTCTGACACTCTCTATCAATCTCTGACACTCTCTGACACTCTCTATCACTCTCTGACACTCTCAGACAATCTCTAACACTCTCTGACACTCTCTGACACTCTCAGACACTCTCAGACACTGTCTATCACTCTCAGACACTCTCTATCACTCTCTGACACACTCAGACAATCTCTATCACTCTCTGACACTCTCTGACACTCTCAGACACTCTCAGACACTGTCTATCACTCTCAGACACTCTCTATCACTCTCTGACACTCTCTATCACTCTCTGACACTCTCAGACACTCTCAGACACTCTCTATCACTCTCTAACACTCTCTAACACTCTCTGACACTCTCTGACACTCTCAGAAACTCTCTCACTCTCTGACTCTCTGACACTCTCTATCACTCTCTATCACTCTCTGACAGTCTCTGACACTCTCTATCACTCAATGACAATCTGTGACACTCTCTGTCACCCTCTGAAACTCTCTGACGCTCTCTATCACTCTCTATTACGTTCTGACACTCTTAGACACACTCTGACACTCTCTATCACTCTCTGACACTCTCCATCACTCTATGACACTCTCTGACACTCTCTATCACTCTCTATCACTCTCTGCACTCTCAGACACTCTCTATCACTCTCTGACACTCACTGACACTCTCAGACACTCACTGTCACTCTCCATCACACTCTAACGCGCTTTGACGCTCACAGACACACTCTGACGCTCTCAGACACTCTCTGACACTCTCAGACAAACTCAATCACTCTCTATCACTCTCTGACACTCTCTGACAATCTCTAACACTCTCGATCACTCTCTGACACTCACAGACACACTCTGACACTCTCAGACACTCTCTGTCACTCTTTATCACTCTCTGACACTCTCAGACATTCTGTGACACACTCTGACACACTCTATCGCTCTCTGACACTCTTTGACGCTCTCTATCACTCTCTATCACTTTCTATCTCTCTCTGACACTCTCTGACACTCTCCAACACTCTATTACACTCTCTGACACGCTCTATCACTCTCTATCACTCTCTGACACTCTCTGACACTCTCTATCAATATCTGACTCTCTCTGACACTCTCAGACACTCTCTATCACTCTCTGACACTCACTGACACTCTCAGACACTCTCTGTCCCTCTCTGTCACTCTCTCTCACTCTCTCTCACTCTCTGACACTCTCTATCAATCACTGACACTCTCTGACACTCTCTATCACTCTCTGACACTCACTGACATTCTCAACACTCTCTGTCACTCTCAGACACTCTCAGACAATCTCTATCACTCTCTGACACTCTCTGACACTCTCAGACACTCTCAGACACTGTCTATCACTCTCAGACACTCTCTATCACTCTCTGACACTCTCTATCACTCTCTGACACTCTCTAACACTCTCTGACACTCTCAGAAACTCTCTCACTCTCTGACATTCTCAGACACTCTCTATCACTCTCTGACACTCTCTATCAATCTCTGACACTCTCTGACACTCTCTATCACTCTCAGACACTCTCAGACACTGTCTATCACTCTCAGACACTCTCTAACATTCTCTGACACTCTCTATCACTCTCTGACACTCTCTAACACTCTCTGACAATCTCAGAAACTCTCTCACTCTCTGACATTCTCAGACACTCTCTATCACTCTCTGACACTCTCTATCAATCTCTGACACTCTCTGACACTCTCTCTCACTCTCTGACTCTCAATGACACTCTCTGACACTCTCTGACACTCTCAGACAAACTCAATCACTCTCTATCACTCTCTGACACTCTCTGACACTCTCTGACAATCTCTAACACTCTCGATCACTCTCTGACAATCTCAGACACTATCACTCTCCAACACTCTCTGGCACTCTCAGAAACTCTCTCTCACTCTCTGACATTCTCAGACACTCTCTATCACTCTCTGACACTCTCTATCAATCTCTGACACTCTCTGACACTCTCTATCACTCTCTGACACTCACTGACACTCTCAGACACTCTCAGACACTCTCTGTCACTCTCAGACACTCTCAGACACTCTCTATCACACTCTAACGCTCTTTGACGCTCTCAGACACTCTCTGACGCTCTCAGACTCTCTCTGACAATCTCTGACACTCTCAGACACTCTCAGACAATGTCTATCACACTCAGACACTCTCTATCACTCTCTATCACTCTCTATCGCTCTCTGACACTCTCAGACACTCTGACACTCTCTGACACTCTCAGACACTCTCTATCACTCTCTAACACTCTCTGACACTCTCAGAAACTCTCTCTCACTCTCTGACATTCTCAGGCACTCTCTATCACTCTCTGACACTCTCTATCAATCTCTGACACTCTCTGACACTCTCTATCACTCTCTGACACTCAATGACACTCTCAGACACTCTCTATCACTCGCCATCACACTCTAGAGTGATAGAAAGTGTCTGAGACTGTCTGAGATTATCTGACACTCTCTATCACTCTCTGACTCTGTCTGACACACTCAGACACTCTGTGACACACTTTGACACTCTCTTTCACTCGATGACACTCTCTGACGCGCTCCATCACTCTCTATCACTCTCTGACACTCTCTATCACTCTCTGACACTCTTTATCACTCTCTATCACTCTCTGACACTCTCTGACACACTCTGACACTCTCTATCAGTCTCTGACACTGTCTGACAATCTCGATCACTCAATGACTCTCTGTGACACTCTCTATCACTCTCCAACACTCTCTGACACTCTCTGACACACTCTGACACTCTCAGACAATCTCTATCACACGCCGTATCACTCTCTGACACGCTCTGACACTCACTATCACTCTCTGACAATCTCTATCACTCTCTATCACTCTCTGACACTCTCTGACACTCTCTATCACCCACTAGCACTCTCTGAAACTCTCTGACACTCTCTATCACTCTCTATCACTCTCTGACACTCTCTGACACTCTCTATCACTCTCTATCACTCTCTGACACTCTCTGACACACTCAGACACCCTGTGACTCACTCTGACACTCTCTATCGCTCTCTGACACTCTCTAAAACTCTCTGACAGTCTCTGACACTCTCTATCACTCTCTATCACTCTCTGACACTCTCTGACACTCTCCAGCACTCGATGACACTCTCAGACACTCTCTATCACGCTCCATATCAGTATCTGACACCCAATGACACTCCCCATCACTCTCTGACACTCGATATCACTCTCTGTCACTCTCTGACACACTCAGACACCCTGTGACTCACTCTGACACTCTCTATCGCTCTCTGACACTCTCTAAAACTCTCTGACAGTCTCTGACACTCTCTATCACTCTCTATCACTCTCTGACACTCTCTGACACTCTCCATCACTCGATGACACTCTCAGACACTCTCTAGCACGCTCCATATCAGTATCTGACACCCAATGACACTCCCCATCACTCTCTGACACTCGATATCACTCTCTGTCACTCTCTGACACTCTCTGACACTCTCTATCACTCTTTATCACTCTCTGACTCTCTCTGACACTCTCTATCACTCTCTATCAATTTCTGACACTCTCAATCACTCTCTGACTCTCTCTGACACACTCAGACACTCTCTGACACTCTCAGACACTCTCTATCAATCTCTATCACTCTCTGACACACTCTGACAAACTCCATCACTCTCTGACACTCTCTGACAGTCTCAGACACTCTCTGACACTCTCAGACACTCTCTATCACTCTCTGACACACTCTGACAATCTCTGACACTCTCAGACACTCTCAGACTCTCTTAGACACTCTCAGACACTCTCTATCACTCTCTGACACTCACTGACACTCTCAGACACTCTCTGTCACTCTCAGACACCTCAGACACTCTCTATCACACTCTTTCACGCTCTGACACTCTCTATCACTCTCTGACACACTCTGACAATCTCTGACACTCTCAGACTCTCTTAGACACTCTCAGACACTCTCTATCACTCTCTGACACTCACTGACACTCTCAGACACTCTCTGACACTCTCAAACACTCTCAGACACTCTCTATCACTCACTGACACTCTCTGACATTCTCAGACACTCTCTGACACTCTCTATCAAAATCTTTCACTCTCTGACACACTCTGACAAACTCTGACACTCACTGACAGTCTCTATCAATTTCTGACACTCTCAATCACTCTCTGACTCTCTCTGACACCCTCAGACACTCTCTGACACTCTCAGACACTCTCTATCAATCTCTATCACTCTCTGACACACTCTGACAAACTCCATCACTCTCTGACACTCTCTGACACACTCAGACACTCTCTGACACTCTCAGACACTCTCTATCACTCTCTGACACACTCTGACAATCTCTGACACTCTCAGACACACTCAGACTCTCTTAGATACTCTCAGACACTCTCTATCACTCTCTGACACTCACTGACACTCTCAGACACTCTCTGTCACTCTCAGACACCTCAGACACTCTCTATCACACTCTTTCACGCTCTGACACTCTCTATCACTCTCTATCACTCTCTGACACACTCTGAAACTCTCTGACAATCTCAGACACTCTCTATCACTCTCTATCACTTTCTATCACTCTCTGACACTCTCTATCACTTTCTGACACTCTCAATCACTCTCTGACTCTCTCTGACACGCTCTGACACTCTCTGACACTCTCAGACACTCTCAGACACTCTCAGACACTCTCTATCACTCACTGACACTCTCTGACACTCTCTGACACTCTCTGACACTCTCTGACACTCTCTATCAAAATCTTTAACTCTCTGACACACTCTGACAAACTCTGACACTCTCTGACAGTCTCTATCAATTTCTGACACTCTCAATCACTCTCTGACTCTCTCTGACACACTCAGACACTCTCTGACACCCTCAGACACTCTCTATCAATCTCTATCACTCTCTGACACACTCTGACAAACTCCATCACTCTCTGACACTCTCTGACAGTCTCAATCACTCTCTGACTCTCTCTGACACACTCAAGACACTCTCTGACACTCTCAGACACTCTCTATCAATCTCTATCACTCTCTGACACACTCTGACAAACTCCATCACTCTCTGACACTCTCTGACACACTCAGACACTCTCTGACACTCTCAGACACTCTCTATCACTCTCTGACACACTCCGACAATCTCTGACACTCTCAGACACTCTCAGACACTCTTAGACACTCTCAGACACTCTCTATCACTCTCTGACACTCACTGACACTCTCAGACACTCTCTGTCACTCTCAGACACCTCAGACACTCTCTATCACACTCTTTCACGCTCTGACACTCTCTCTCACTCTCTATCACTCTCTGACACACTCTGACACTCTCTGACAATCTCAGACACTCTCTATCACTCTCTATCACTTTCTATCACTCTATGACACTCTCTATCACTTTCTGACACTCTCAATCACTCTCTGACTCTCTCTGACACACTCTGACACTCTCTGACACTCTCAGACTCTCTCAGACACTCTCAGACACTCTCTATCACTCACTGACACTCTCTGACATTCTCAGACACTCTCTGACACTCTCTGACACTCTCTATCAAAATCTTTCACTCTCTGACACACTCTGACAAACTCTGAAACTCTCTGACAGTCTCTATCAATTTCTGACACTCTCAATCACTCTCTGACTCTCTCTGACACACTCAGACACTCTCTGACACTCTCAGACACTCTCTATCAATCTCCATCACTCTCTGACACACTCTGACAAACTCCATCACTCTCTGACACTCTCTGACACTCTCTGACACTCTCAGACACTCTCTGACACTCTCAGACACCCTCTGACACTCTCAGACACTCTCTATCACTGTCTGACACACTCTGACAATCTCTGACACTCTCAGACACTCTCAGACTCTCTTAGACACTCTCAGACAATCTCAGACACTCTCTATCACTCTCTGACACTCACTAACACTCTCAGACACTCTCTGTCACTCTCAGACACCTCAGACACTCTCTATCACACTCTTTCACGCTCTGACACTCTCTATCACTCTCTGGCACACTCTGACAATCTCTGACACTCTCAGACACTCACAGACTCTCTTAGACACTCTCAGACTCTCTCTATCACTCTCTGACACTCACTGACACTCTCAGACACTCTCTGACACTCTCAGACACTCTCAGACACTCTCTATCACTCACTGACACTCTCCGACATTCTCAGACACTCTCTGACACTCTCTGACACTCTCTATCAAAATCTTTAACTCTCTGACACACTCTGACAAACTCTGACACTCTCTGACAGTCTCTATCAATTTCTGACACTCTCAATCACTCTCTGACTCTCTCTGACACACTCAGACACTCTCTGACGCTCTCAGACACTCTCTATCAATCTCTATCACTCTCTGACACACTCTGACAAACTCCATCACTCTCTGACACTCTCTGACAGTCTCAGACACTCTCTGACACTCTCTGACACTCTCAGACACTCTCTATCACTCTCTGACACACTCTGACAATCTCTGACACTCTCAGACACTCTCAGACTCTCTTAGACACTCTCAGACACACTCTATAACTCTCTGACACTCACTGACACTCTCAGACACTCTCTGTCACTCTCAGACACCTCAGACACTCTCTATCACACTCTTTCACGCTCTGACACTCTCTATCACTCTCTGACACACTCTGACAATCTCTGACACTCTCAGACACTCTCAGACTCTTTTAGACACTCTCAGACACTCTCGATCACTCTCTGACACTCACTGACACTCTCAGACACTCTCTGACACTCTCAGACACTCTCAGACACTCTCTATCACTCACAGACACTCTCTGACATTCTCAGACACTCTCTGACACTCTCTGACACTCTCTATCAAAATCTTTCACTCTCTGACACACTCTGACAAACTCTGACACTCTCTGACAGTCTCTATCCATTACTGACACTCTCAATCACTCTCTGACTCTCTCTGACACACTCAGACACTCTCTATCAATCTCTATCACTCTCTGACACACTCTGACAAACTCCATCACTCTCTGACACTCTCAGAAACTCTCTGACACTCTCAGACACTCTCTATCACTTTCTGACACACTCTGACAATCTCTGACACTCTCAGACACTCTCAGACTCTCTTAGACACTCTCAGACACTCTCTATCACTCTCTGACACTCACTGACACTCTCAGACACTCTCTGTCACTCTCAGACACCTCAGACACTCTCTATCACACTCTTTCACGCTCTGACACTCTCTATCACTCTCTATCACTTTCTGATACACTCTATCAAAATCTGACACTCTCTGACACTCTCTGACGCTCTCTTACACTCTCTGACACTCTCAGACACACTCAATCGCTCTCTATCACTCTCTGACACTCTCTGACACTCTCTATCATTCTATGACACTCTCTGACACTCTCTATCTCTCTCTATCACTCTGTGACACACTCTGACACACTCAGGCAAGCTCTATCACTCTCTATCACTCTCTGACACACTCTGAAAGTCTCTGGCACTCTCAGACTCTCTCAGACACTCTCAGACACTCTCTGACACACTCTGACACTCTCTGACACTCTCTATCAGTCTCTGACACTCTTTGACACTCTCAGACACTCTCTATCAGTCTCTGACACTCTCTGACACTCACTGACAATCTCTATCACTCTCTACCACTCCCTATCACTTTCTGACACACTCTGACACACTCTGACACTCTCAGACACTCTCTATCACTCTCTATCACTCTCTGACACTCTCTGAAAATCTCTGACACTCTCAGACACTCTCTGACACTCTCTGACACTCTCTGACACTCTCAGACACTCTCTGACACTCTCTGACACTCTCTATCAGTCTCTGGCACTCTCTGACACTCTCTGACACTCTCTGACACTCTCAGACACTCTCTATCACTCTCTGACACACTCTGACAATCTCTGACACTCTCAGACACTCTCAGACTCTTTTAGACACTCTCAGACACTCTCGATCACTCTCTGACTCTCACTGACACTCTCAGACACTCTCTGACACTCTCAGACACTCTCAGACACTCTCTATCACTCACAGACACTCTCTGACATTCTCAGACACTCTCTGACACTCTCTGACACTCTCTATCAAAATCTTTCACTCTCTGACACACTCTGACAAACTCTGACACTCTCTGACAGTCTCTATCCATTACTGACACTCTCAATCACTCTCTGACTCTCTCTGACACACTCAGACACTCTCTATCAATCTCTATCACTCTCTGACACACTCTGACAAACTCCATCACTCTCTGACACTCTCAGACACTCTCTGACACTCTCAGACACTCTCTATCACTTTCTGACACACTCTGACAATCTCTGACACTCTCAGACACTCTCAGACTCTCTTAGACACTCTCAGACACTCTCTATCACTCTCTGACACTCACTGACACTCTCAGACACTCTCTGTCACTCTCAGACACCTCAGACACTCTCTATCACACTCTTTCACGCTCTGACACTCTCTATCACTCTCTATCACTTTCTGATACACTCTATCAAAATCTGACACTCTCTGACACTCTCTGACGCTCTCTTACACTCTCTGACACTCTCAGACACACTCAATCGCTCTCTATCACTCTCTGACACTCTCTGACACTCTCTATCATTCTATGACACTCTCTGACACTCTCTATCTCTCTCTATCACTCTGTGACACACTCTGACACACTCAGGCAAGCTCTATCACTCTCTATCACTCTCTGACACACTCTGAAAGTCTCTGGCACTCTCAGACTCTCTCAGACACTCTCAGACACTCTCTGACACACTCTGACACTCTCTGACACTCTCTATCAGTCTCTGACACTCTTTGACGCTTTCTGACACACTCTGACACACTCTGACACTCTCAGACACTCTCTATCACTCTCTATCACTCTCTGACACTCTCTGAAAATCTCTGACACTCTCAGACACTCTCTGACACTCTCTGACACTCTCTGACACTCTCTGACACTCTCAGACACTCTCTGACACTCTCTGACACTCTCTATCAGTCTCTGGCACTCTCTGACACTCTCTGACACTCTCTGACACTCTCAGACACTCTCTATCACTCTCTATCACTCACTGACACTCTCTGAGCTTCTCAGACACTCTCTGACACGCTCTGGCACTCTCTATCAATCTCTGACAAACTCTGACACTCTCTGACAGTCTCTATATATTTCTGACACTCTCAATCACTCTCTGACTCTCTCTGACACACTCAGACACTCTCTGACACTCTCAGACACTCTCTGTCAATCTCTATCACTCTCTGACACACTCTGACAAACTCCATCACTCTCAGACACTCTCTATCACTCTCTGACACTCACTGACACTCTCAGACACTCTCTGTCACTCTCAGACACCTCAGACACTCTCTATCACACTCTTTCACGCTCTGACATTCTCTATCACTCTCTGACACACTCTGACAAGCTCTGACACTCTCAGACACTCTCAGACTCTCTTAGACACTCTCAGACAATCTCTATCACTCTCTGACACTCACTGACACTCTCAGACACTCTCTGACAATCTCAGACACTCTCAGACACTCTCTATCACTCACTGACACTCTCTGACATTCTCAGACACTCTCAGACACTCTCTGACATTCTCTATCAAAATCTTTCACTCTCTGACACACTCTGACAAACTCTGACACTCTCTGACAGTCTCTATCAATTTCTGACACTCTCAATCACTCTCTGACTCTCTCTGACACACTCAGACACTCTCTGACACTCTCAGACACTCTCTATCAATCTCTAACACTCTCTGACACACTCTGACAAACTCCATCAGTCTCTGCCACTGTCTGACACTCTCAGACACTCTCTGACACTCTCAGACACTCTCTATCACTCTCTGACACACTCTGACAATCTCTGACACTCTCAGACACTCTCAGACACTCTCTGTCACTCTCTGTCACTCTCAGACACCTCAGACACTCTCTATCACACTCTTTCACGCTCTGACACTCTCGATCACTCTCTATCACTTTCTGATACACTCTATCAAAATCTGACACTCTCTGACACTCTCTGACACTCTCTGACGCTCTCTTACACTCTCTGACAATCTCAGACACACTCAATCGCTCTCTATCACTCTCTGACACTCACTGACACTCTCAGACACTCTCAGACACTCTCTGACACTCTCAGACACTCTCTATCACTCTCTGACACACTCTGACAATCTCTGACACTCTCAGACACTCTCTGACACTCTCAGACACTCTATAATCACTCTCTATCACTCTCTATCACTCTCTGACACTCTCTGACACTCTCTGACACTCTCAGACACTCTCTATCACTATCTATCACTCTCTGACACTCTCTGAAAATCTCTGAAACTCTCAGACACTCTCTGACACTCTCAGACACTCTATATCACTCTCTATCACTCTCTATCACTCTCTGACACTCTCTGACACTCTCTGACACTCTCAGACACTCTCTATCACTATCTATCACTCTCTGACACTCTCTGAAAATCTCTGAAACTCTCAGACACTCTCTGACACTCTCTGACACTCTCAGACACTCTCTATCACTCTCTGACACTCTCTTCCACTCTCTATCACTCTCTGACACTCACTGGCACTCTCTGACACTCTCAGACACTCTCTATCACTCTCTGACACTCTCTGACTCTCTCTGACACTCTCTGGCACACTCAGACACTCTCTATCAGTCTCTGATACTCACTGACTTTCTCAGACACTCTCTATCACTCTCTGGCACTCTCTGACACTCTCAGACACACTCAATCACTCTCTGACACTCTCTATCACACTCAGACACTCTCTGACACTCTCTATCACTCTCTGACACTCTCTATCATTCTCTGACACTCTCTGACACACTCAGACACTCTCTGACACTTTTAGACACTCTCTGCCACTCTCTATCACTCTCTATCACTCTCTGAAACTCTCTGAAACTCTCTGACACTCTCTATGACTATCTGACACTCTCTGACACTCTCTCTGACCCTCTCTCACACTCTCTGACACTCTCTGACCCTACCTGACACTCTCTGAGACTCTCTGACACTCTCTATCACTCTCTGCCACTCTCTGACAATCTCAGACACACTCAGACACTCTCTGACACTCTCGAACACTCTCTGACACTTTCACACACTCTCTGCCACTCTCTATCACTCTATCTCACTCGCTGACACTTTCAGACACTCTCTGCCACTCTCTATCACTCTCTATCACTCTCTGACACTCTCTGACACTCTCTGACACTCTCTGACAGTCTCTGACAGTCTCTGACACTCTCAGACACTCTCACACTCTCTCACACTCTCTGACACTCTCTGACACACTCTGTCCCTCTCTGACACTCTCTGACACTATCACACTCTCTGACACTCTCTGACACTCTCTCATACTCTCTGACATTCTCTCACACTCTCTGACACTCTCTGACACTCTCTGATAAACCTTATCACTCTCTGACACTCTCTGACACACTCAGACACTCTCTATCACTCTATGACACTTTCAGACACTCTCTGCCACTCTCTATCACTCTGTATCACTCTCTGACACTTTCAGACACTCTCTATCACTCTCTATCACTCTCTGACACTCTCTGACACTCTCTGACACTCTCTATCACTCTCAGACACTCTCTGACACTTTCAGACACTCTCTGACACTTTCAGACACTCTCTGCCACTCTCTAACCCTCTCTGACACTCTCTGACACTCTCTGACACTCGTACACTCACTGCAACTCTCTGACACTCTTTCACACTCTCTGACACTCTCTGACCCTCTCTGACCCTCTCTGACACTCTCAGACACTCTCAGACACTCTCTGGCACACTCTATCACTCTCTGACACTCTCTATCACTGTGAATCATTCTCAATCACTCTCTATCACTCTCAGCCTTCTCTGTATCACTCTCTGACACTCTCTGACACTCTCTGACACTCTCTGACACTCTTTCACACTCTCTGACACTCTCTGACACCCTTTCACACTCTCTGACACTCTCAGACACTCTCTGGCACACTCTATCACTCTCTGACACTCTCTATCACTCTCTGACACTCTCTGATACACTCTGGCACTCTCAGACACTCTCTGACACTCTCTATCACTCTCTGACACTCTCTGATGCACTCTGACACTCTCAGACAGTCTCAGCCACTCTCTATCACTCTCTGACACTATCTGACACTCTCTGACACTCTCTGACACACTCTGGCACTCTCAGACACTCTCTGACACTCTCTATCAATCTCTGACACTCTCTGATACACTCTGACACTCTCAGACACTCTCTGACACACTCAGACACTCTCCACCACTCTCATTCACTCTCTGACACTCTCCGATACACTCTAACACTCTCAGACACTCTCTGACACTCTCTATCACTCTCTGTCTCAATCTGACAGTCTCAGACAGTCTCAGACAGTCTCTATCACACTCAGACACTCTCTGACACTCTCACACTCTCTCACACTCTCTGACACTCTCTGACACACTCTGTCCCTCTCTGACACTCTCTGACACTACCTGATACTCTCTGACACTGTCACACTCTCTGACACTCTCACACTCTCTGACACACTCTCACTCTCTCTGACATTCTCTCACACTCTCTGACACTCTCTGACACACTCAGACACTCTCTATCACTCTCTGACACTTTCAGACACTCTCTGCCACTCTCGATAACTCTATATCACTCTCTGACACTTTCAGATACTCTCGATCACTCTCTATCACTCTCGATCACTCTCTATCACTCTCTGAAGCTCTTTGACACTCTCTGACACTCTCTATCACTCTCAGACACTCTCTGACACTTTCAGACACTCTCTGCCCTCTCTATCACTCTCTGACTCTCTCTGACACTCTCTGACACTCTCTATAACTCTCTGACACTCTCTGACACTCGCACACTCTCTGACCCTCTCTGACACTCTTTCACACTCTCTGACACTCTCTGAACTTCTCTGACACTCTCTGACACTCTCAGACACTCTCTGGCACACTCTATCACTCTCTGACACTTTCAGACACTCTCTGCCACTCTCTATCACTCTGTATCGCTCTCTGACACTTTCAGACACTCTCTATCACTCTCTAACACTCTCTGACACTCTCTGACACTCTCTGACACTCTCTATCACTCTCAGACACTCTCTGACACTTTCAGACACTCTCTGACACTTTCAGACACTCTCTGCCACTCTCTATCCCTCTCTGACACTCTCTTACACTCTCTGACACTCTCTAACACTCTCAGCCTTCTCTGTATCACTCTCTGACACTCTCTGACACTCTCTGACACTCTTTCACACTCTCTGACACTCTCTGACACCCTTTCACACTCTCTGACACTCTCAGACACTCTCTGGCACACTCTATCACTCTCTGACACTCTCTATCACTCTCTGACACTCTCTGATACACTCTGGCACTCTCAGACACTCTCTGACACTCTCTATCACTCTCTGACACTCTCTGATGCACTCTGACACTCTCAGACAGTCGCAGCCACTCTCTATCACTCTCTGACACTATCTGACACTCTCTGACACTCTCTGATACACTCTGGCACTCTCAGACACTCTCTGACACTCTCTATCACTCTCTGACACTCTCTGATACACTCTGACACACTCAGACACTCTCTGACACACTCAGACACTCTCCACCACTCTCATTCACTCTCTGACACTCTCTGATACACTCTAACACTCTCAGACACTCTCTGACACTCTCTATCACTCTCTGACTCAATCTGACAGTCTCAGACAGTCTCAGACAGTCTCTGTCACTCTCAGACACTCTCTGACACTCTCACACTCTCTCACACTCTCTGACACTCTCTGACACACTCTGTCCCTCTCTGACACTCTCTGACACTACCTGATACTCTCTGACACTGTCACACTCTCTGACACTCTCACACTCTCTGACACACTCTCACTCTCTCTGACATTCTCTCACACTCTCTGACACTCTCTGACACACTCAGACACTCTCTATCACTCTCTGACACTTTCAGACACTCTCTGCCACTCTCTATAACTCTATATCACTCTCTGACACTTTCAGATACTCTCGATCACTCTCTATCACTCTCTATCACTCTCTGAAGCTCTCTGACACTCTCTGACACTCTCTATCACTCTCAGACACTCTCTGACACTTTCAGACACTCTCTGCCCTCTCTATCACTCTCTGACTCTCTCTGACACTCTCTGACACTCTCTATAACTCTCTGACACTCTCTGACACTCGCACACTCTCTGACCCTCTCTGACACTCTTTCACACTCTCTGACACTCTCTGAACTTCTCTGACCCTCTCTGACACTCTCAGACACTCTCTGGCACACTCTATCACTCTCTGACACTCTCTATCGCTGTCAATCATTCTCAATCATTCTCAATCACTCTCAATCACTCTCTGAACCTCTCTGACACTCTCTGGCACTTTCAGATACTCTCAGACACACTCAGACACTCTCTCTCACTCTCTATCACTCTCTGACACTCTCTGATACACTGTGGCACTCTCAGACACTCTCTGACTCTCTCTATCACTCTCTGAGACTCTCTGATACACTCTGACACTCTCAGACACTCTCTGACACACTCAGAACATTCTCCACCACTCTCTAACACTCTCTGACACACTGTGATACACTCTAAAACCCTCAGACACTCTCTGACAGTCTCTATCACTCTCTGACTCAATCTGACACTCTCTGACACTCTCTGATACTCTCTGATACACTGTGACACTCTCTGACACTCTCTATCACTCTCTGACACTCTCTAACACTCTGTG
Organism: Heterodontus francisci; assembly: GCF_036365525.1. Classification (NCBI taxonomy): domain Eukaryota; kingdom Metazoa; phylum Chordata; class Chondrichthyes; order Heterodontiformes; family Heterodontidae; genus Heterodontus; species Heterodontus francisci. Next base: position 9,820,318 of record NC_090395.1, on the reverse strand, counting down.
ACACTCTCTGACCCTCTCTATCACTCTCTGACCCTCTCTGGACCTCTCAGACCCACGCGGACATCTGCTGACACTCACTTTCACTCTCTGACACTCTCTGACACTTTCAGACATTCTCTGCCACTCTCCATTACTCTCTATCACTCGCTGACACTTTCAGACACTCTCTGCCACTCTCTGCCACTCTCTATCACTCTCTGTCACTCTCTGACACTCTCTGACACTCTCTGACACTTTCTGACACTCTCACACTCTCCGACACTCTCACACTCTCGGACCCTTTCTGACACTCTCTATCACGCTCTGACACTCTCTGACACTCTCTATCACTCTCTGACACTCTCCATCACTCTCTGACTCTCTCTGACAATCTCAGACACTCTCTGACACTCTCTGACACTCTCGATCACTCTCTGACACTCTCTGACACTTTCAGACACTCTCTGCCACTCTCTCTCACTCTCTATCACTCTCTGGCACTCTCTGACACCCTCTGACACTCTCTGACACCCTCTGACACTCTCACACTCTCTGACACTCTCACACACTCTCACACAGTCTCTGACACTCTCTGACCCACTCTGACACTCTCTGTCACTGTCTGACACTCTCTGACACTCTCACACTCTCTGGCACTCTCACTCTCTCTGTCACTCTCTGATACTCTCTTACACTCTCCATCACTCTCTGAAACTCTCTGGTACACTGTGACACTCTCAGACACACTCTGACACACTCAGACACTCTCTGCCACATTCTATCACTCTCTCACACTGTCTGACACTCTCTGATACACTCGAACACTCTCTGACACTCTCTATCACTATCTGACATTCGCTGACACTATCAGACAGCCTCAGACACTCTCTATCACTATCTGACAATCTCTGACACTCTCTGACACTCTCTGATACTCTCTCATACACTCTGACACTCTCCATCTCTCTCTGACACTCTCTGACAATCTCATACACACTCAGACACTCTCTGACACTCTCTATCACTCTCTGACACTCTCAGACAGTCTCAGACACTCTCTGACACTCTCTGATACTCTCTGACACTCTCTGACACTCTCTGACAATCTCAGACACACTCAGACACTCTCTGACACTTTCAGACACTCTCTGCCACTCTCTATCACTCTCTCTCACTCTCTGAATCTCTCTGCCACTCTCTGACACTCTCTGACCCTCCCTGACACTCTCTGAGACTCTCTGACACTCTCTATCACTCTCTGACACTCTCTGACAATCTCAGACACACTCAGACACTCTCTGACACTCTCGATCACTCTCTGACACTCTCTGACACTTTCAGACACTCTCTGGAACTCTCTATCACTCTCTTTCACTCGCTGAAACTCTCTGCCACTCTCTGACACTCTCTATCACTCACTGAAACTCTCTGACACTTTCAGACACTTTCTGCCCTCTCTATCACTCTCTGACTCTCTCTGACACTCTCTGACACTCTCTATAACTCTCTGACACTCTCTGACACTCGCACACTCTCTGACCCTCTCTGACACTCTTTCACACTCTCTGACACTCTCTGAACTTCTCTGACCCTCTCTGACACTCTCAGACACTCTCTGGCACACTCTATCACTCCCTGACACTCTCTATCGCTGTCAATCATTCTCAATCACTCTCAATCACTCTCTGAACCTCTCTGACACTCTCTGGCACTTTCAGATACTCTCAGACACACTCAGACACTCTCTCTCACTCTCTATCACTCTCTGACACTCTCTGATACACTGTGGCACTCTCAGACACTCTATGACTCTCTCTATCACTCTCTGAGACTCTCTGATACACTCTGACACTCTCAGACACTCTCTGACACACTCAGAACATTCTCCACCACTCTCTATCACTCTCTGACACTCTGTGATACACTCTAAAACCCTCAGACACTCTCTGACAGTCTCTATCACTCTCTGACTCAATCTGACACTCTCTGACACTCTCTGATACTCTCTGACACTCTCTGACAAACTCAGGCACAATCAGACACTCTCTGACACTGTCAATCACTCTCTGACACTCTCTGACACTTTCAGACACTCTCTGCCACTCTCTATCACTCTCTGACACTCTCTAACACTCTGTGACACTCTCTGACCCTCTCTATCACTCTCTGACCCTCTCTGGACCTCTCAGACCCACGCACACATCTGCTGACACTCACTTTCACTCTCTGACACTCTCTGACACACTCAGACACTCTCCACCACTCTCATTCACTCTCTGACACTCTCTGATACACTCTAACACTCTCAGACACTCTCTGACACTCTCTATCACTCTCTGACTCAATCTGACAGTCTCAGACAGTCTCAGACAGTCTCTATCACTCTCAGACACTCTCTGACACTCTCACACTCTCTCACACTCTCTCACACTCTCTGACACTCTCTGACACACTCTGTCCCTCTCTGACACTCTCTGACACTACCTGATACTCTCTGACACTGTCACACTCTCTGACACTCTCACACTCTCTGACACACTCTCACTCTCTCTGACATTCTCTCACACTCTCTGACACTCTCTGACACACTCAGACACTCTCTATCACTCTCTGACACTTTCAGACACTCTCTGCCACTCTCTATAACTCTATATCACTCTCTGACACTTTCAGATACTCTCGATCACTCTCTATCACTCTCTATCACTCTCTATCACTCTCTGAAGCTCTCTGACACTCTCTGACACTCTCTATCACTCTCAGACACTCTCTGACACTTTCAGACACTCTCTGCCCTCTCTATCACTCTCTGACTCTCTCTGACACTCTCTGACACTCTCTGACACTCTCTATAACTCTCTGACACTCTCTGACACTCGCACACTCTCTGACCCTCTCTGACACTCTTTCACACTCTCTGACACTCTCTGAACTTCTCTGACCCTCTCTGACACTCTCAGACACTCTCTGGCACACTCTATCACTCTCTGACACTCTCTATCGCTGTCAATCATTCTCAATCACTCTCAATCACTCTCTGAACCTCTCTGACACTCTCTGGCACTTTCAGATACTCTCAGACACACTCAGACACTCTCTCTCACTCTCTATCACTCTCTGACACTCTCTGATACACTGTGGCACTGTCAGACACTCTCTGACTCTCTCTATCACTCTCTGAGACTCTCTGATACACTCTAAAACCCTCAGACACTCTCTGACAGTCTCTATCACTCTCTGACTCAATCTGACACTCTCTGACACTCTCTGATACTCTCTGATACACTGTGACACTCTCTGACTCTCTCTATCACTCTCTGACACTCTCTGACAATCTCAGGCACAATCAGACACTCTCTGACACTGTCTATCACTCTCTGACACTCTCTGACACTTTCAGACACTCTCTGCCACTCTCTATCACTCTCTGACACTCTCTAACACTCTGTGACACTCTCTGACCCTCTCTATCACTCTCTGACCCTCTCTGGACCTCTCAGACCCACGCGGACATCTGCTGACACTCACTTTCACTCTCTGACACTCTCTGACATTTTCAGACATTCTCTGCCACTCTCCATTACTCTCTATCACTCGCTGACACTTTCAGACACTCTCTGCCACTCTCTGCCACTCTCTATCACTCTCTGTCACTCTCTGACACTCTCTGACACTCTCTGACACTCTCTGACACTCTCACACTCTCACACTCTCCGACACTCTCACACTCTCGGACCCTTTCTGACACTCTCTATCACGCTCTGACACTCTCTGACACTCTCTATCACTCTCTGACACTCTCCATCACTCTCTGACTCTCTCTGACAATCTCAGACACTCTCTGACACTCTCTGACACTCTCGATCACTCTCTGACACTCTCTGACACTTTCAGACACTCTCTGCCACTCTCTCTCACTCTCTATCACTCTCTGGCACTCTCTGACACCCTCTGACACTCTCTGACACCCTCTGACACTCTCACACTCTCTGACACTCTCACACACTCTCACACAGTCTCTGACACTCTCTGACCCACTCTGACACTCTCTGTCACTGTCTGACACTCTCTGACACTCTCACACTCTCTGGCACTCTCACTCTCTCTGTCACTCTCTGATACTCTCTTACACTCTCCATCACTCTCTGAAACTCTCTGGTACACTGTGACACTCTCAGACACACTCTGACACACTCAGACACTCTCTGCCACATTCTATCACTCTCTCACACTGTCTGACACTCTCTGATACACTCGAACACTCTCTGACACTCTCTATCACTATCTGACATTCGCTGACACTATCAGACAGTCTCAGACACTCTCTATCACTATCTGACAATCTCTGACACTCTCTGACACTCTCTGATACTCTCTCATACACTCTGACACTCTCCATCTCTCTCTGACACTCTCTGACAATCTCATACACTCTCAGACACTCTCTGACACTCTCTATCACTCTCTGACACTCTCAGACAGTCTCAGACACTCTCTGACACTCTCTGATACTCTCTGACACTCTCTGACACTCTCTGACAACCTCAGACACACTCAGACACTCTCTGACACTTTCAGACACTCTCTGCCACTCTCTATCACTCTCTCTCACTCTCTGAATCTCTCTGCCACTCTCTGACACTCTCTGACCCTCCCTGACACTCTCTGAGACTCTCTGACACTCTCTATCACTCTCTGACACTCTCTGACAATCTCAGACACACTCAGACACTCTCTGACACTCTCGATCACTCTCTGACACTCTCTGACACTCTCTGACACTTTCAGACACTCTGCCACTCTCTATCACTCTCTTTCACTCGCTGAAACTCTCTGCCACTCTCTGACACTCTCTATCACTCACTGAAACTCTCTGACACTTTCAGACACTCTCTGCCCTCTCTATCACTCTCTGACTCTCTCTGACACTCTCTGACACTCTCTATAACTCTCTGACACTCTCTGACACTCGCACACTCTCTGACCCTCTCTGACACTCTTTCACACTCTCTGACACTCTCTGAACTTCTCTGACCCTCTCTGACACTCTCAGACACTCTCTGGCACACTCTATCACTCTCTGACACTCTCTATCGCTGTCAATCATTCTCAATCACTCTCAATCACTCTCTGAACCTCTCTGACACTCTCTGGCACTTTCAGATACTCTCAGACACACTCAGACACTCTCTCTCACTCTCTATCACTCTCTGACACTCTCTGATACACTGTGGCACTGTCAGACACTCTCTGACTCTCTCTATCACTCTCTGAGACTCTCTGATACACTCTAAAACCCTCAGACACTCTCTGACAGTCTCTATCACTCTCTGACTCAATCTGACACTCTCTGACACTCTCTGATACTCTCTGATACACTGTGACACTCTCTGACTCTCTCTATCACTCTCTGACACTCTCTGACAATCTCAGGCACAATCAGACACTCTCTGACACTGTCTATCACTCTCTGACACTCTCTGACACTTTCAGACACTCTCTGCCACTCTCTATCACTCTCTGACACTCTCTAACACTCTGTGACACTCTCTGACCCTCTCTATCACTCTCTGACCCTCTCTGGACCTCTCAGACCCACGCGGACATCTGCTGACACTCACTTTCACTCTCTGACACTCTCTGACATTTTCAGACATTCTCTGCCACTCTCCATTACTCTCTATCACTCGCTGACACTTTCAGACACTCTCTGCCACTCTCTGCCACTCTCTATCACTCTCTGTCACTCTCTGACACTCTCTGACACTCTCTGACACTCTCTGACACTCTCACACTCTCACACTCTCCGACACTCTCACACTCTCGGACCCTTTCTGACACTCTCTATCACGCTCTGACACTCTCTGACACTCTCTATCACTCTCTGACACTCTCCATCACTCTCTGACTCTCTCTGACAATCTCAGACACTCTCTGACACTCTCTGACACTCTCGATCACTCTCTGACACTCTCTGACACTTTCAGACACTCTCTGCCACTCTCTCTCACTCTCTATCACTCTCTGGCACTCTCTGACACCCTCTGACACTCTCTGACACCCTCTGACACTCTCACACTCTCTGACACTCTCACACACTCTCACACAGTCTCTGACACTCTCTGACCCACTCTGACACTCTCTGTCACTGTCTGACACTCTCTGACACTCTCACACTCTCTGGCACTCTCACTCTCTCTGTCACTCTCTGATACTCTCTTACACTCTCCATCACTCTCTGAAACTCTCTGGTACACTGTGACACTCTCAGACACACTCTGACACACTCAGACACTCTCTGCCACATTCTATCACTCTCTCACACTGTCTGACACTCTCTGATACACTCGAACACTCTCTGACACTCTCTATCACTATCTGACATTCGCTGACACTATCAGACAGTCTCAGACACTCTCTATCACTATCTGACAATCTCTGACACTCTCTGACACTCTCTGATACTCTCTCATACACTCTGACACTCTCCATCTCTCTCTGACACTCTCTGACAATCTCATACACTCTCAGACACTCTCTGACACTCTCTATCACTCTCTGACACTCTCAGACAGTCTCAGACACTCTCTGACACTCTCTGATACTCTCTGACACTCTCTGACACTCTCTGACAACCTCAGACACACTCAGACACTCTCTGACACTTTCAGACACTCTCTGCCACTCTCTATCACTCTCTCTCACTCTCTGAATCTCTCTGCCACTCTCTGACACTCTCTGACCCTCCCTGACACTCTCTGAGACTCTCTGACACTCTCTATCACTCTCTGACACTCTCTGACAGTCTCAGACACACTCAGACACTCTCTGACACTCTCGATCACTCTCTGACACTCTCTGACACTCTCTGACACTTTCAGACACTCTGCCACTCTCTATCACTCTCTTTCACTCGCTGAAACTCTCTGCCACTCTCTGACACTCTCTATCACTCACTGAAACTCTCTGACACTTTCAGACACTCTCTGCCCTCTCTATCACTCTCTGACTCTCTCTGACACTCTCTGACACTCTCTATAACTCTCTGACACTCTCTGACACTCGCACACTCTCTGACCCTCTCTGACACTCTTTCACACTCTCTGACACTCTCTGAACTTCTCTGACCCTCTCTGACACTCTCAGACACTCTCTGGCACACTCTATCACTCTCTGACACTCTCTATCGCTGTCAATCATTCTCAATCACTCTCAATCACTCTCTGAACCTCTCTGACACTCTCTGGCACTTTCAGATACTCTCAGACACACTCAGACACTCTCTCTCACTCTCTATCACTCTCTGACACTCTCTGATACACTGTGGCACTCTCAGACACTCTCTGACTCTCTCTATCACTCTCTGAGACTCTCTGATACACTCTGACACTCTCAGACACTCTCTGACACACTCAGAACATTCTCCACCACTCTCTAACACTCTCTAACACTCTGTGATACACTCTAAAACCCTCAGACACTCTCTGACAGTCTCTATCACTCTCTGACTCAATCTGACACTCTCTGACACTCTCTGATACTCTCTGATACACTGTGACACTCTCTGACACTCTCTATCACTCTCTGACACTCTCTGACAATCTCAGGCACAATCAGACACTCTCTGACACTGTCTATCACTCTCTGACTCTCTCTGACACTTTCAGACACTCTCTGCCACTCTCTATCACTCTCTGACACTCTCTAACACTCTGTGACACTCTCTGACCCTCTCTATCACTCTCTGACCCTCTCTGGACCTCTCAGACCCACGCGGACATCTGCTGACACTCACTTTCACTCTCTGACACTCTCTGACACTTTCAGACATTCTCTGCCACTCTCCATTACTCTCTATCACTCGCTGACACTTTCAGACACTCTCTGCCACTCTCTGCCACTCTCTATCACTCTCTGTCACTCTCTGACACTCTCTGACACTCTCTGACACTTTCAGACACTCTGCCACTCTCTATCACTCTCTTTCACTCGCTGAAACTCTCTGCCACTCTCTGACACTCTCTATCACTCACTGAAACTCTCTGACACTTTCAGACACTCTCTGCCCTCTCTATCACTCTCTGACTCTCTCTGACACTCTCTGACACTCTCTATAACTCTCTGACACTCTCTGACACTCGCACACTCTCTGACCCTCTCTGACACTCTTTCACACTCTCTGACACTCTCTGAACTTCTCTGACCCTCTCTGACACTCTCAGACACTCTCTGGCACACTCTATCACTCTCTGACACTCTCTATCGCTGTCAATCATTCTCAATCACTCTCAATCACTCTCTGAACCTCTCTGACACTCTCTGGCACTTTCAGATACTCTCAGACACACTCAGACACTCTCTCTCACTCTCTATCACTCTCTGACACTCTCTGATACACTGTGGCACTGTCAGACACTCTCTGACTCTCTCTATCACTCTCTGAGACTCTCTGATACACTCTGACACTCTCAGACACTCTCTGACACTCTGTATCACTCTCTGACACTCTCCGACACTCTCCATCACTCTCAGACACCATCTCACACTCGCTGACACTCTCTGGCATTCTATATCACTCTCTGACACTCTCTAACACACTCTGACACTCACAGACACTCTCAGACACTCTCTGGCACTCTCTCACACTCTCTGACACTCTATATCACTCTCTGACACTCTCTATCTCTCTCTGACACTCCCTGACACTCTCAGACACTCTCTGACACTCTCTGACACCTCAGACATCTCTACAACTCTCTATCACTCTCTGATACTCTCTGATACACTCTGATACACTCTGAAACTCTCTGACACTCTCTGACACTCTCTGTCACTCTCCGACACTCTCTGAAACTCTCTGATACACTCTGACACTCTCAGACACTCTCTGACACTCTGCATCACTCTCTGACATTCTCTGACACTCTCTATCACTCTCTGACACTCTCTGATACACTCTGAAACTCTCAGACACTCTCTGACACTCTCTATCGCTCTCTGAAACTCTCTGAAAATCTCTGATACACTCTGACACTCTCAGACACTCTCTGACACTCTGTATCACTCTCTGACACTCTCCGACACTCTCCATCACTCTCAGACACCATCTCACACTCGCTGACACTCTCTGGCATTCTATATCACTCTCTGACACTCTCTAACACACTCTGACACTCACAGACACTCTCAGACACTCTCTGGCACTCTCTCACACTCTCTGACACTCTATATCACTCTCTGACACTCTCTATCTCTCTCTGACACTCCCTGACACTCTCAGACACTCTCTGACACTCTCTGACACCTCAGACATCTCTACAACTCTCTATCACTCTCTGATACTCTCTGATACACTCTGAAACTCTCAGACACTCTCTGACACTCTCTGTCACTCTCCGACACTCTCTGAAACTCTCTGATACACTCTGACACTCTCAGACACTCTCTGACACTCTGCATCACTCTCTGACATTCTCTGACACTCTCTATCACTCTCTGACACTCTCTATCACTCTCTAACACTCTCTGACACTCTGCATCACTCTCTGACATTCTCTGACACTCTCTATCACTCTCTGACACTCTCTATCACTCTCTGACACTCTCTGACACTCTCCGACACTCCCTGACACTCTCTGTCGCTCTCGGATACTCTCGGACACTTTCCATCACTCTCTGACACTCTCAGACTCTCTCTGAAACTCTCTTTCACACTCTATCACTCTCTGACACACTCTCTCACTCTCTGACACACTCTGACACTCTCTATCACTCTCTGACAATCTCTGACACTCTCTGATACACTCTGACACTCTCACACTCTTTCACTCACTGACACTCTCTGACACTCTCAGACACTCTCTTTCGCTCTCTACCACTCTATGACACTCTCAGATTCTGTCTGACAATCTCTTTCACTCTCCATCACTCTCTGACACTCTCTGACACTCTCTGACACTCTCAGACAGTTTCTGAAACTCTCTGACACTCTCTGACACCTCAGCCATCTCTACCACTCTCTATCACTCTCTGATACTCTCTATCACTCTCTGACACTCTCTGATACACTCTGAAACTCTCACATACTCTCTGACACTCTCTATCACTCTCCAACACTCTCTGAAACTCTCTGATATACTCTGACACTCTCAGACTCTCTCTGACACTCTGAATCACTCTCTGACACTCTCTGACACTCTCTATCACTCTCTATCACTCTCTGAGACTCTCTGACTCTCTCTGACACTCTCACACCCTCTCTGACACACTCTGACACTCTCAGGCACTCTCAGACACTCTCTATCACTCTCCATCACTCTCCGACAGTCTCTCATCCTCTCATCACTCTCTGAAACTCTAAGGCACTCTCTGGCACTCTCTGACACTCTCTATCACTTTCTGACAATCTCTGACACTCTCTGATACACTCTGAAACTCTCAGACAGTCTCTGACACTTCTATCATTCTCTGACACTCTCTATCACTCTCTGACAATCTCTGACACTCTCTGATACACTCTGAAACTCTCAGACACTCTCTGACACTCTCTATCGCTCTCTGAAACTCTCTGAAAATCTCTGATACACTCTGACACTCTCAGACACTCTCTGACACTCTGTATCACTCTCTGACACTCTCCGACACTCTCCATCACTCTCAGACACCATCTCACACTCGCTGACACTCTCTGGCATTCTATATCACTCTCTGACACTCTCTAACACACTCTGACACTCACAGACACTCTCAGACACTCTCTGGCACTCTCTCACACTCTCTGACACTCTATATCACTCTCTGACACTCTCTATCTCTCTCTGACACTCCCTGACACTCTCAGACACTCTCTGACACTCTCTGACACCTCAGACATCTCTACAACTCTCTATCACTCTCTGATACTCTCTGATACACTCTGAAACTCTCAGACACTCTCTGACACTCTCTGTCACTCTCCGACACTCTCTGAAACTCTCTGATACACTCTGACACTCTCAGACACTCTCTGACACTCTGCATCACTCTCTGACATTCTCTGACACTCTCTATCACTCTCTGACACTCTCTGATACACTCTGAAACTCTCAGACAGTCTCTGACACTTCTATCACTCTCTGACACACTCTGACACTCTCTATCACTCTCTGACAATCTCTGATACTCTCTGACACTCTCAGACACTCTCAGACAGTCCCTGACACTCTCTGAGACTCACTGACACTCTCACACCCTCTCAGACACTCTCTGACACTCTCAGGCACTCTCAGACACTCTCTGACACTCTCTGACACTCTCAGACACTCTCAGACAGTCCCTGACACTCTCTGAGACTCACTGACACTCTCACACCCTCTCTGACACTTTCTGACACTCTCAGACAATCTCTCGGACTCGCTGACACTCTCTATCACTTTCTGATACTCTCTGACACTCTCAGACACTCTCAGACACTCTCTGACACACTCTGACACTCTCTTACACTCTCTTTCTCTCTCGATCACTCTATGACACTCCCTATCACTCCCTGACACTCTCAGATTCTATCTGACAATCTCTTTCACTCTCCATCACTCTCTGACACTCTCTGCCACTCTCTGACACCTCAGACATCTCTACCACTCTCTATCACTCTCTGATACTCTCTATCACTCTCTGACACTCTCTGATACACTCTGAAACTCTCAGACACTCTCTGACAGTCTCTATCACACTCCGACACTCTCTGAAACTCTCTGATACACTCTGACAATCTCAGACACTCTCTGACACACTGCATCACTCTCTGACACTCTCTGACAGTCTCTATCACTCTCTGACGCTCTCTGACACTCTCTGATACCTCAGACATCTCTACCACTCTCTATCACTCTCTGATACACTCTATCACTCTCTGACACTCTCTGATACACTCTGAAACTCTCAGACACTCTCTGACAGTCTCTATCACTCTCCGACACTCTCTGAAACTCTCTGATACACTCTGACACTCTCAGACACTCTCTGACACACTGCATTACTCTCAGACAGTCTCTGACACTTCTATCACTCTCTGACACACTCTGACACTCTCTATCACTCTCTGACAATCTCTGACACTCTCTGATACACTCTGAAACTCTCAGACACTCTCTGACACTCTCTATCACACTCTGACACTCTCTGAAACTCTCTGATACACTCAGACACTCTCAGACACTCTCTGACACTCTCGATCACTCTCAGACACCCTCTCACACTCTCTGACACTCTCTGGCATTCTCTGACACTCTCTGGCACTCTCTCGCACTCTCTGACACTCTATGTCACTCTCTGACACACTCTATCTCTCTCTGAAACTCTCTGAAACTCTCTATCACTCTCTGACACACTCTGTCACTCTCTGACATTCTCAGACACATTCAGACACTCTCAGGCACTCACTACCACTCTCTAACACTCTCTGACACTCTCTGATACACTCTGACACACCCTGACACTCTCTGACACATTCTGTCACTCTCTGACACTCTCTGACAATCTCAGACACAATCAGAAACTCTCAGACACTCTCTGTCACTCTCTGACACACTCTGACACTCTCTGACACTTTCAGACACTATCAGACACACTCAGACATTCTCTGGCACTCTCTGGCACTCCCGATCACTCTCTGACACTCTCCGACAATTTCAAACACAATCAGACACTCTCTGGCACTCTCTGGCGCTCTCTATCACTCTCTGGCACTCTTTATCACTCTCTCACACTCTCTGACACTCTCTGACACTCTCTGAATGTTTATATCACTCTCTGACACACTCTATCACCGTCTGACACTGCCTGACACTCTCAGACTCTGCCTGACACACTCAGACTCTCTCTGACACTCTCTATCACTCTCTGACACTCTCTGAAACTCTCTATCACTCTCTGACACTCTCAGACACTCTCAAACACTCTCTGACACTCTCTGACACTCTCTGACGCTCTCAGACACTCTCTCTCATTCTCTCTCGCTCTCTGTCACTCTCTGACACTCTCTATCACTTTCTGACACGGCCTGACACACACTGACACTCTCAGGCACTCTCTGAATGTCTGTATCACTCACTGAAACTCTCTGACACTAGCAGAAACTCTCTGACACATTCTATCAATTACTGACACTCTCAGACACTCTCAGACATTTTCAGACACTCTCTGACACACCTTATCACACTCCGACACTCTCTGAAACTCTCTGATACACTCTGACACTCTCAGACACTCTCTGACACACTGCATCACTCTCAGACAGTCTCTGACACTTCTATCACTCTCTGACACACTCTGACACTCTCTATCACTCTCTGACAATCTCTGACACTCTCTGATACACTCTGAAACTCTCAGACACTCTCTGACACTCTCTATGACACTCTGACACTCTCTGAAACTCTCTGAAACACTCTGACACTCTCAGACACTCTCTGACACTCTGTATCACTATCTGACACTCTCTGACACTCTCTATCACTCTCAGACACCCTCTCACACTCTCTGACACACTCTGGCATTCTATATCACTCTCTGACACTCTCTAACACACTCTGACACTCACAGACACTCTCTGACACTCTCTGATACTCTCTATCACTCTCTGACATTCTCGGACACTCTCAGACACTCTCTGACACTCTCTCGCACTCTCTCGCACTCTCTGACACTCTATGTCACTCTCTGACACTCTCTGACACTCTCTATCACTCTCAGACACCCTCTCACACTCGCTGACACTCTCTGGCATTCTATATCACTCTCTGACACTCTCTAACACACTCTGACACTCACAGACACTCTCAGACACTCTCTGGCACTCTCTCGCACTCTCTGACACTCGATATCACTCTCTGATACTCTCTATCTCTCTCTGACACTCTCTGAAACTCTCTATCACTCTCTGACACATTCTGACACTCTCTGACACTCTCTATAACTCTCTGACACTCTCTGACACTCTCTGTCGCTCTCGGATACACTCTGACACTCGCTGACACTCTCAGACTCTCTCTGACACTCTCTGGCACTCTCTATCACTCTCTGACACTCTCTGACACTCTTGATCACTCTCCATCACTCTCTATCACTCTCTGACACACTCTGACACTCTCTGACACACTCTGACACTCTCAGACACTCTCCATCACTCGATGACACTCTCTATCACTCTCGATCACTCTCTGACACTCTCTGACACTCCCTGACACTCTCTGTCGCTCTCGGACACTCTCAAGACACTTTCCATCACTCTCTGACACTCTCAGACCCTCTCTGAAACTCTCTTTCACACTCTATCACTCTCTGACACACTCTCTTACTCTCTGACACACTCTGACACTCTCTATCACTCTTTGACAATCTCTGACACTCTCTGATACACTCTGACACTCTCACACGCTATCACTCTCTGACACTCACAATCACTCTCTGACACTCACTGGCACTCTCTGACACTCTCAGACACTCTCAGACAGTCTCAGACGCTCTCTATCACTCACTGAAACTCTCTACCACGCTTTGACTCTCTCTATCTCTCTCTATCACTCTCTGGCACTCTCGGATACACTCTGACACTCCCTGACTCTCTCTGACACTCTCTTTCACTCTCTGACACTCTCTGACAATCTCAGACACATTCAGACACTCTCAGACACTCACTACCACTCTCTGACACTCTCTAATACACTCTGACACACCCTGACACTCTCTGACACATTCTGTCACTCTCTGACACTCGCTGACAATCTCGGACACAATCAGAAACTCTCAGACACTCTCTGTCACTCTCTGACACTCTCTGACACTTTCAGACACTATCAGACACACTCAGACACTCTCTGGCACTCTCTGGCACTCTCTGGCACTCCCTATCACTCTCTGACACTCTCTGACAATCTCAGACACAATCAGACACTCTCTGGCACTCTCTGGCGCTCTCTATCACTCTCTGGCACTCTCCATCACTCTCTCACACTCTCTGACACTCTCTGACACTCTCTGAATGTTTATATCACTCTCTGACACACTCTATCACTGTCTGACACTGCCTGACACTCTCAGACTCTCCCTGACACTCTCCGACTCTCTCTGACTCTCTCTATCACTCTCTGACACTCTCTGAAACTCTCTGTCACTCTCTGACACTCTCAGACACTCTCAGACACTCTCAGACACTCTCTGACACTCTCAGACACTCTCTCACACTCTCTCACACTCTCTGACACTCTCTGAATGTTTATATCACTCTCTGACACTCTCTATCACTTTCTGACACGGCCTGACACACACTGACACTCTCAGGCACTCTCTGAAAGTCTGTATCACTCTCTGAAACTCTCTGACACTAGCAGACACTCTCTGACACATTCTATCAATTACTGACACTCTCAGACACTCTCAGACATTATCAGACACTCTCTGACACACCTTATCACTCTCCGACACTCTCTGACACTCTCTATCACACTCTGACATTCTCAGACACTCTCTGACACTCTGTATCACTCTCTGACACTCTCTGACACTCTCTATCACTCTCAGACACACTCTCACACTCTCTGACACTCTCTGGCATTCTATATCACTCTCTGACAATCTCTAACACACTCTGACACTCACAGACACTCTCTGACACTCTCTGATACTCTCTTTCACTCTCTGATACTCTCTGACACTCTCAGACACTCTCTGACACTCTCTGACACTCTCTGGCACTCTCTCGCACTCTCTGACACTCTATGTCACTCTCTGATACACTCTGACACTCTCAGACACTCTCTGACACACTGCATCACTCTCAGACAATCTCTGACACTTGTATCACTCTCTGACACACTCTGACACTGTCTATCACTCTCTGACAATCTCGGACACTCTCTGACACATTCTATCAATTACTGGCACTCTCTCGCACTCTCTGACACTCTATGTCACTCTCTGACACTCTCTATCTCTCTCTGACACTCTCTGAAACTCTCTATCACTCTCTGACACATTCTATCAATTACTGGCACTCTCTCGCACTCTCTGACACTCTCTGACACTCTCTGACACTCTCTGATACACTCTGACACTCTCAGACAGTCTCTGACACTTCTATCATTCTCTGACACTCTCTATCACTCTCTGACAATCTCTGACACTCTCTGATACACTCTGACACTCTCAGACACTCTCTGACACTCTGTATCACTCTCTGACACTCTCTGACACTCTCTATCACTCTCTGACACTCTCTGAAAATCTCTGATACACTCTGACACTCTCAGACACTCTCTGACACTCTGTATCACTCTCTGACACTCTCTATCACTCTCTGACAATCTCTGACACTCTCTGATACACTCTGACACTCTCAGACACTCTCTGACACTCTGTATCACTCTCTGACACTCTCTGACACTCTCTATCACTCTCTGACACTCTCTGACACTCACTATCACTCTCAGGCACCCTTTCACACTCGCTGACACTCTCTGGCATTCTATATCACTCTCTGACACTCTCTAACACACTCTGACACTCACAGACACTCTCAGACACTCTCTGACACTCTCTGATACTCTCCATCTCTCTCTGATACTCTCTGACACTCTCTGGCACTCTCGCACACTCTCTGACACTCTATATCACTCTCTGACTGTCTCCATCTCTCTCTGACACTCTCTGAATCTCTCTATCACTCTCTGACACACTCTGACACTCTCTGACACTCTCTATAACTCTCTGACACGCTCTGACACTCTGTCGCTCTCGGATACACTCTGACACTCGCTGACACTCTCAGACTCTCTCTGACACTCTCTGGCACTCTCTATCACTCTCTGACACTCTCGATCACTCTCTATCACTCTCTGACACACTCTGACACTCTGAAACTCTCAGACACTCTCCATCACTCTATGACACTCTCTATCACTCTCTTACACTCTCTATCACTCTCTGACAATCTCTGACACTCCCTGACACTCTCTGTCGCTCTCGGACACTCTCAGACACATTCCATCACTCTCTGACACTCTCTATCACTCTCTGACACTCTCTATCACTCTCTGACACTCTCTATCACTCTCTGACAATCTCTGACACTCCCTGACACTCTCTGACACTCTCTGACACTCTCTATCTCTCTGACACTCTCTGACACTCTCTGTCGCTCTCGGATACACTCTGACACTCGCTGACACTCTCAGACTCTCTCTGACTCTCTCTTTCACACGCTATCACTCTCTGACACACTCGATCACACACTGACACTCGCTGACACTCCCTGACACCCTCTGACACTCTCTGGCATTCTCTGGCACTCTCCGGCACTCTATATCACTCTCTGACACTCTCTGACACTCTCTATCACTCTCTGACACTCTCTGACACTCTCTATCACTCTCTGACACTCTCTATCACTCTCTGACACTCTCTATCACTCTCTGACAATCTCTGACACTCCCTGACACTCTCTGTCGCTCTCGGACACTCTCAGACACTTTCCGTCACTCTCTGACATTCTCTATCAGTCTCTGACACTCTCTATCACTCTCTGACAATCTCTGACACTCCCTGACACTCTCTGTCGCTCTCGGACACTCTCAGACACTTTCCATCACTCTCTGACACTCTCAGAACCTCTCTGAAACTTTCTTTCACACTCCATCACTCTCTGACACACTCTCTCACTCTCTGACACACTCTGACACTCTCTCTCACTCTTTGACAATCTCTGACACTCTCTGATACACTCTGACACTCTCAATCACTCTCTGACACTCACTGACACTCTCTGACGCTCTCAGACACTCTCAGACAGTCTCAGACACTCTCTATCACTCACTGAAACTCTTAACCACGTTTTGACTCTCTCTATCTCTCTCTATCTCTCTCTATCACTCTCTGGCACTCTCTGACACTCTCGGATACACCCTGACACTCCCTGACTCTCTCTGACACTCTCTTTCACTCTCTGACACTCTCTGACAATCTCAGACACACTCAGACACTCTCTGACACTCTCTATCACTCTCTGACACTCTCTGACACATTCAGACACTCTCAGACACTCACTACCACTCTCTACCACTCTCTGACACTCTCTGATACACCCTGACACTCTCTGACACATTCTCTCACTCTCTGACACTCTCTGACAATCTCAGACACAATCAGAAACTCTCAGACACTCTCTGTCACTCTCTGACACTCTCTGACTCTTTCAGACACTCTCTGACACACTCAGACATTCTCTGGCACTCTCTGACACTCTCTATCACTCTCTGACAATCTCTGACAATCTCAGACACAATCAGACACTCTCTGGCTCTCTCTGGCGCTCTCTATCACTCTCTGGCACTCTCTATCACTCTCTCACACTCTCTCACACTCTCTCACACTCTCTGACACTCTCTGAATGTTTATATCACTCTCTGACACTCTCTATCACTGCCTGACACTGCCTGACACTCTCAGACTCTCCCTGACAATCTCAGACTCTCTCTGACACTCTCAGACACTCTCAGACACTCTCAGACACTCTCTGATGCTCTCAGACACTCTCTCTCACTCTCTATCACTCTCTCACTCTCTATCACTCTCTGACACTCTCTATCACTTTCTGACACTGCCTGACACACACTGACACTCTCAGGCACTCTCTGAAAGTCTCTATCACTCTCTGAAACTCTCTGACACTCGCAGACACTCTCTGACACATTCTATCAATTACTGACACTCTCAGACACACTCAGACATTTTCAGAAACTCTCTGACACACTCGATCACTCTATGACACTCGCTGACACTCTCTATCACTCTCTGACAATCTCTGACACTCTCTGATACTCTCTGACACTCTCTGACACTCTCTGACACTCTCTATCACTCTCTGACACTCTCTGACACTATCTGATACACTCTGACACTCTCAGACAGATTCTGACACTTCTATCACTCTCTGACACTCTCTGTCACTCTCTGACAATCTCTGACACTCTCTGATACACTCTGAAACTCTCAGACACTCTCTGACACTCTCTATCACTCTCTGACACTCTCTGAAAATCTCTGATACACTCTGACACTCTCAGACACTCTCTGACACTCTGTATCACTCTCTGACACTCTCTGACAATCTCCATCACTCTCTGACAATCTCTGACACTCTCTGATACACTCTGAAACTCTCAGACACTCTCTGACACTCTCTATCACTCTCTGAAAATCTCTGATACACGCTGACACTCACAGACACTCTCAGACACCCTCTGACACTCTCTGATACCCTCTATCACTCACTGATACTCTCTGACACTCTCAGGCACTCTCTGACACTCTCTGGCACTCTCTCGCACTCTCTATCACTCTCTGACACTCTCTGACACTCTCTGTCGCTCTCGGATACACTCTGACACTCGCTGACACTCTCAGACTCTCTCTGACACTCTCTTACACACGCTATCACTCTCTGACACACTCTGTCACACACTGACACTCGCTGAAACTCCCTTACACCCTCTGACACTCTCTGGCACTCTCTGGCACTCTCTGGCACTCTCCGGCACTCTATGTCACTCTCTGACACTCTCTGACACTCTCATCGCTCTCTGACACACTCTGACACTCTCGATCACTCTCTATCACTCTCTATCACTCTCTGACACACTCTGTCGCTCTCGGACACTCTCAGACACTTTCCATCACTCTCTGACACTCTCAGACTCTCTCTGAAACACTCTTTCACACTCTATCACTCTCTGACACACTCTCTCACTCTCTGACACACTCTGACACTCTCTATCACTCTTTGACAATCTCTGACACTCTCTGATACACTCTGACACACTCACACACTATCACTCTCTGACACTCTCTATCACTCTCTGACACTCATTGACACTCTCTGACACTCTCAGACACTCTCAGACAGTCTCAGACACTCTCCATCACTCTCTGAAACTCTCTACCACGCTTTGACTCTCTCTAACTCTCTCTATCACTCTCTGGCACTCTCTGACACTCTCGGATACACTCTGACACTCCCTGACTCTCTCTGACACTCTCTTTCACTCTCTGACACTCTCTGGCAATCTCAGACACACTCAGACACTCTCTGACACTCTCTATCACTCTCTGACACTCTCTGACACATTCAGACACTCTGAGACACTCACTACCACTCTCTACCACTCTCTGACACTCTCTAATACACTCTGACACACCCTGACACTCTCTGACACATTCTGTCACTCTCTGACACTCTCTGACAATCTCAGACACAATCAGAAACTCTCAGATATTCTCTGTCACTCTCTGACACTCTCTGACTCTTTCAGACACTCTCAGACACACTCAGACACTCTCTGGCACTCTCTGGCACTCTCTATCACTCTCTGACACTCTCTGACAATCTCAGACACAATCAGACACTCGCTGGCGCTCTCTAGCGCTCTCTAGCACTCTCTGGCACTCTCTATCACTCTCTCACACTCTCTCACACTTTCTGACACTCTCTGAATGTTGATATCACTCTCTGACACACTCTATCACTGTCTGACACTGCCTGACACTCTCAGACTCTCCCTGACAATCTCAGACTCTCTCTGACTCTCTCCATCACTCTCTATCACTCTCTGACACTCTCTGACACTCTCTGTCACTCTCTGACACTCTCTGACGCTCTCAGACACTCTCTCTCACTCTCTATCACTCTCTATCACTTTCTGACACTGCATGACACACACTGACACTCTCAGGCACTCTCTGAAAGTCTATATCACTCTCTGAAACTCTCTGACACTCGCAGACACTCTCTGACACATTCTATCAATTACTGACACTCTCAGACACTCTCAGACATTTTCAGACACTCTCTGACACACTCTATCACTCTATGACACTCTCTGACACTCTCTGACACTCTCTGACACTCTCTGACGCTCTCAGACACTCTCTATCACTCTCTGACACTCTCTGACACTCTCTGATACACTCTGACACTCTCAGACAGTCTCTGACACATCTATAGCTCTCTGACACTCTCTATCACTCTCTGACAATCTCTGACACTCTCTGATACACTCTGAAACTCTCAGACACTCTCTGACACTCTCTACCACTCTCTATCACTCTCTGACAATCTCTGACACTCCCTGATACACTCTGAAACTCTCAGACACTCTCTGACATTCTCTATCACTCCATATCACTCTCTGAAAATCTCTGATACACTCTGACACTCACAGACACTCTCAGACACTCTCTGACACTCTCTGATACCCTCTATCACTCTCTGATACTCTCTGACACTCTCAGGCAATCTCTGACACTCTCTGGCACTCTCTCGCACTCTCTGACACTCTATATCACTCTCTGACACTCTCTGACACTCTCTGTCGCTCTCGGATACACTCTGACACTCGCTGACACTCTCAGACTCTCTCTGACACTCTCTTACACACGCTATCACTCTCTGACACACTCTGTCACACACTGACACTCGCTGACACTCGCTGACACTCCCTTACACACTCTGACACTCTCTGACACTCTCGATCACTCTCTATCGCTCTCTATCACCCTCTGACACTCCCTGGCACTCTCTGGCACTCTCCGGCACTCTATATCACTCTCTGACACTCTCTGACACTCTCTATCACTCTCTGACTCTCTCCGACACTCTCGATCACTCTCTATCGCTCTCTATCACCCTCTGACACTCCCTGGCACTCTCTGGCACTCTATATCACTCTCTGACACTCTCTGACACTCTCTATCACTCTCTGACACTCTCTGACACACTCGATCACTCTCTACCACTCTCTGACACTCTCTGATACACTCTGACACACCCTGACACTCTCTGACACATTCTGTCACTCTCTGACACTCTCTGACAATCTCAGACACAATCAGAAACTCTCAGACACTCTCTGTCACTCTCTGACACTCTCTGACTCTTTCAGACACTCTCAGACACACTCAGACACTCTCTGGAACTCTCTGGCACTCTGTATCACTCTCTGACACTCTCTGACAATCTCAGACACAATCAGACACTCTCTGGCACTCTCTGGCACTCTCTATCACTCTCTCACACTCTCTGACACTCTCTGAATGTTTATATCACTCTCTGACACACTCTATCACTGTCTGACACTGCCTGACACTCTCAGACACTCTCTGACACTATCTGACACTCTCTGACGCTCTCAGACACTCTCAGACACTCTCAGACACTCTCTGACACTCTCTGACACTCTCTGACGCTCTCAGACACTCTCTCTCACTCTCTGACACTCTCTATCACTTTCTCACACTGCCTGACACACACTGACACTCTCAGACACTCTCTGCCACTCTCTGACACTCTCTGACGCTCTCAGACACTCTCAGACACTCTCAGACATTTTCAGACACTCTCTGACACACTCTATCACTCTATGACACTCTCTGACACTCTCTGACACTCTCTGACACTCTCTGACGCTCTCAGACACTCTCTATCACTCTCTGACACTCTCTGACACTCTCTGATACACTCTGACACTCTCAGACAGTCTCTGACACATCTATAGCTCTCTGACACTCTCTATCACTCTCTGACAATCTCTGACACTCTCTGATACACTCTGAAACTCTCAGACACTCTCTGACACTCTCTACCACTCTCTATCACTCTCTGACAATCTCTGACACTCCCTGATACACTCTGAAACTCTCAGACACTCTCTGACATTCTCTATCACTCCATATCACTCTCTGAAAATCTCTGATACACTCTGACACTCACAGACACTCTCAGACACTCTCTGACACTCTCTGATACCCTCTATCACTCTCTGATACTCTCTGACACTCTCAGGCAATCTCTGACACTCTCTGGCACTCTCTCGCACTCTCTGACACTCTATATCACTCTCTGACACTCTCTGACACTCTCTGTCGCTCTCGGATACACTCTGACACTCGCTGACACTCTCAGACTCTCTCTGACACTCTCTTACACACGCTATCACTCTCTGACACACTCTGTCACACACTGACACTCGCTGACACTCGCTGACACTCCCTTACACACTCTGACACTCTCTGACACTCTCGATCACTCTCTATCGCTCTCTATCACCCTCTGACACTCCCTGGCACTCTCTGGCACTCTCCGGCACTCTATATCACTCTCTGACACTCTCTGACACTCTCTATCACTCTCTGACTCTCTCCGACACTCTCGATCACTCTCTATCGCTCTCTATCACCCTCTGACACTCCCTGGCACTCTCTGGCACTCTATATCACTCTCTGACACTCTCTGACACTCTCTATCACTCTCTGACACTCTCTGACACACTCGATCACTCTCTACCACTCTCTGACACTCTCTGATACACTCTGACACACCCTGACACTCTCTGACACATTCTGTCACTCTCTGACACTCTCTGACAATCTCAGACACAATCAGAAACTCTCAGACACTCTCTGTCACTCTCTGACACTCTCTGGCTCTTTCAGACACTCTCAGACACACTCAGACACTCTCTGGAACTCTCTGGCACTCTGTATCACTCTCTGACACTCTCTGACAATCTCAGACACAATCAGACACTCTCTGGCACTCTCTGGCACTCTCTATCACTCTCTCACACTCTCTGACACTCTCTGAATGTTTATATCACTCTCTGACACACTCTATCACTGTCTGACACTGCCTGACACTCTCAGACACTCTCTGACACTATCTGACACTCTCTGACGCTCTCAGACACTCTCAGACACTCTCAGACACTCTCTGACACTCTCTGACACTCTCTGACGCTCTCAGACACTCTCTCTCACTCTCTGACACTCTCTATCACTTTCTCACACTGCCTGACACACACTGACACTCTCAGACACTCTCTGCCACTCTCTGACACTCTCTGACGCTCTCAGACACTCTCAGACACTCTCTGACACTCTCTGACACTCTCTGACGCTCACAGACACTCTCTCTCACTCTCTGACACTCTCTATCACTTTCTCACACTGCCTGACACACACTGACACTCTCAGGCACTCTCTGAAAGTCTCTATCACTCTCTGAAACTCTGACACTCGCAGACACTCTCTGACACATTTTATCAATTACTTACACTCTCAGACACTCTCAGACATTTTCAGGCACTCTCTGACACACTCTATCACACTATGACACTCTCTGACACTCTCTGTCACTCTCTTACAATCTCTGACACTATCTGATACACTCTGACACTCTCAGACACTCTCTATCACGCTCTGACACACTCTATCACTCTCTGACACTCACTGAAACACTCTGACACTCTCAGACACTCTCTGACACTCACTGAAACACTCTCTATCACTCTCTGAAACTCTCTACCACGCTTTGACTCTCTCTATCTATCTCTATCACACTCTGGAACTCTCTGACACTCACAGATACACTCTGACACTCCCTGACACTCTCTGACACTCTCTGACGCTCTCAGACACACTCTCTCTCACTCTCTATCACTCTCTATCACTCTCTATCACTCTCTGACGCTCTCTATCACTTTCTGACACTGCCTGACACACACTGACACTCTCAGGCACTCTCTGAAAGTCTCTATCACTCTCTGAAACTCTCTGACACTCGCAGACACTCTCTGACACATTTTATCAATTACTTACACTCTCAGACACTCTCAGACATTTTCAGACACTCTGACACACTCTATCACTCTATGACACTCTCTGACACTCTCTGTCACTCTCTGACAATCTCTGACACTATCTGATACACTCTGACACTCTCAGACACTCTCTATCACGCTCTGACACACTCTATCACTCTCTGACACTCACTGAAACACTCTGACACTCTCAGACACTCTCAGACAGTCTCAGACACTCTCTGTCACTCTCTGAAACTCTCTACCACGCTTTGACTCTCTCTATCTATCTCTATCACACTCTGGAACTCTCTGACACTCACAGATACACTCTGACACTCCCTGACACTCTCTTTCACTCTCTGACACTCTCTGACAATCTCAGACACAATCAGAAACACACAGACACTCTATGTCACTCTCTGACACTCTGTGATACTTTCAGACACTCTCAGACACTCTCAGACACTTTCTATCACTCTTTGACACACTCTGACACTCTCTGGCTCTCTCTGGCACTCTCTATCACTCTCTGGCACTCTCTATCACTCTTTCTCCCTCTCTGACACTCTCTGACACATTCTGACACTCTCTGACACACTCTGAATGTTTATATCACTCTCTGACTCACTCGATCAATGTCTGACACTCCCTGACACTATCAGACTCTCTCTGACTCTGTCTATCACTCTCTGACACTCTCTGACACTCTCTGACAATCTCGGACACTCTCAGACATTCTCTGACACTCTCTAACGCTCTCAGACACTCTCTATCACTCTCTATCAGTCTCTGACACTCTCTGTCACTTTCTGACACTGCCTGACACACACTGACACTCTCAGGCACTTTCTGAAAGTCCCTATCACTCTCTATAACTCCTTGACACTCTCTGACAATCTCAGGCACTCTCTGACACTTTCTAACACTCTCTGAATCTATCAGACACTTTTTATCACTCTCCGACACACTCTGACACTCTCTGACACTTTCTATCACTCTCTGACACTCTCAGACACTCTCAGACACATTCTATCTCTCTTTGACACTCTCTGACACTCTCTGACACTCTCAGAGACTCTCAGGCACTCTCAGACGCTCTCTATCACTCTCTGCCACTGTTTGACACTCTCTGACACTCTCAGACACTCTCAGACACTCCCTGACACTCTCAGACACTTTCTATCACTCTCCGACACTCTCTCATCCTCTCTGTCACTCTGTGACACTCTCAGACATTGTCTGGGACTCTCTGACACTCTCTATCACTTGCTGACACTCTCTGACTCTGGCTGACTCTCTCTGACATTCTCAGACACTCTCAGACACTCTCAGACACTCTCTGACACACTCTGACACTCTCTGACACTCTCAGAAACTCTCTTTCGCTCTCTTTCACTCTATGACACTCCCTATCACTCCCTGACACTCTCAGATTCTGTCTGACAATCTCTTTCACTCTCCATCACTCTCTGACACTCTCTGACACTCTCAGATCCTCTCTGACACTCTGACACCTCAGACATCTCTACCACTCTCTATCACTCTCTGATACTCTCTATCACTCTCCGGCACTCTCTGAAACTCTCTGATACACTCTGACACTCTCAGACACTCTCTGACACTCTGCATCACTCTCTGACACTCTCTGACACTCTCTATCACTCTCTGACACTCTCTGACACTCTCTGATGCACTCTGACACTCTCTATCACTCTCTGACAATCTCTGACACTCTCTGATACACTCTGAAACTCTCAGACACTCTCTGACACTCTCTATCACTCTCTGACACTCTCTGAAACTCTCTGATACACTGTGACACTCTCAGACACTCTCTGACTCTCTGTATCACTCTCTGACTCTCTCTGACACTCTCTATCACTCTCTGACAATCTCTGACACTCTCTGATACACTCTGAAACTCTGAGAAACTCTCTGACACTCTCTATCACTCTCTGACACTCTCTGAAACTCTCTGATACACTGTGACACTCTCAGACACTCTCTGACTCTCTGTATCACTCTCTGACACTCTCTGACACTCTCTATCACTCTCTGACACTCTCTGACACTCTCTGATGCACTCTGACACTCTCTATCACTCTCTGACAATCTCTGACACTCTCTGATACACTCTGAAACTCTCAGACACTCTCTGACACTCTCTATCACTCTCTGACACTCTCTGAAACTCTCTGATACACTGTGACACTCTCAGACACTCTCTGACTCTCTGTATCACTCTCTGACTCTCTCTGACACTCTCTATCACTCTCTGACAATCTCTGACACTCTCTGATACACTCTGAAACTCTGAGAAACTCTCTGACACTCTCTATCACTCTCTGACACTCTCTGAAACTCTCTGATACACTGTGACACTCTCAGACACTCTCTGACTCTCTGTATCACTCTCTGACACTCTCTGACACTCTCTATCACTCTCTGACACTCTCTGAAACTCTCTCATACACTCTGACACTCTCAAACACTCTCTGACACTTATATCACTCTCTGACACACTCTGAAACTCTCTATCACTCTCTGACAATCTCTGACACTCTCTGACACTCTCAGACACTCTCAGACAGTCTCAGACACTCTCTATCACTCTCTGAAACAATCTACCACGCATTGACACCCTCTATCTCTCTCTATCACTCTTTATCACTCTCTATCACTCTCTGACACTCTCTGACACTTTCCGACACTCTCAGGCAATCTCTACCACTCTCTATCACTCACTGACACTCTCTGATACACTCTGACACTCCCTGACACTCTCTGACACTCTTCATCACTCTCTGAAACTCTCTGACAATCTCAGACACAATCTGACACTCTCTATGCCTCTCTGACACTCTCTGACACTTTCAGACACTCTCAGACACACTCATACACTCTCTGGCACTCTCTGGCACTCTCTATCGCTCTCTGGCACTCTCTATCAATCTCTGACACTCTCTGACACTCTCTGACGCTTTCAGACTGTCCATGTCACTCTCAGACTCTCTCTGACTCTCTCTATCATTCTCTGACACTCTCTGACTCTCTCAGACACTCTCTGACACTCTCTATCACTCTCTGACACTCTATATCACCTTCTGACACTGCCTGACACACACTGACACTCTCAGGCACTCTCTGAAACTCTCTATCACTCTCTGAAACTCTCTGACACTCTCAGACACTCCCTGACACTCTCAGACACTTTCCATCACTCTCTGACACACTCTGACACTCTCTGGCACTCTCAGACACTCTCTATCACTCTCCATCACTCTCCGACACTCTCTCATACTCTCTATCACTCTCTGACACTCTCAGACACTGTCTTGGACTCTCTGACACTCTCTATCACTTTCTGACACTCTCTGTCTCTGTCTGACTCTCTATGACATTTTCAGACACTCTCAGACATTCTCTGACACACTCAGACACTCTCTTTCGCTCTCTTTCACTCTATGACACTTCCTATCACTCCCTGACACTCTCAGATTCTGTCTGACAATCTCTTTCACTCTCCATCACTCTCTGACACTCTCTGACACTCTCAGATACTCTCTGACACTCTCTGACACCTCAGACATCTCTACCACTCTCTATCACTCTCTGATACTCTCTATCGCTCTCCGGCACTCTCTGAAACTCTCTGATACACTCTGACACTCTCAGACACTCTCTGGCACTCTGCATCACTCTCTGACACTCTCTGACACTCTCTATCACTCTCTGACACTCTCTGACTCTCTGATACACTTTGACACTCTCTGACACTTCTATCACTCTCTGACACACTCTGACACTCTCTATCACTCTCTGACAATCTCTGACACTTTCTGATACACTCTGAAACTCTCAGACACTCTTTGACTCTCTCTATCACTCTCTGACACTCTCTGAAACTCTCTGATACACTGTGACACTCTCAGACACGCTCTGACACTCTGTATCACTCTCTGACACCCTCTGACACTCTCTATCACTCTCTGACACTCTCAAACACTCTCTGACACTCTCTGAAACTCTCTGATACACTGTGACACTCTCAGACACTCTCTGACACTCTGTATCACTCTCTGACACACTCTGAAACTCTCTATCACTCTCTGACAATCTCTGACACTCTCTGACACTCTCTGACACTTTCAGACTGTCCATGTCACACTCAGACTCTCTCTGACTCTCTCTATCACTCTCTGACACTCTCTGACTCTCTCAGACACTCTCTGACACTCTCTATCACTCTCTGACACTCTATATCACTTTCTGACACTGCCTGACACACACTGACACTCTCAGGCACTCTCTGAAACTCTCTATCACTCTCTGAAACTCTCTGACACTCGCAGACACTCTCTGACACTTGTTATCACTTTCTGACACTCTCAGACACTCTCTGTCATTTTCTATCACTCTCTGACACTGTTTGACACTCTCTGACACTCTCAGACACTCTCAGACACTCTCTGACACTTTCTGTCACTCGCTGACAGTCTCTGACACTCTCAGAGACTCTCAGACAGTCTTAGACACTTTCTATCACTCTCTGACACTGTCTGACAATCTCTGACACTCTCAGACACTCACTTTCACTCTCTATCCCTCTATGACATTCCCTATCTCTCCCTTACACTCTCAGATTCCCTATGACAATCTCTTTCATTCTCCATCACTCTCAGACACTCTCAGACACTCTCAGACACTCTCAGACTATCTCAGATACTCTCAGACACTCTCAGACACTCTCAGACACTCTCTATCACTCTCTATCACTCTCTGACACACTCTGACACTGTCTACCACTCTTTGACACTCTCTGACACTCACTATCACTCTCTATCACTCTCTGGCGCACTCTGACACTCTCTGGCACTCTCAGACACTCTCTATCACTCTCCATCACTCTGACACACTCTGACAGTCTCTGACACTCTCAGACAGTCTCAGACACTCTCTATCACTCGATATCACTCTCTGACACTCTCTGACACTATCTATCACTCTATGAAACTGTCTGACACTCTCTATCACTCTCTATCACTCTCTGGCACACTCTGACTCTCTCTGACACTCTCAGACACTCACTTTCACTCTCTATCCCTCTATGACATTCCCTATCTCTCCCTTACACTCTCAGATTCCCTATGACAATCTCTTTCATTCTCCATCACTCTCAGACACTCTCAGACACTCTCAGACACTCTGAGACTATCTCAGATACTCTCAGACACTCTCAGACACTCTCTATCACTCTCTATCACTCTCTGACACACTCTGACACTGTCTACCACTCTTTGACACCCTCTGACACTCACTATCACTCTCTATCACTCTCTGGAGCACTCTGAAACTCTCTGGCACTCTCAGACACTCTCTATCACTCTCCATCACTCTGACACACTCTGACAGTCTCTGACACTCTCAGACAGTCTCAGACACTCTCTATCACTCTCAGACACTCTCTATCGCTCTCTATCACTCTCTGACACTCTCTGACACTCTCTATCAATCTCTGACACTCTCAGACACTCTCTGTCACCCACTGACACTCTCTATCACTCTCTGACACATTCTGACACACTCAGACACTCTATCACTCTCTATCACTCTCTGTTACTCTCTGACACACTCTGACACTCTCTGACATTCTCTGACAATCTCTGACACTCTCTATCACTCTCTGAAACACTCCGTCACTCACAGACACTCTCAGACACTCTCGATCACTCTCTGACATTCTCTATCACTCTCTGACACTCAAGGACTGTCAAAGACACTCTCCATCACTCTCTGACACTCTCTGGCTCTCTCTGACTCTCTCAGACACTCTGTGACACTTTCTTTCACTCTCTGAAACTCTCAGACCCTCTCTGACAATTTATATTACACTCTGACACTCTCTGACGCTCTCAGAGACTCTCAGACAGTCTCAGACACTTTCTATCACTCTCTGACACTGTCTGACAATCTCTGACACTCTCAGACACTCTCATTCACTCGCTATCCCTCTATGAGACTCCCTATCAGTCCCTAACAATCTCAGATTCTCTATGACACTCTCTTTCACTCTCCATCAATCTCTGACACTGTCAGACACTCTCTGACACTCTCAGACACTCTTGGACACTCTCAGACTCTCTCAGACACTCTCAGACACACTCTATCACTCGATATCACTCTCTGACACTCTCTGACACTATCTATCACTCTATGAAACTGTCTGACACTCTCTATCACTCTCTATCACTCTCTGGCACACTCTGACTCTCTCTGACACACTCTGACACTCTCTATCACTCTCTGACACTCTCTGACACTCTCAGACACTCTCATTCACTCGCTATCCCTCTATGAGACTCCCTATCAGTCCCTAACAATCTCAGATTCTCTATGACACTCTCTTTCACTCTCCATCAATCTCTGACACTGTCAGACACTCTCTGACACTCTCAGACACTCTTGGACACTCTCAGACTCTCTCAGACACTCTCAGACACACTCTATCACTCGATATCACTCTCTGACACTCTCTGACACTATCTATCACTCTATGAAACTGTCTGACACTCTCTATCACTCTCTATCACTCTCTGGCACACTCTGACTCTCTCTGACACACTCTGACACTCTCTATCACTCTCTGACACTCTCTGACACTTTCCGACACTCTCAGACACTCTCTACCACTCTCCATCAATCTCTGACACTCGCTGACACTCTCTGATAAACTCTGACACTCACTGACACTCTCTGACACTATCTACCACTCACCATCACTCTCTGACACTCTCTGACAATCTCAGACACTCTCTGACACTCTCTATGACTCTCTGACACTCTCTGACACTTTCAGACACTCTCAGAAACACTCATACACTCTCTGGCACTCTCTGTCACTCTCTATCACTCTCTGACTCTCTCTGACACTTTCAGACACTCTCTGACTCTCTCAGACCCTCTCAGACACTTTCTGTCACTCGCTGACAGTCTCTGACACTCTCAGAGACTCTCAGACAGTCTCAGACACTTTCTATCACTCTCTGACACTCTCAGACACTCTCTGTCACTTTCTATCACTCTCTGACACTGTTTGACACTCTCTGACACTCTCAGACACTCTCAGACACTTTCTGTCACTCGCTGACAGTCTCTGACACTCTCAGATACTCTCAGACAGTCTCAGACACTTTCTATCACTCTCTGACACTGTCTGACAATCTCTGACACTCTCAGACACTCACTTTCACTCTCTATCCCTCTATGACACTCCCTATCTCTCCCTTACACTCTCAGATTCCCTATGACCATCTCGTTCACTATCCATCACTCTCAGACACTCTCAGACACTCTCAGACACTCTCAGACACTCTCAGACACTCTCAGACTATCTCAGATACTCGCAGACACTCTCCATCACTCTCTATCACTCTCTGACACACTCTGACACTGTCTATCACTCTTTGACACTCTCTGACACTCACTATCACTCTCTATCACTCTCTGGCGCACTCTGACACTCTCTGGCACTCTCAGACACTCTCTATCACTCTCTATCACTCTGACAGTCTCTGACACTCTCAGACAGTCTCAGACAGTCTCAGACACTCTCTATCACTCTCAGACACTCTCTATCGCTCTCTATCACTCTCTGACACTCTCAAACACTCTCTGACACTCTCTGAAACTCTCTGATACACTGTGACACTCTCAGACACTCTCTGACACTCTGTATCACTCTCTGACACACTCTGAAACTCTCTATCACTCTCTGACAATCTCTGACACTCTCTGACACTTTCAGACTGTCCATGTCACACTCAGACTCTCTCTGACTCTCTCTATCACTCTCTGACACTCTCTGACTCTCTCAGACACTCTCTGACACTCTCTATCACTCTCTGACACTCTATATCACTTTCTGACACTGCCTGACACACACTGACACTCTCAGGCACTCTCTGAAACTCTCTATCACTCTCTGAAACTCTCTGACACTCGCAGACACTCTCTGACACTTGTTATCACTTTCTGACACTCTCAGACACTCTCTGTCATTTTCTATCACTCTCTGACACTGTTTGACACTCTCTGACACTCTCAGACACTCTCAGACACTCTCTGACACTTTCTGTCACTCGCTGACAGTCTCTGACACTCTCAGAGACTCTCAGACAGTCTCA
Source organism: Heterodontus francisci (assembly GCF_036365525.1). Taxonomy (NCBI): domain Eukaryota; kingdom Metazoa; phylum Chordata; class Chondrichthyes; order Heterodontiformes; family Heterodontidae; genus Heterodontus; species Heterodontus francisci. The sequence continues at coordinate 9,787,488 of NC_090395.1, read as the reverse complement.
GACACTTTCTATCACTCTCTGACACTGTCTGACAATCTCTGACACTCTCAGACACTAACTTTCACTCTCTATCCCTCTATGACATTCCCTATCTCTCCCTTACACTCTCAGATTCCCTATGACAATCTCTTTCATTCTCCATCACTCTCAGACTCTCTCAGACACTCTCAGACACTCTCAGACTATCTCAGATACTCTCAGACACTCTCAGACACTCTCTATCACTCTCTATCACTCTCTGACACACTCTGACACTGTCTACCACTCTTTGACACTCTCAGACACTCTCTATCACTCTCCATCACTCTGACACACTCTGACAGTCTCTGACACTCTCAGACAGTCTCAGACACTCTCTATCACTCGATATCACTCTCTGACACTCTCTGACACTATCTATCACTCTATGAAACTGTCTGACACTCTCTATCACTCTCTATCACTCTCTGGCACACTCTGACTCTCTCTGACACTCTCAGACACTCACTTTCACTCTCTATCCCTCTATGACATTCCCTATCTCTCCCTTACACTCTCAGATTCCCTATGACAATCTCTTTCATTCTCCATCACTCTCAGACACTCTCAGACACTCTCAGACACTCTCAGACTATCTCAGACTATCTCAGACACTCTCAGACACTCTCAGACACTCTCTATCACTCTCTATCACTCTCTGACACACTCTGACACTGTCTACCACTCTTTGACACCCTCTGACACTCACTATCACTCTCTATCACTCTCTGGAGCACTCTGAAACTCTCTGGCACTCTCAGACACTCTCTATCACTCTCCATCACTCTGACACACTCTGACAGTCTCTGACACTCTCAGACAGTCTCAGACACTCTCTATCACTCTCAGACACTCTCTATCGCTCTCTATCACTCTCTGACACTCTCTGACACTCTCTATCAATCTCTGACACTCTCAGACACTCTCTGTCACCCACTGACACTCTCTATCACTCTCTGACACATTCTGACACACTCAGACACTCTATCACTCTCTATCACTCTCTGTTACTCTCTGACACACTCTGACACTCTCTGACATTCTCTGACAATCTCTGACACTCTCTATCACTCTCTGAAACACTCCGTCACTCACAGACACTCTCAGACACTCTCGATCACTCTCTGACATTCTCTATCACTCTCTGACACTCAAGGACTGTCAAAGACACTCTCCATCACTCTCTGACACTCTCTGGCTCTCTCTGACTCTCTCAGACACTCTGTGACACTTTCTTTCACTCTCTGAAACTCTCAGACCCTCTCTGACAATTTATATCACACTCTGACACTCTCTGACGCTCTCAGAGACTCTCAGACAGTCTCAGACACTTTCTATCACTCTCTGACACTGTCTGACAATCTCTGACACTCTCAGACACTCTCATTCACTCGCTATCCCTCTATGACACTCCCTATCAGTCCCTAACAATCTCAGATTCTCTATGACACTCTCTTTCACCCTCCATCAATCTCTGACACTGTCAGACACTCTCTGACACTCTCAGACACTCTTGGACACTCTCAGACTCTCTCAGACACTCTCAGACACACTCTATCACTCGATATCACTCTCTGACACTCTCTGACACTATCTATCACTCTATGAAACTGTCTGACACTCTCTATCACTCTCTATCACTCTCTGGCACACTCTGACTCTCTCTGACACACTCTGACACTCTCTATCACTCTCTGACACTCTCTGACACTTTCCGACACTCTCAGACACTCTCTACCACTCTCCATCAATCTCTGACACTCGCTGACACTCTCTGATAAACTCTGACACTCACTGACACTCTCTGACACTATCTACCACTCACCATCACTCTCTGACACTCTCTGACAATCTCAGACACTCTCTGACACTCTCTATGACTCTCTGACACTCTCTGACACTTTCAGACACTCTCAGACACACTCATACACTCTCTGGCACTCTCTGGCAATCTCCATCACTCTCTGGCACTCTCTATCACTCTCTGACACTCTCAGACTCTCCCTGACACTCTCAGACTCTCTCTGACTCTCTCTATCACTCTCTGACACTCTCTGACACTCTCTATCACTCTCTGACACTCTATATCACTTTCTGACTCTGCCTGACACACACTGACACTCTCAGGCACTCTCTGAAACTCTCTATCACTCTCTGAAACTCTCTGACACTCGCAGGCACTCTCTGAAACTTTGTATCACTTTCTGACACTCTCAGACTATCTCAGACTATCTCAGACACTCTCAGACACTCTCAGAGACTCTCTGGCACTCTCTATCACTCTCTGACACTCTCTATCACACTCTGACACTTTCTGTCACTCTCTGACATTCTCTGTCAATCTATATCACTCTCAGGCACTCTCTATTACTCTCTGACACACACTGACACACTCTATCACTCTCTGACACTCTCTACCATTCTCTGCCACTCTCTGTCACTCTCTATCACTCTCAGGCACGCTATATCACTCTCTGACACTGTCTGACACTGTCTAGCACTCTCTGACACTCTCAGACACTCTCTGACTCTCTCAGACCCTCTCATACACTCTCTGACACTTTCTGTCACTCTCTGACACTCTCAGACACTCTCTGTCACTTTATATCACTCTCTGGCACTGTTTGACACTCTCTGACACTCCCAGACACTCTCAGACACTTTATATCACTCTCTGACACTCTCAGACACTCTCTGACACTCTATATCACTCTCAGGCACTCTCTATCACTCTCTGACACACACTGACACTCTCTATCACTCTCTGACACTCTCTACCATTCTCTGCCACTCTCTGTCACTCTCTATCACTCTCAGGCACTCTATATCACTCTCTGACACTGTCTGACACTGTCTAGCACTCTCTGACACTCTCAGACACTCTCTGACTCTCTCAGACCCTCTCATACACTCTCTGACACTTTCTGTCACTCTCTGACACTCTCAGACACTCTCTGTCACTTTATATCACTCTCTGGCACTGTTTGACACTCTCTGACACTCCCAGACACTCTCAGACACTTTATATCACTCTCTGACACTCTCAGACACTCTCTGACACTTTATATCACTCGCTGACACTCTCAGAGACTCTCAGACAGTCTCAGACACTTTCTATCACTATCTGACACTGTCTGACAATCTCTGACACTCTCAGACACTCACTTTCAATCTCTATCCCTCTATGACACTCCCTATCACTCCCTAACACTCTCAGAATCTCTATGAAAATCTCTTTCACTCTCCATCACTCTCCATCACTCTCTGACACTCTCAGACTCTCTCAGACACTCTCAGACTCTCTCTATCACTCTCTGAATCTCTCAGACACTTGCTGACACTTTCTATCACACTCTGACACTCTCTGGCACTCTCAGATAATCTCAGACAGTCTCAGCCACTTTCTATCACTCTCTGACACTGTCTGACAATCTCTGTCCCTCTCAGACTCTCTCAGACACTCTCAGACACTCTCTATCACTCTATATCACTCTCTGACACTCCCTATCACTCCCTAACACTCTGAGACGCTCTCTATCACTCTCTGAATCTCTCAGACTCTCGCTGACACTTTATATCACACTCTGACACTCTCTGACACTCTCAGATAATTTCAGACAGTCTCAGACACTTTCTATCACTCTATGACACTGTCAGAAACTCTCTGACACTCTCAGACTCTCTCAGACACTCTCAGACACTCTCTATCACTCTATATCACTCTCTGACACTCTCTATCACTCTCTATCACTCTCTGGCCACTCTGACTCTCTCTGACACTCTCTGACACTCTCCATCACTCTCTGACACTCTCTGACATTTTCCGACAATCTCAGACACTCTCTACTTCTCTCGATCAATCTCTGACACTCTCTGACACTCTCTGATACACTCTGACACTCGCTGACACTCACTGACACTCTCCATCACTCTCTGACACTCTCTGACAATCTCAGACACTCTCTGACACTCTCTATGACTCTCTGACACTCTCTGACATATTCAGACACTCTCAGACGCACTCATACACTCTCCGGCACTCTCCGGCACTCTCTGGCACTCTCTATCACTCTCTGAAACTCTCTGACACTCTCTGACACTCTTAGACTCTCCCTGACACTCTCAGACTCTCTCTGACTATCTCTATCACTCTCTGACACTCTCTGAAACTCTCAGACGCTCTCTGACACTCTCTATCACTCTCTATCACTCTCTGACACTCTCTGACACTCTCAGACAGTCTCTAACACTCTCTGACACTCTCTATCACTCTCTGACACTCTCAGACACTCTCTATCACTCTCTGACACTCTCTATCACTCTCTATCACTCTCTGACAAGCTCTATCACTCTCTGACACACTCTGACACTCTCAGACACTCTCAGACACTCTGAGACACTCTGAGACACTCTCAGACACTCTCTATCACTCTCTATCACTCTCTGACACTCAAAGACACTCTCTATAACACTCTATCACTCTCTATCACTCTCTGACACTCTCGGACACTCTCTATCACTCTCTGACACTCTCTGACAGTCTCTGACACTCTCAGACACTCTTTATCACGCTCAGACACTCTCTATCATTCTCTGACATTCTCTGAAACTCTCAGACACTCTCTATCACTCTCTGACACTCTCAGACACTCGATATCGCTCTCTGACACTTTCTATCACTCTCTATCACTCTCTGACAGTCTCTGACAATATCTGACACTTTCTATCACTCTCTGACACTCTCTATCACTCTCTGACACTCTCAGACACTCTCTATCAATCTCTGACATTCTCAGACACTCTCTATTACTCACTGACACTCTCTATCACTCTCTGACACTCTGACACTCTTAGACACTCTCTATCACTCTCTATCACTCTCTATCACTCTCGGACACTTTCTGACACTTTCTATCACTCTCTGACACTCTCTATCACTCTCTGACACTCTCAGACACTCTCTATCAATCTCTGACTTTCTCAGACACTCTCTATCACTCTCTGACACTCTCTATCACTCTCTGACTCTCTGACACACTCTGACAATCTCTGACACTCTCTATCACTCTCTGACATACTCTGTCAGTCACAAACACTCTCAGACACTCTCGATCACTCTCTGACATTCTCTATCAGTCTCTGACACTCACTGACACTCAAAGACACTCTCTATCACACTCTATCAATCTCTATCACTCTCTGACACTCTCGGACACTCTCTATCACTCTCTGCACTCTCTGACTCTCTCTGACTCTCTCAGACACTCTCTGACACTTTATATCACTCTCTGAACCTCTCAGACACTCTCTGACACTTTCTATCACACTCTGACACTCTCTGACACTCTCAGATAATCTCAGACAGTCTCAGACACTTTCTATCACTCTCTGACACTTTCTGACAATCTCAGATAATCTCAGACACTCTCTGTCTCTCTCAGAAACTCTCAGACACTCTCGCTCACTCTCTGACAGTCTCTGAAACTCTCTGACACACTCACACTCTCTCTGGCACTCTCTATCACTCTCTGACACTCTCTGACACACTCTGACACTCTCTGACACTCTCTATCACTCTCTGACACTCTCTGACACTCTCTGATACACTCTGACACACTCTATCGCTCTCTGACATTCTCTGACACACTCTGACACTCTCAGACACTCTCTATCACTCTCTGACACACTCTGACATTTTCTGACACTCTCAGACACTCTCTATCACTCTCTATCCCTCTCTGTTACTCTCTGACTCACTCTGACACTCTCTGACACTCTCTGACACACTCTGACAATCTCTGACACTCTCTATCACTCTCTGACATACTCTGTCACTCACAGACACTCTCAGACACTCTCGATCACTCTCTGACATTCTCTATCTCTCTCTGACACTCTCTGACACTCAAAGACACTCTCTATCACACTCTATCACTCTCTATCACTCTCTGACACTCTCGGACACTCTCTGTCACTCTCTGACACACTCTGACACTCTCTATCAATCTCTGACACTCTCAGACACTCTCTATCACTCACTGACACTCTCTATCACTCTCTGACACACTCTGACACTCTCAGACACTCTCTATCACTCTCTGACACACTCTATCACTCACTGACACTCTCTATCACTCTCTGACACACTCTGACACTCTCAGAAACTCTCTATCACTCTCTGACACACTCTGACATTTTCTGACACTCTCAGACACTCTCTATCACTCTCTATCCCTCTCTGTTACTCTCTGACTCACTCTGACACTCTCTGACACTCTCTGACACACTCCGACAATCTATGACACTCTCTATCACTCTCTGACATACTCTGTCACTCACAGACACTCTCAGACACTCTCGATCACTCTCTGACATTCTCTATCTCTCTCTGACACTCTCTGACACTCAAAGACACTCTCTATCACACTCTATCACTCTCTATCACTCTCTGGCACTCTCGGACACTCTCTGTCACTCTCTGACACTCTCTGACTCTCTCTGACTCTCTCAGACACTCTCTGACACTTTATATCACTCTCTGAACCTCTCAGACACTCTCTGACACTTTCTATCACACTCTGACACTCTCTGACACTCTCAGATAATCTCAGACAGTCTCAGACACTTCCTATCACTCTCTGACACTGTCTGACAATCTCTGACGCTGTCAGACACTCTCTTTCACTCTCTATCCCTCTATGACACTCCCTATCACTCCCTAACACTCTCAGATTCTCTATGACACTCTCTTTCACTCTCCATCACTCTCTGAAACTGTCAGACACTTTCCGGCACTCTCAGACACTCTCTGACTCTCTCAGACACTCTCAGACACTCTCTATCACTCTATATCACACTCTGACACTTTCTATCACTCTATGAAACTCTCTGACACTCTCCATCAATCTCCATCACTCTCTATCACTCTCTGGCACACTCTGACTCACTCTGACCCTCTCTGACACTATCTGACACTCTCTGACACACTCTGACAGACTCAGACACTCTCTATCACTCTCTATCACTCTCTATCACTCTCTGACACTATCTGACACACTGTGACACTCTCTGACACTCTCAGTCACTCTCTATCACTCTCTATCACTCTCTGACGCACTCTGACTGTCTCAGACACTCTCTATCACTCTATATCACACTCTGACACTTTCTATCACTCTATGAAACTCTCTGACACTCTCCATCACTCTCCATCACTCTCTATCACTCTCTGGCACACTCTGACTCACTCTGACCCTCTCTGACACTATCTGACACTCTCTGACACACTCTGACAGACTCAGACACTCTCTATCACTCTCTATCACTCTCTATCACTCTCTGACACTATCTGACACACTGTGACACTCTCTGACACTCTCAGTCACTCTCTATCACTCTCTATCACTCTCTGACGCACTCTAACTGTCTCTGACACTCTCTGACACTCTCTATCACTCTCTGACACTCTCTATCACTTTCTGACACTCTCAGACACTCTCTACCACTCTCTGACACTCTCTATCACCCACTGACACTTTCTGACACACTCTGACACGCTCAGACACTTTCAGACACTCTCTATCGCTCTCTATCACACTCTGACACACTCTGACAATCTCTGACACTCTCAGACGCTCTCAGACACTCTCTAAACACTCTCTGACACTCACTGACACTCTCAGACACGCGCTGTCATTCTCTGACACTCTCAGACACTCTCTATCACTCTCTGACACTCTCTGACATTCTCAGAAACTATCCATCACTCTCTATCACTCGCTGACACTCCCAGACACTCTCAGACACTCTATTTCACACTCTATCACTCTCTGACACTCTCAGACACTCTCAGACACTCTCTATCACTCTCCGACACTCACTGAAACTCTCAGACACTCTCTGTATCTCTCAGACACTCTCTCTCACTCTCTGACACTCTCTGAAACTCTCTGACACACTCACACTCTCTATGACACTCTCTGTCACTCTCTGACACTCTCTGACACACTCTGACACACTCTGACACTCTCTGACAATCTCTATCACTCTCTGACACTCTCTGACACTTTGTGACACACTCTGACACACTCTATCGCTCTCTGACATTCTCTGACACACTCTGACACTCTCTGACAGTATCAGAAACTCTCAGACACTCTCGATCACTCTCTGACACTCTCTATCACTCTCTGACATACTCTGTCACTCACAGACACTCTCAGACACTCTCGATCACTCTCTGACATTCTCTATCACTCTCTGACACTGGAAGACACTCTCCATCACACTCTATCACTCTCTATCACTCTCTGACACTCTTGGACACTCTCTATAACTCTCTGACACTCTCTGACAGTCTCTGACACTCTCAGACACTCTCTATGACTCTCAGACACTCTCTATCACTCTCTGACATACTCTGTCACTCACAGACACTCTCAGACACTCTCGATCACTCTCTGACACTCTCTATCACTCTCTGACACTCGAAGACACTCTCCATCACACTCTATCACTCTCTATCACTCTCTGACACTCTTGGACACTCTCTATAACTCTCTGACACTCTCTGACAGTCTCTGACACTCTCAGACACTCTCTATGACTCTCAGACACTCACTATCACTGTCAGACACTCTCTATCACACTCTGACATTCTCTGAAATTCTCAGACACTCTCGATCTCTCTCTGACACTCTCAGCCACTCTCTATTACTCTCTGACACTTTCTATCACTCTCTATAACTCTGTGACACACTCTGACACTTTCAGACACTCTCGGACACTCTCTCTCTCTCTCTATCAAACTCTGACACACTCTGACTGTCTCTGACACTCTCTGACACTCTCTATCACTCTCTATCACTCTCTGTTACTCTCTGACACACTCTGACATTCTCTGACACTCTCTGACACACTCTGACAATCTCAGACACTTTATATCACTCTCTGACTCTCTCTATCACTCTCTGACACTCTCAGACACTCTCCATCAATCTCTGACACCCTCAGACACTCTCTATCACTCACTGACACTCTCTATCACTCTCTGACACTCTCTCACACACTCTGACACTCTCTATCACTCTCTGACACACTCTGACAAACTCTGACGCTTTCTGACACTCTCAGACACTCTCTATCACTCTCTATACCTCTCTGTTGCTCTCTGACACACTCTGACACTCTCTGACACTCTCTGACACTCTCTGACACTCTCTGACACACTCTGACACTCTCTATCACTCTGACATACTCTGTCACTCACAGACACTCTCAGACACTCTCGATCACTCTCTGAATTTCTCTATCACTCTCTGACACTTTATATCACTCTCTGAAACTTTCAGACACTCTCTGACACTTTCTATCACACTCTGACACTCTCTGACACTCTCAGATAATCTCAGACAGTCTCAGACACTTTCTATCACTCTCTGACACTTTCTGACAATCTCTGACACTCTCAGACACTCTCTCTCACTCTCCATCATTCTCTGACACTGTCAGAAACTCTCTGACACTCTCAGACACTCTCTGACTCTCTCAGACACTGTCAGACTCTCTCTATCACTCTATATCACTCTCTGACACTATCTATCACTCTATGAAACTCTCTGACTCTCTCCATCACTCTCTATCACTCTCTGGCACACTCTGACTCCCTCTGACCATCTCTGACACTATCTGACACTCTCTGACACACTCTGACACACTCAGACACTCTCTATCACTCTCTAGCACTGTCTATCACTCTCTATAACACTCTATCAATCTCTGACACACTCTGACTCTCTCTGACACTCTCTATCACTCTTTGACACTCTCTGACACACTCTGACACTCTCAGACACTCTGAGGCACTCTCTATCACTCTCTATCACTCTCTATCACTCTCTGACACTCTCTGACAGTCTCTGACACTCTCAGACACTCTCTATGACTCTCTGACACTCTCTGAAACTGTCAGACACTTTCCGGCACTCTCAGACACTCTCTGACTCTCTCAGACACTCTCAGACACTCTCTATCACTCTATATCACACTCTGACACTTTCTATCACTCTCTGACACTCTCGGACACTCTCTATAACTCTCTGACACTCTCTGACAGTCTCTGACACTCTCAGACACTCTCTATGACTCTCTGACACTCTCTGAAACTGTCAGACACTTTCCGGTACTCTCAGACACTCTCTGACTCTCTCAGACACTCTCAGACACTCTCTATCACTCTATATCACACTCTGACACTTTCTATCACTCTATGAAACTCTCTGACACTCTCTATCACTCTCTGGCACACTCTGACTCACTCTGACCCTCTCTGACACTATCTGACACTCTCTGACACACTCTGACAGACTCAGACACTCTCTATCACTCTCTATCACTCTCTGACACTATCTGACACACTGTGACACTCTCTGACACTCTCAGTCACTCTCTATCACTCTCTATCACTCTCTGACGCACTCTGACTGTCTCAGACACTCTCTATCACTCTATATCACACTCTGACACTTTCTATCACTCTATGAAACTCTCTGACACTCTCCATCACTCTCCATCACTCTCTATCACTCTCTGGCACACTCTGACTCACTCTGACCCTCTCTGACACTATCTGACACTCTCTGACACACTCTGACAGACTCAGACACTCTCTATCACTCTCTATCACTCTCTATCACTCTCTGACACTATCTGACACACTGTGACACTCTCTGACACTCTCAGTCACTCTCTATCACTCTCTATCACTCTCTGACGCACTCTGACTGTCTCTGACACTCTCTATCATTCTCTATCACTCTCTATCACTCTCTGACACTATCTGACACACTGTGACACTCTCTGACACTCTCAGACACTCTCTACCACTCTCTGACACTCTCTGACACTCTCTATCACCCACTGACACACTCTGACACGCTCAGACACTTTCAGACACTCTCTATCACTCTCTATCACTCTCTGACACACTCTGACAATCTCTGACACTCTCAGACGCTCTCAGACACTCTCTAAACACTCTCTGACACTCACTGACACTCTCAGACACGCGCTGTCACTCTCTGACACTCTCAGACACTCTCTATCACTCTCTGACACTCTCTGACATTCTCAGAAACTATCCATCACTCTCTATCACTCGCTGACACTCCCAGACACTCTCAGACACTCTATTTCACACTCTATCACTCTCTAACACTCTCAGACACTCTCAGACACTCTCTATCACTCTCCGACACTCACTGAAACTCTCAGACACTCTCTGTATCTCTCAGACACTCTCTCTCACTCCCTGACACTCTCTGAAACTCTCTGACACACTCACACTCTCTCTGACACTCTCTATCACTCTCTGACACTCTCTGACACACTCTGACACTCTCTGACAATCTCTATCACTCTCTGACACTCTCTGACACTTTGTGACACACTCTGACACACTCTATCGCTCTCTGACATTCTCTGACACACTCTGACACTCTCTGACAGTATCAGAAACTCTCAGACACTCTCGATCACTCTCTGACACTCTCTATCACTCTCTGACACTCGAAGACACTCTCCATCACACTCTATCACTCTCTATCACTCTCTGACACTCTCGGACACTCTCTATAACTCTCTGACACTCTCTGACAGTCTCTGACACTCTCAGACACTCTCTATGACTCTCAGACACTCACTATCACTGTCAGACACTCACTATCACACTCTGACATTCTCTGAAATTCTCAGACACTCTCGATCTCTCTCTGACACTCTCAGCCACTCTCTATTACTCTCTGACACTTTCTATCACTCTCTATAACTCTGTGACACACTCTGACACTTTCAGACACTCTCGGACACTCTCTCTCTCTCTCTATCAAACTCTGACACACTCTGACACTCTCTGACACTCTCTGACACTCTCTATCACTCTCTATCACTCTCTGTTACTCTCTGACACACTCTGACATTCTCTGACACTCTCTGACACACTCTGACAATCTCAGACACTTTTTATCACTCTCTGACTCTCTCTATCACTCTCTGACACTCTCAGACACCCTCCATCAATCTCTGACACTCTCAGACACTCTCTATCACTCACTGACACACTCTGACAAACTCTGACGCTTTCTGACACTCTCAGACACTCTCTATCACTCTCTATACCTCTTTGTTGCTCTCTGACACACTCTGACACTCTCTGACACTCTCTGACACTCTCTGACACACTCTGACACTCTCTATCACTCTGACATACTCTGTCACTCACAGACACTCTCAGACACTCTCGTTCACTCTCTGAATTTCTCTATCACTCTCTGACACTTTATATTACTCTCTGAAACTTTCAGACACTCTCTGACACTTTCTATCACACTCTGACACTCTCTGACACTCAGATAATCTCAGACAGTCTCAGACACTTTCTATCACTCTCTGACACTGTCTGACAATCTCTGACACTCTCAGACACTCTCTCTCACTCTCCATCATTCTCTGACACTGTCAGAAACTCTCTGACACTCTCAGACACTCTCTGACTCTCTCAGACACTGTCAGACTCTCTCTATCACTCTATATCACTCTCTGACACTATCTATCACTCTATGAAACTCTCTGACACTCTCCATCACTCTCTATCACTCTCTGGCACACTCTGACTCACTCTGACTCACTCTGACCATCTCTGACACTCTCTGACACACTCTGACACACTCAGACACTCTCTATCACTCTCTAGCACTGTCTATCACTCTCTATAACACTCTATCAATCTCTGACACACTCTGACTCTCTCTGACACTCTCTATCACTCTTTGACACTCTCTGACACACTCTGACACTCTCAGACACTCTGAGGCACTCTCTATCACTCTCTATCACTCTCTGACACACTCTGACAATCTCTGACACTCTCAGACATTCTCTATCACTCTCTATCACTCTCTGACACACTCTGACACATTCTGACACTCTCAGACAATCTCTATCACTCTCTATCCCTCTCTGTTACTCTGTGACACACTCTGACACACTCTGACACTCTCTGACACGCTCTCTCACACACCTGACTATCTCTGACACTCTCTATCGCTCTCTGACATACTCTGTCACTCACAGACACTCTCAGACACTCTCGATCACTCTCTGACATTCTCTATCACTCTCTGACACTCGAAGACACTCTCTATCACTCTCTATCACTCTCTATCACTCTCTGACACTCTCTGACACTCTCGGACACTCTCTATAACTCTCTGACACTCTCTGACAATCTCTGACACTCTCAGACAGTCTCTATGACTCTCAGACACTCACTATCACTGTCAGACACTCTCTATCACACTCTGACATTCTCTGAAATTCTCAGACACTCTCGATCTCTCTCTGACACTCTCAGCCACTCTCTATTACTCTCTGACACTTTCTATCACTCTCTATAACTCTGTGACACACTCTGACACTTTCAGACACTCTCAGACACTCTCTCTCTCTCTCTATCAAATTCTGACACACTCTGACTGTCTCAGACACTCTCTGACACTCTCCATCACTCTCTATCACTCTCAGTTACTCTCTGACACACTCTTACATTTTCTGACACTCTCTGACACACTCTGACAATCTCAGACACTTTTTATCACTCTCTGACACTCTCTATCAATCTCTGACACTCTCAGACACTCTCTATCACTCACTGACACTCTATATCACTCTCTGACACTCTCTGACACACTCTGACACTCTCTATCACTCTCTGACACACTCTGACACACTCTGACGCTTTCTGACACTCTCAGAAACTCTCTATCACTCTATATACCGCTCTGTTGCTCTCTGACACACTCTGACACTCTCTGACACTCTCTGACACACTCTGACACTCTCTGTCACTCTCTGCCATACTCTGTCACTCACAGACATTCTCAGACACTCTCGATCACTCTCTGAATTTCTCTATCACTCTCTGACACTTTATATCACTCTCTGAACCTCTCAGACACTCTCTGACACTTTCTATCACACTCTGACACTCTCAGATAATCTCAGACAGTCTCAGACACTTTCTATCACTCTCTGACACTGTCTGACAATCTCTGACACTCTCAGACACTCTCTCTCACTCTCCATCATTCTATGACACTGTCAGACAATCTCTGACACTCTCAGACACGCTCTGTCACGCTCTGACACTCTCAGACACTCTCTACCACTCTCTATCACTCTCTGTAACTCTCAGACACTGTCAGACTCTCTCTATCACTCTATATCACTCTCTGACACTATCTATCACTCTATGAAACTCTCTGACACTCTCCATCACTCTCTATCACTCTCTGGCACACTCTGACTCACTCTGACCATCTCTGACACTATCTGACACTCTCTGACACACTCTGACACACTCTGACACACTCTGACACACTCAGACACTCTCTATCACTCTCTATCACTCTCTATCACTGTCTATCACTCTCTATAACACTCTATCACACTCTGACACACTCTGACACTCTCTGACACGCTCTCTCACACACCTGACTATCTCTGACACTCTCTATCACTCTCTGACATACTCTGTCACTCACAGACACTCTCAGACACTCTCGATCACTCTCTGACATTCTCTGTCACTCTCTGACACTCGAAGACACTCTCTATCACACTCTATCACTCTCTATCACTCTCTGACACTCTTGGACACTCTCTATAACTCTCTGACACTCTCTGACAGTCTCTGACACTCTCAGACACTCTCTATGACTCTCAGACACTCACTATCACTGTCAGACACTCTCTATCACACTCTGACATTCTCTGAAATTCTCAGACACTCTCGATCTCTCTCTGACACTCTCAGACACTCTCCATCACTCACTGACACTCTATATCACTCTCTGACACTCTCTGACACACTCTGACAATCTTTATCACTCTCTGACACACTCTAACACACTCTGACGCTTTCTGACACTCTCAGACACTCTCTATCACTGTCTGACACTCTCTGACACTCTCTATTACTCTCTATCACTCTCTGTTACTCTGTGACACACTCTGACATTCTCTGACACTGTCTGACACACTCTGACAATCTCAGACACTTTTTATCACTCTCTGACACTCTCTATCACTCTCTGACACTCTCAGACACACTCTATCACTCACTGACACTCTATATCACTCTCTGACACTCTCTGACACGCTCTGACAATCTCTATCACTCTCTGACACACTCTAACACACTCTGACGCTTTCTGACACTCTCAGACACTCTCTATCACTCTCTATACTTCTCTGTTGCTCTCTGACACACTCTGACACTCTCTGACACTCTCTGACACACTCTGACGCTCTCTGTCACTCTCTGACATACTCTGTCACTCACAGACGCTCTCAGACACTCTCGATCAATCTCTGAATTTCTCTATCACTCTCTGAACCTCTCAGACACTCTCTGACACTTTCTATCACACTCTGACACTCTCTGACACTCTCAGATAATCTCAGACAGTCTCAGACACTTTCTATCACTCTCTGACACTGTCTGACAATCTCTGACACTCTCAGACACTCACTCTCACTCTCCATCATTCTATGACAATGTCAGACACTCTCTGACACTCTCAGACACGCTCTGTCACGCTCTGACACTCTCAGACACTCTCTACCACTCTCTATCACTCTCTGTAACTCTCAGACACTGTCAGACTCTCTCCATCACTCTATATCACTCTCTGACACTATCTATCACTCTATGAAACTCTCTGACACTCTCCATCACTCTCTATCACTCTCTATCACACTCTGACTCACCCTGACCATCTCTGACACTATCTGACACTATCTGACACTCTCTGACACACTCAGACACTCTCTATCACTCTCTATCACTCTCTATCACTGTCTATCACTCTCTATAACACTCTATCACACTCTGACACACTCTGACATACTCTGACACTCTCAGACACTCTGAGGCACTCTCTATCACTCTCCATCACTCTCTGTCACACTCTGACATTCTCTGAAATTCTCAGACACTCTCGATCTCTCTCTGACACTCTCAGACACTCTCCATCACTCACTGACACTCTATATCACTCTCTGACACTCTCTGACACACTCTGACAATCTTTATCACTCTCTGACACACTCTAACACACTCTGACGCTTTCTGACACTCTCAGACACTCTCTATCACTTTCTGACACTCTCTGACACTCTCTATTACTCTCTATCACTCTCTGTTACTCTGTGACACACTCTGACATTCTCTGACACTGTCTGACACACTCTGACAATCTCAGACACTTTTTATCACTCTCTGACACTCTCTATCACTCTCTGACACTCTCAGACACACTCTATCACTCACTGACACTCTATATCACTCTCTGACACTCTCTGACACGCTCTGACAATCTCTATCACTCTCTGACACACTCTAACACACTCTGACGCTTTCTGACACTCTCAGACACTCTCTATCACTCTCTATACCTCTCTGTTGCTCTCTGACACACTCTGACACTCTCTGACACTCTCTGACACTCTCTGACACACTCTGACGCTCTCTGTCACTCTCTGACATACTCTGTCACTCACAGACGCTCTCAGACACTCTCGATCAATCTCTGAATTTCTCTATCACTCTCTGAACCTCTCAGACACTCTCTGACACTTTCTATCACACTCTGACACTCTCTGACACTCTCAGATAATCTCAGACAGTCTCAGACACTTTCTATCACTCTCTGACACTGTCTGACAATCTCTGACACTCTCAGACACTCACTCTCACTCTCCATCATTCTATGACAATGTCAGACACTCTCTGACACTCTCAGACACGCTCTGTCACGCTCTGACACTCTCAGACACTCTCTACCACTCTCTATCACTCTCTGTAACTCTCAGACACTGTCAGACTCTCTCCATCACTCTATATCACTCTCTGACACTATCTATCACTCTATGAAACTCTCTGACACTCTCCATCACTCTCTATCACTCTCTATCACACTCTGACTCACCCTGACCATCTCTGACACTATCTGACACTATCTGACACTCTCTGACACACTCAGACACTCTCTATCACTCTCTATCACTCTCTATCACTGTCTATCACTCTCTATAACACTCTATCACACTCTGACACACTCTGACATACTCTGACACTCTCAGACACTCTGAGGCACTCTCTATCACTCTCCATCACTCTCTGACACACTCTGACAATCTCTGACACTCTCAGACACTCTCTATCACTCGCTGACACTCTCAGACACTCTCTATCACTCTCTGACACTCACTGGCACTCTCAGACACGCTCTATCACTCTCTGACACTCTCAGACACTCTCTATAACTCTCCATCACTCTCTGACACTCTCTGACATTCTCAGAAACTCCCTATCAATCTCGATCACTCGCTGACACTCTCAGACACTCTCAGACACTCTCTATCACTCTCTATCATTCGCTGACACTCTCAGACACTCTCAGACACTCTCTATCACTCTCTGACACTCACTGAAACTCTCAGAAACTCTCTGTCTCTCTCAGACACTCTCAGACACTCTCTCTCACTCTCTGAAACTCTCTGACACACTCACACTCTCTCTGACACTCTCTATCACTCTCTGACACTCTCTGACACACTCTGACACTCTCTGACACTCTCTATCACTCTCTGACACTCTCTGACACTCTCTGACACACTCTATCGCTCTCTGACATTCTCTGACACACTCTGACACTCTCTGACACTGTCAGACACTCTCCATCACTCTCCATCACTCTCTGACACATTCTGACACAATCTGACATTCTCTGACACTCTCAGACACTCTCTATCACTCTCTGACACTCTCAGACACTCTCTATCAATCTCTGACACTCTCAGACACTCTCTATCACTCTCTGACACTCTCTGACACACTCTGACACTCTCTATCACTCTCTGACACACTCTGACACACACTGAAGCTTTCTGACACTCTCAGACACTCTCTATCACTCTCTATACCTCTCTGTTGCTCTCTGACACATTCTGACTCTCTCTGACACTCTCTGACACTCTCTGACACTCTCTGACACACTCTGCCATACTCTGTCACTCACAGACACTCTCAGACACTCTCGATCACTCTCTGAATTTCTCTATCACTCTCTGACACTTTATATCACTCTCTGAACCTCTCAGACACTCTCTGACACTTTCTATCACACACTGACACTCTCTGACACTCTCAGATAATCTCAGACAGTCTCAGACACTTTCTATCACTCTCTGACACTGTCTGACAATCTCTGACACTCTCAGACACTCTCTCTCACTCTCCATCATTCTCTGACACTGTCAGAAACTCTCTGACACTCTCAGACACTCTCTGACTCTCTCAGACACTGTCAGACTCTCTCTATCACTCTATATCACTCTTTGACACTATCTATCACTCTATGAAACTCTCTGACACTCTCCATCACTCTCTATCACTCTCTGGCACACTCTGACTCACTCTGACCATCTCTGACACTATCTGACACTCTCTGACACACTCTGACACACTCAGACATTCTCTATCACTCACTATCACTGTCTATCACTCTCTATAACACTCGATCACACTCTGACACACTCTGACACACTCTGACACTCTCTGACACTCTCAGACACTCTCAGACACTCTCTATCACTCTCTATCAATCTCTGACACACTCTGACTCTCTCTATCACTCTCTGACACACTCTGACAATCTCTGACACTCTCAGACACTCTCTATCACTCTCTATCACTCTCTGACACACTCTGACAAACTCTGACACATTCTGACACTCTCAGACAATCTCTATCACTCTCTATCCCTCTCTGTTACTCTGTGACACACTCTGACACTCTCTGACACTCTCTGACACGCTCTCTCACACACCTGACTATCTCTGACACTCTCTATCACTCTCTGACATACTCTGTCACTCACAGACACTCTCAGACACTCTCGATCACTCTCTGACATTCTCTATCACTCTCTGACACTCGAAGACACTCTCTATCACACTCTATCACTCTCTATCACTCTCTGACACTCTCGGACACTCTCTATAACTCTCTGACACTCTCTGACAGTCTCTGACTATCTCCAACACTCTCTATGACTCTCAGACACTCACTGTCACTGTCAGACACTCTCGATCACATTCTGACATTCTCTGAAATTTTCAGACGCTCTCGATCTCTCTCTGACACTCTCAGCCACTCTATATTACTCTCTGACACTTTCTATCACTCTCTATAACTCTGTGACACACTCTGACACTTTCAGACACTCTCAGACACTCTCTCTCTCTCTCTATCAAACTCTGACACACTCTGACATTCTCTGACACTCTCTGACACACTCTGACAATCTCAGACACTTTTTATCACTCTCTGACACTCTCTATCACTCTCTGACATACTCTGTCACTCACAGACACTCTCAGACACTCTCGATCACTCTCTGACATTCTCTATCACTCTCTGACACTCGAAGACACTCTCTATCACACTCTATCACTCTCTATCACTCTCTGACACTCTCGGACACTCTCTATAACTCTCTGACAGTCTCTGACTCTCTCCGACACTCTCTATGACTCTCAGACACTCACTGTCACTGTCAGACACTCTCGATCACACTCTGACATTCTCTGAAATTCTCAGACACCCTCGATCTCTCTCTGACACTCTCAGCCACTCTATATTACTCTCTGACACTTTCTATCACTCTCTATAACTCTGTGACACACTCTGACACTTTCAGACACTCTCAGACACTCTCTCTCTCTATCAAACTCTGACACACTCTGACATTCTCTGACACTCTCTGACACTCTCTGACAATCTCAGACACTTTTTATCACTCTCTGACACTCTCTATCACTCTCTGACACTCTCAGACACTCTCTACGAATCTCTGACACTCTCAGACACTCTCTATCACTCACTGACACTCTATATCACTCTCTGACACTCTCTGACACACTCTGACGCTTTCTGACACTCTCAGACACTCTCTATCACTCTCTGTCCCTCTCTGTTGCTCTCTGACACACTCTGACACTCTCTGACACTCTCTGACACACTCTGACACACTCTGACACTCTCTGTCACTCTCTGACATACTCTGTCACTCACAGACACTCTCAGATACTCTCGATCACTCTCTGAATTTCTCTATCACTCTCTGACACTTTATATCACTCTCTGAACCTCTCAGACACACTCTGACACTTTCTATCACACTGACACTCTCTGACACTCTCAGATAATCTCAGACAGTCTCAGACACTTTCTATCACTCTCTGACACTGTCTGACAATCTCTGACACTCTCAGACACTCTCTCTCACTCTCCATCATTCTATGACACTGTCAGACACTCTCTGACACTCTGAGACACGCTCTGTCACGCTCTGACACTCTCAGACACTCTCTACCACTCTCTATCACTCTCTGTAACTCTCAGACACTGTCAGACTCTCTCTATCACTCTATATCACTCTCTGACACTATCTATCACTCTGTGAAACTCTCTGACACTCTCCATCACTCTCTATCACTCTCTGGCACACTCTGACTCACTCTGACCATCTCTGACACTATCTGACACTCTCTGACACACTCTGACACACTCAGACACTCTCTATCACTCTCTATCACTGTCTATCACTCTCTATAACACTCTATCACACTCTGACACACTCTGACACTCTCTGACACTCTCAGACACTCTCAGACACTCTCTATCACTCTCTATCAATCTCTGACACACTCTGACTCTCTCTGACACTCTCTATCACTCTCTGACACTCTCTCACACACTCTGACACTCTCAGACACTCTGAGGCACTCTCTATCACTCTCCATCACTCTCTGACACACTCTGACAATCTCTGACACTCTCAGACACTCTCAGACAATCTCAGACACTTTTTATCACTCTCTGACACTCTCTATCACTCTCTGACACTCTCAGACACTCTCTATCAATCTCTGACACTCTCTATCACTCACTGACACTGTATATCACTCTCTGACACTCTCTGACACTCTCTGACACACTCTGACACTCTCTATCACTCTCTGACACTCTCAGACACTCTCTATCAATCTCTGACACTCTCAGACACTCTCTATCACTCACTGACACTCTATATCACTCTCTGACACTCTCTGACACTCTCTGACACACTCTGACACACTCTGACACTCTCTGACACTCTCTGACACACTCTGACACTCTCTGTCACTCTCTGACATACTCTGTCACTCACAGACACTCTCAGACACTCTCGATCACTCTCTGAATTTCTCTATCACTCTCTGACACTTTATATCACTCTCTGAACCTCTCAGACAGTCTCTGACTCTTTCTATCACACTCTGACACTCTCTGACACTCTCAGATAATCTCAGACAGTCTCAGACACTTTCTATCACTCTCTGACACTGTCTGACAATCTCTGACACTCTCAGACACTCACTCTCACTCTCCACCATTCTATGACACTGTCAGACACTCTCTGACACTCTCAGACATGCTCTGTCACGCTCTGACACTCTCAGACACTCTCTACCACTCTCTATCACTCTCTGTAACTCTCAGACACTGTCAGACTCTCTTTATCACTCCATATCACTCTCTGACACTATCTATCACTCTATGAAACTCTCTGAAACTCTCCATCACTCTCTATCACTCTCTGGCACACTCTGACTCACTCTGACCATCTCCGACACTATCTGACACTATCTGACACTCTCTGACACACTCTGACACACTCAGACACTCTCTATCACTGCCTATCACTCTCTATCACTGTCTATCACTCTCTATAAGACTCTATCACACTCTGACACATTCTGACACTCTCTGACACTCTCAGACACTCTCAGACACTCTCTATCACTCTCTAACAATCTCTGACACACTCTGACTCTCTCTGACACTCTCTATCACTCTCTGACTCTCTCTGACACACTCTGACACTCTCAGACACTCTGAGGCACTCTCTATCACTCTCCATCACTCTCTGACACACTCTGACAATCTCTGACACTCTCAGACACTCTCTATCACTCGCTGACACTCTCAGACACTCTCTATCACTCTCTGACACTCACTGGCACTCTCAGACACGCTCTATCACTCTCTGACACTCTCAGACACTCTCTATCACTCTCTATCACTCTCTGACACTCTCTGACATTCTCAGAAACTCCCTATCAATCTCGATCACTCGCTGACACTCTCAGACACTCTCAGACACTCTCTATCACTCTCTATCACTCTCTATCACTCGCTGACACTCTCAGACACTCTCAGACACTCTCTATCACTCTCTGACACTCACTGAAACTCTCAGAAACTCTCTGTCTCTCTCAGACACTCTCAGACGCTCGCTCTCACTCTCTGACACTCTCTGAAACTCTCTGACACACTCACACTCTATCTGACACTCTCTATCACTCTCTGACACTCTCTGACACACTCTGACACTCTCTGACACTCTCTATCACTCTCTGACACTCTCTGACACTCTCTGACACACTCTATCGCTCTCTGACATTCTCTGACACACTCTGACACTCTCTGACACTGTCAGACACTCTCCATCACTCTCCATCACTCTCTGACACAATCTGACATTCTCTGACACTCTCAGACACGCTCTATCACTCTCTGACACCTTCAGACACTCTCTATCAATCTCTGACACTCTCAGACACTCTCTATCACTCACTGACACTCTCTATCACTCTCTGACACTCTCTGACACTCTCTATCACTCTCTGACACACTCTGACACACTCTGACGCTTTCTGACACTCTCAGACACTCTCTATCACTCTCTACACCTCTCTGTTGCTCTCTGACACACTCTGACACTCTCTCACACTCTCTGACACTCTCTGACACACTCTGACACTCTCTATCACTCTCTGCCATACTCTGTCACTCACAGACACTCTCAGACACTCTCGATCACTCTCTGAATTTCTCTATCACTCTCTGACACTTTATATCACACTCTGACACTCTCTGACACTCTCAGATAATCTCAGACAGTTTCAGACACTTTCTATCACTCTCTGACACTGTCTGACAATCTCTGACACTCTCAGACACTCTCTCTCACTCTCCATCATTCTCTGACACTGTCAGAAACTCTCTGACACTCTCAGACACTCTCTGACTCTCTCAGACACTGTCAGACTCTCTCTATTACTCTATATCAATCGCTGACACTATCTATCACTCTATGAAACTCTCTGACACTCTCCATCACTGTCTATCACTCTCTGGCACACTCTGACTCACTCTGACCATCTCTGACACTATCTGACACTCTCTGACACACTCTGACACACTCAGACACTCTCTATCACTCTCTATCACTGTCTATCACTCTCTATAACACTCTATCACACTCTGACACACTCTGACACTCTCTGACACACTCTGACACTCTCTGACACTCTCAGACACTCTCAGACACTCTCTATCACTCTCTATGTAACTCTGACACACTCTGACTCTCTCTGACACTCTCTATCACTCTCTGACACACTCTGACAATCTCTGACACTCTCAGACACTCTCTATCACTCTCTGACACACTCTGACACATTCTGACACTCTCAGACTCTCTCTATCACACTCTATCACTCTCTATCACTCTCTGACACTCTCAGACACTCTCTATAACTCTCTGACACTCTCTGACAGTCTCTGACACTCTCGATCTCTCTGTGACACTCTCAGCCACTCTCTATTACTCTCTGACACTTTCTATCACTCTCTATAACTCTGTGACACACTCTGACACTTTATAACACTCTAAGACACTCTCTCTCACTCTCCATCATTCTCTGACACTGTCAGACACTCTCTGACACTCTCAGACACGCTCTGTCACGCTCTGACACTCTCAGACACTCTCTACCACTCTCTATCACTCTCTGTAACTCTCAGACACTGTCAGACTCTCTCTATCACTCTATATCAATCTCTGACACTATCTATCACTCTGTGAAACTCTCTGACACTCTCCATCACTCTCTATCACTCTCTGGCACAATCTGACTCACTCTGACCATCTCTGACACTATCTGACACTCTCTGTCACGCTCTGACACTCTCAGACACTCTCTACCACTCTCTGTAACTCTCAGACACTGTCAGACTCTCTCTATCACTCTATATCACTCTCTGACACTCTCTATCACTCTCTATCACTGTCTATCACTCTCTATAACACTCTATCACACTCTGACACACTCTGACACTCTCTGACACTCTCAGACACTCTCAGACAATCTCTATCACTCTCTATCAATCTCTGACACACTCTGACACTCTCAGACACTCTGAGGCACTCTCCATCACTCTCCATCACTCTCTGACACACTCTGACACACTCTGACACTCTCAGACACTCTCTCTCTCTCTCTATCAAACTCTGACACACTCTGACTGTCTCTGACACTCTCTGACACTCTCTATCACTCTCTATCACTCTCTGTTACTCTCTGACACACTCTGACATTCTCTGACACTCTCTGACACACTCTGACAATCTCAGACACTTTTTATCACTCTCTGACACTCTCTATCACTCTCTGACGCTCTCAGACACTCTCTATCAATCTCTGACACTCTCAGACACTCTCTATCACTCACTGACACTCTATATCACTCTCTGACACTCTCTGACACTCTCTGACACACTCTGACACTCTCTATCATTCTCTGACACACTCTGACACACTCTGACGCTTTCTGACACTCTCAGACACTATCACTCTCGATACCTCTCTGTTGCTCTCTGACACACTCTGACACTCTCTGACACTCTCTGACACACTCTGACACTCTCTGTCACTCTCTGAATTTCTCTATCACTCTCTGACACTTTATATCACTCTCTGAACCTCTCAGACACTCTCTGACACTTTCTATCACACTCTGACACTCTCTGACACTCTCAGATAATCTCAGACAGTCTCAGACACTTTCTATCACTCTCTGACACTGTCTGACAATCTCTGACACTCTCAGACACTCTCTCTCACTCTCCATCATTCTATGACACTGTCAGACACTCTCTGACACTCTCAGACACGCTCTGTCACGCTCTGACACTCTCAGACACTCTCTACCACTCTCTGTATCTCTCAGACACTGTCAGACTCTCTCTATCACTCTATATCACTCTCTGACACTATCTATCACTCTGTGAAACTCTCTGACACTCTCCATCACTCTCTATCACTCTCTGACACACTCTGACACACTCAGAAACTCTCTATCACTCTCTATCACTGTCTATCACTCTCTATAACACTCTATCACTCTCTGTCACTCTCTGAAACTCTCCATCACTCTCTATCACTCTCTGGCACACTCTGACTCACTCTGACCATCTCCGACACTATCTGACACTATCTGACACTCTCTGACACACTCTGACACACTCAGACACTCTCTATCACTGTCTATCACTCTCTATCACTGTCTATCACTCTCTATAAGACTCTATCACACTCTGACACTCTCTGACACTCTGACACTCTCAGACACTCTCAGACACTCTCTATCACTCTCTATCAAGCTCTGACACACTCTGACTCTCTCTGACAGTCTCTATCACTCTCTGACACTCTCTGACACACTCTGACACTCTCAGACACTCTGAGGCACTCTCTATCACTCTCCATCACTCTCTGACACACTCTGACAATCTCTGACACTCTCAGACACTCGCTATCACTCTCTATCACTCGCTGACACTCTCAGACACTCTCTATCACTCTCTGACACTCACTGGCACTCTCAGACACGCTCTATCACTCTCTGACACTCTCAGACACTCTCTATCACTCTCTATCACTCTCTGACACTCTCTGACATTCTCAGAAACTCCCTATCACACTCGATCACTCGCTGACACTCTCAGACACACTCAGACACTCTCTATCACTCTCTATCACTCGCTGACACTCTCAGACACTCTCTATCACTCTCTGACACTCACAGAAACTCTCAGAAACTCTCTGTCTCTCTCAGACACTCTCAGACACTCTCTCTCACTCTCTGACACTCTCTGACACACTCACACTCTCTCTGACACTCTCTGACACTCTCTGACACTCTCTGACACAATCTGACACTCTCTGACACTCTCTATCACTCTCTATCACTCTCTGACACTCTCTGACACTCTCTGACACACTCTATCGCTCTCTGACATTCTCTGACACACTCTGACACTCTCTGACACTGTCAGACACTCTCCATCACTCTCCATCACTCTCTGACACACTCTGACACAATCTGACATTCTCTGACACTCTCAGACACTTTCTATCACTCTCTGACACTGACTGACACCCTCAGACACTCTCTGTCACTCTCAGACACTCTCTATCACTCTCTGACACTTTCTATCACTCTCTGACACTCTCTGAAACTCTCTGACACTCTCCATCACTCTCTATCACACTCTGACACAATTTGACACTCTCTATCACTCTCTGACACTCTCAGACACTCTCTATCACTCTATGACACTCTCAGACACTCTATATCATTATCTGACACTATCTGACACTCTCAGACACTCTCAGACACTCTCAGACACTCGCTATCACTCTCTGACACTCTCTGACACTCTCAGACACTCACTATCACTCTCTATCACTCTCTGACAGTCTCTGACACTCTCAGACACTCTCTATCACTCTCAGACACTCTCTATCACTCTCTGACACACTCTCTCACTCTCTGACATTCTCTGAACCTCTCATACACTCTCTATCACTCTCTGACACCCTCAGACACTCTCTATCACTCTCTGACACTTTCTATCACTCTCTATCACTCTCTGACACACTCTGACACTTTCTGACACTCTCAGACACTCTCTCTCACTCTCTATCAAACTCTGACACACTCTGACAGTCTCTGACATTCTCTGACACTTTCTATCACTCTCTGTCACTCTCTGTTGCTCTCTGACACACTCAGACATTCTTTGACACTCTCTGACACTCTCTATCACTCTCTGACACTCTCAGACACTCTCAATCAATCTCTGACACTCTCAGACAGTTTCTATCACTCACTGACACTCTCCATCACTCTCTGACACTCTCTGACACACTCTGACACTCTCAGACACTCTCTATCACTCTCTATCACTCTCTATCACTCTCTGACAGTTTTAGATACTGTTGGGGGGTCGGCCTATCGGGGGCAGGCTGCAGTGAACGGGCCTCTGGCACGGGGTCCTGCACTTTGGCTCAGAAGGGAAGGAGGGAGAACGGGAGAGCACTAGTCATCGGGGACTCGATGGTGAGCAGTACCGACAGGCGGTTCTGTGGGTGCAAGCGAGACGCACGGATGGTTTGCTGCCTCCCTGGTGCCAGGGTCCGTGATGTTTGTGATCGCGTCTTCAGGATCCTTAAAGGGGAGGGGGAGCAGCCAGAGGTCGTGGTGCACATTGGCACCAACGACGTAGGAAGGAAGGGTGGCACAGATGTTAGAAGTGAGTTTAGGGAGTTAGGCTGGAAGCTGAAAGCTCGGACGGACAGAGTTGTTATCTCTGGTTTGTTGCCGGCGCCACGTGATAGTGAGGCTAGGAATAGGGAGAGAGCACAGCTGAACACGTGGCTGCAGGAATGGTGTAGGAGGGAGGGCTTCCAGTTCTTGGATAATTGGACTGCATTCTGGGGAAGATGGGACCTGTTCAAACAGGACGGGCTGCATCTGAACCAGAGGGGCACCAATATCCTGGGAGGGAGGTTTGCTAGTACTGTTCGGGAGGGTTTAAACTAGTTTGGGAGGGGGATGGGAACCGGACTTGTAGTCCAGGGACCAGTGGGTCCACTCAGAAAGACAAAGAGTGTAGTGAGGTATTGGGGAAGGTAGCACTGTCGCAGAGGACAGATGGGCACGGAGAAGGGTTAAAGTGCGTATACTTCAACGCAAGAAGCATCAGGAATAAGGTGAGTGAATTGAAGGCGTGGATGGGCACTTGGGACTACGATGTTGTGGCCATCACTGAAACGTGGATAGGTGAGGGGGAGGAATGGTTCTTGGAGGTACCTGGTTATAGATGTTTTCATAAGATTAGGAATGGTGGTAAAAGAGGTGGGGGGGGGGTGGCATTGTTAGTTAGAAATAGTGTAACAACTGCTGAAAGAATTTTCGAGGAGGATCTGCCGACTGAGGCACTGTGGGTTGAGGTCAGGAACAGGAAAGGAGCAGTCACCTTGATGGGAGTTTTCTATCGGCCCCCCAATAGCAGCAGGGAGGTGGAAGAGCAGATTGGGAAACAGATTTTGGAAAGGAGCAGAAGTCACAGGGTAGTAATTATGGGGGATTTCAACTTCCCAAATATTGATTGGCAACTCTTTAGATCGAATAGTTTGGATGGGGTAGTGTTTGTGCCGTATGTCCAGGAAGCTTTTCTGACTCAGTATGTAGACTGCCCGACCAGAGGGGAGGCAATATTGGATTTGGTACTAGGTAATGAACCAGGGCAAGTGATAGAGCTGTTGGTGGGCGAGCACTTTGGAGATAGTGATCACAATTCTATAGCATTCACTGTGGTAATGGAGAGGGATAGGTATGTGCAACAGGGCAAGGTTTACAATTGGGGGAAGGGTAGATATGATGCTGTCAGGCAGGAACTGAGGAGCATATGTTGGGAGCATATGCTGGCAGGGAAGGGCACGGTCAAAATGTGGAACTTTTTCAAGGAGCAGATAGTAGGGGCCATTGATAAGCATGTCCCTGTCAGACAGGGAAGGGATGGTCATGTGAGGGAACCGTGGTTGACAAGAGAGGTTGAGAGTCTTGTTAGGAAGAAGAAGGATGCGTATATAAGGTTGAGGAAAAAGGGCACAGGCATAGCTCTGGAGGGATACAAGATGGCCAGGAAGGATCTGAAGAAAGGGATTAGGAGAGCTAAGAGAGGGCATGAAAAATGCTTGGCGGGTAGGATAAAAGAAAATCCCAAGGCCTTTTACGCGTATGTCAGAAATATGAGGATGACTAGGGGGACCGTAGGTCCGGTCAAGGACAATAGCGGGAGACTGTGTGTTGAGCCGGAAGAGATAAGTGAGGTTTTGAATGAGTACTTCTCTTCGGTATTTACGAATGAGAAGGGGTGTATTACTGAAGAGGACGGTGTGAAACAGACTGGTAAGCTCGAGGAAGTGCTCGTTAGGAGGGAAGATGTGTTGGGGTTTTTGAATAACTTGAAGATAGACAAGTCTCCCGGGCCTGACGGGGTATATCCAAGGATGTTATGGGAAGCAAGGGATGAAATTGCAGAGCCGCTGGCAATGATCTTTTCATCTTCTCTGTTGAAGGGGGTGGTACCAGGTGATTGGAGGGTGGCAAATGTTGTGTTCCTGTTCAAGAAAGGGAATAGGAACAACCCTGGGAATTACAGGCCAGTTAGTCTTACTTCGGTGGTAGGCAAGTTGATGGAAAAGGTGCTGAGGGATAGGATTTCTGAGCATCTGGAAAGACACTGCTTGATTCGGGACAGTCAGCACGGTTTTGTGAGGGGTAGGTCTTGCCTCACAAGCCTGATTGAATTCTTTGAGCAGGTGACCAAGCAAGTGGATGAGGGTAAACCAGTGGATGTGGTGTACATGGATTTTAGTAAGGCATTTGATAAGGTCCCCCATGGTAGACTTATGGAGAAAGTCAGGAGGCATGGGATAGTGGGGAATGTGGCCAGTTGGATTAAGAATTGGCTAACTGATAGAAGGCAGAGAGTGGTCTTAGATGGTAAATACTCAGCCTGGAGCCCAGTTACCAGTGGCGTGCCACAGGGATCAGTTCTGGGTCCTCTCCTGTTTGTGATTTTTATTAACGACTTGGATGAGGAAGTCGAAGGGTGGGTCAGTAAATTTGCAGATGATACAAAGGTTGGTGGAGTTGTGGATACCGAGGAGGGCTATTGTCGTCTGCAAAGGGACTTGGATAGGTTGCAGTGCTGGGCTGAAAGGTGGCAGATGGAGTTTAACCCTGAAAAGTGTGAGGTCGTCCATTTTGGAAGGACAAACACGAATGCAAAATACTGGGTTAACGGTAGGGTTCTTGGGCATGTGGAGGAGCAGAGAGACCTTGGGGTCTATGTGCATAGATCGTTGAAAGTTGCAACTCAAGTGGATAGGGCTGTGAAGAAGGCATATGGGGTGTTAGCGTTCATTAGCAGAGGGATTGAATTTAAGAGCCGTGAGGTGATGATGCAGCTGTACAGGACCTTGGTAAGGCCTCATTTGGAGTACTGTGTGCAGTTCTGGTCGCCTCATTTTAGGAAGGATGTGGAAGCCTTGGAGAGGGTGCAGAGGAGATTTACCAGGATGTTGCCTGGAATGGAGAATAAGTCTTACGAGGAAAGGCTGAACATTCTAGGCCTCTTCTCATTAGAACGGAGAAGGATGAGGGGTGACATGATAGAGGTTTATAAGATGATCAGGGGAATAGATAGGGTAGACAGTCAGAAACATTTTCCCCGGGTGGAGCAAAGCGTTACAAGGGGTCATAAATTTAAGGTGAAGGGTGGGAGATATAAGGGGGATGTCAGGGGAAGGTTCTTTACCCAGAGAGTGGTCGGGGCATGGAATGCCTTGCCTGGGGAAGTTGTTGAGTCAGAAACTTTAGGGACTTTCAAACGGCTTTTAGATAGGTATATGGATAAAGGAGAATGATGGGGTATAGATTAAATTGTCCTTGACAGAGGACAAAGGATCGGCACAACATCGTGGGCCGAAGGGCCTGTTCTGTGCTGTATTTTCTATGTTCTATGTTCTATGTAAACTCCATTTGCCATCTCTTAGCCCAGCTCTGCAGCCTATCTATGTCCCTCTGTACCCTACAACACCCTTCGACACTATCCACAACTCCACCGACCTTCGTGTCATCCGCAAATTTACTAACCCACCCTTCTACACCCTCATCCAGGTCGTTTATAAAAATGACAAACAGCAGTGGCCCCAAAACAGAACCTTGCGGTACACCACTAGTAACTAAACTCCAGGATGAACATTTGCCATCAACCACCACCCTCTGTCTTCTTTCAGCTAGCCAATTTCTGATCCAAAGCTCTAAATCACCTTCAACCCCATACTTGCATATTTTCTGCAATAGCCTACCGTGGGGAACCTTATCAAACCTTATAAAGAGTGTCTAAGAGTGTCAGAGTGTGTCTGAGAGAGATAGAGAGTGTCTGAGATTGTCAGAGAGTGTTACAGAGTGTCAGAGAGTGTTAGAGTGTCAGTGAGAGTCAGAGAGTGATAGAGAGTGTCAGAGAATGTCAGAGAGTGATTGAGATTGTCAGAGAGTGTCAGATAGTGTCAGAGAGTGATTGAGAGTGTCAGAGAGTGTCAGAGAGTGTCAGAGAGTGTCTGAGAGTGTCAGAGAGTGTCAGATAGTGTCAGAGAGTGATTGAGAGTGTCTGAGAGTGCCAGAGACTGTCAGTGAGTGTCTGAGAGTGTCAGAGAGTCTCAGAGAGTGAGAGAGATTGTCTGAGAGAGTCTGTGAGTGTCAGAGAGTGTCAGAGAGTGATAGAGAGAGTCAGAGAATGTCAGAGAGTGATAGAGAGTGTCAGAGCGTGTCACAGAGTGATAGAGAGTGTCTGAGAGTGTCAGAGAGTGATAGAGACTGTCTGAGAGTGTCAGAGATTGTCAGTGAGTGTCAGAGATTGTCAGAGTGTCATTGAGAGTGCCTGAGAGTGTCAGAGAGTGTCAGAGAGTGTCAGAGAGAGATTGAGAGTTTCTGAGAGTTTCTGAGAGTGTCGGAGAGTGTCAGAGAGTGTCAGAGAGTGTCTGAGAGTTTCTGAGAGTGTCTGAGAGTGCCAGAGAGTGCCAGAGAGTGTCTGAGAGTGTCAGAGAATGAGAGAGATTGTCTGAGAGTGTCTGAGAGTGTCAGTGCGTGATAGAGAGTGTCATAGAATGTCAGAGAGTGATAGAGTGTGTCAGAGAGTGATAGAGAGTGTCAGAGAAATTCAGAGAGTGTCAGAGAGAGATAGAGAGTGTCTGAGAGTGTCAGAGAGTGATACAGAGTGATAGAGAGTGTCAGAGAATGATAGAGAGTGTCAGAGAAATTCAGAGAGTGTCAGAGAGAGATAGAGAGTGCCTGAGAGTGTCAGAGATTGATACAGAGTGTCTGAGAGTTTCAGAGATGTCAGAGAGAGATAGAGAGTGTCTGAGAGTGTCAGAGAGTGATAGAGAGTGTCAGAGAATTCAGAGAGTGTCAGAGAGTGATAGAGAGTGTCAGAGAGTGACAGAGAGAGTCAGAGAGTTATAGAGGGTGTCTGAGAGTGTCAGAGAGTGTCAGAGAGTGATGGAGAGTGTCTGAGAGTGATTGAGAGTGTCTGAAAGTGATTGAGAGTGTCAGAGAGTGATTGAGAGTCATTGAGAATCTCTGAGATTGTCTGAGAGTGTCAGAGAGTGATTGAGAGTGTCTGAGAGTGTCAGAGATTATCAGAGAATGAAAGAGAAAAATAGAGAGTGTCAGAGAGTTTCAGAGAGTGTCTGAGAGTGTCTGAGAGTGCCAGAGACTGTCAGAGATTGTCTGAGAGTGTCAGAGAGTTTCAGAGAGTGAGAGAGATTGTCCGAGAGTGTCTGAGAGTGTCTGAGAGTGTCAGGTAGTGTCTGAGAATGTCAGAGATATTCAGAGTGTGTCAGGGAGGGATCGAGAGTGATAGAGAGTATTACAGAGTGTCTGAGAGTGTCAGAGAGTGATAGAGAGTGTCAGAGAGTGTCAGAGAGTGATAGAGAGTGTCAGAGAGTATCAGAGAGTGATAGAGATTGACTGAGAGTGTCTGAGAGTGTCAGGGGGTGTCTGAGAGTGTCAGAGATTGAGAGAGATAGTCTGAGAGTGTCTGAGAGTGTCAGAGAATGTCAGGGAGTGTCTGAGAGTGTCAGAGAGTGTCAGAGTGTGTCGGAGAGTGATAGAGAGTGATAGAGAGTGTCAGAGAGTGTCAGAGAGTGTCTGAAAGTGTCAGAGAGTGTCAGAGAGTGTCAGAGAGTGATAGAGAGTTTCTGAGAGTGTCTGAGAGTGTCAGGGGGTGTCTGAGAGTGTCAGAGATTGAGAGAGATAGTCTGAGAGTGTCTGAGAGTGTCAGAGAGTGTCAGGGAGTGTCTGAGAGTTTCAGAGAGTGTCAGAGTGTTTCAGAGAGTGATAGAGAGTGTCAGAGAGTTTCAGAGTGTCAGAGAGAGTCAGAGACTGACAGAGATTGTCTGAGAGTGTCAGAGAGTGTCAGAGATTGTCTGAGAGTGTCAGAGAGTTTCAGAGAGTGAGAGAGATTGTCCGAGAGTGTCTGAGAGTGTCTGAGAGTGTCAGGGGGTGTCTGAGAGAGTCGGAGATTGAGAGAGAAGTCTGAGAGTGTCTGAGAGTGTCAGAGAGTGTCAGGGAGTGTCTGAGAGTGTCAGAGAGCGTCATAGAGTGATAGAGAGTGTCTGAGAGTGTCAGAGAGTGCCTGAGAGTGTCAGTGAGTGTCAGAGAGTGATAAAGAGCGTCAGAGAGTGATAGAGAATTTCACAGAGTGTCAGAGAGTGTCTGAGAGTGTCTGAGAGTGTCAGAGAGTGTCTGAGAGTGTCTGAGAGTGTCAGAGAGTGTCAGAGATTGTCAGAGGGTGATTGAGAGTGCCTGAGAGTGTCAGAGAGATTCAGAGAGTGTCAGAGAGTGTCTGAGAGTGTCTGAGAGTGTCAGAGAGTGTCAGAGATTGTCAGAGGGTGATTGAGAGTGCCTGAGAGTGTCAGAGAGATTCAGAGAGTGTCTGAGAGTGTCAGAGAGTGTCTGAGAGTGTCAGAGAGTGTCAGAGAGTGATAGAGAATGTCAGAGAATGTCAAAGGGTGTCTGAGAGTGTCAGAGAGTGATAGAGAGTGTCACAGAGTGTCACAGAGTGTCTGAGAGTGTCAGAGAGTGTCTGAGTGTGTCTGAGAGTGTCAGAGAGTGATTGAGATTGTCAGAGAGTGATTGAGAGTGTCAGAGAGTGTCAGATAGTGTCATCGAGTGATTGAGAGTGTCTGAGAGTGTCAGAGAGTGTCAGAGAGTGTCTGAGAGTGTCTGAGAGTGTCAAAGAGTGTCAGTGAGTGTGTGAGACCGTCAGAGAGTCTCAGAGAGTGAGAGAGACTATCTGAGGGTGTCAGAGATTGTCAGAGATTGTCAGAGATTGTCAGAGAGTGATAGAGAGTGTCAGAGAGTATCAGAGAGTGATAGAGATTGACTGAGAGTGTCTGAGAGTGTCAGGGGGTGTCTGAGAGTGTCAGAGATTGAGAGAGATAGTCTGAGAGTGTCTGAGAGTGTTAGAGAGTGTCAGGGAGTGTCTGAGAGTGTCAGAGAGTGATAGAGAGTGTCAGAGAGTGATAGAGAGTGTCAGAGAAATTCAGAGAGTGTCAGAGAGAGATAGAGAGTGTCTGAGAGTGTCAGAGAGTGATACAGAGTGTCTGAGAGTGTCAGAGATGTCAGAGAGAGATAGAGAGTGTCTGAGAGTGTCAGAGAAATTCAGAGAGTGTCAGAGAGTGATAGAGAGTGTCAGAGAGTGACAGAGAGTGTCAGAGAGTTATCGAGGGTGTCTGAGAGTGTCAGAGAGTGTCAGAGAGTGATGGAGAGTGTCTGAGAGTGATTGAGAGTGTCTGAAAGTGATTGAGAGTGCCAGAGAGTGATTGAGAGTCATTGAGAATCTCTGAGATTGTCTGAGAGTGTCAGAGAGTGATTGAGAGTGTCTGTGAGTGTCAGAGATTATCAGAGAATGATAGAGAAAAATAGAGAGTGTCAGAGAGTTTCAGTGAGTGTCTGAGAGTGTCTGAGAGAGCCAGAGAGTGTCAGAGATTGTCTGAGAGTGTCAGAGAGTTTCAGAGAGTGAGAGAGATCGTCCGAGAGTGTCTGAGAGTGTCTGAGAGTGTCTGAGAGTGTCAGGTAGTGTCTGAGAATGTCAGAGATATTCAGAGTGTGTCAGAGAGGGATCGAGAGTGATAGAGAGTATCACAGAGTGTCTGAGAGTGTCAGAGAGTGTCAGAGAGTGATAGAGAGTGTCAGAGAATGTCAGAGAGTGATTGAGATTGTCAGAGAGTGATTGAGAGTGTCTGAGAGTGTCAGAGAGTGTCAGATAGTGTCAGAGAGTGATTGAGAGTGCCTGAAAGTGTCAGAGAGTGTCAGAGAGTGTCTGAGAGTGTCTGAGAGTGTCTGAGAGTGCCAGAGACTGTCAGTGAGTGTCTGAGAGTGTCAGAGAGTCTCAGAGAGTGAGAGAGATTGTCTGAGAGAGTCTGAGAGTGTCAGAGAGTGTCAGAGAGTGTCAGAGAGTGATAGAGAGAGTCAGAGAATGTCAGAGAGTGATAGAGAGTGTCAGAGCGTGTCAGAGAGTGATAGAGAGTGTCTGAGAGTGTCAGAGTGATAGAGACTGTCTGAGAGTGTCAGAGATTGTCAGTGAGTGTCAGAGATTGTCAGAGTGTCATTGAGAGTGCCTGAGAGTGTCAGAGAGTGTCAGAGATTGTCAGAGAGTGTCTGAGAGTTTCTGAGAGCGTCTGAGAGTGCCAGAGAGTGCCAGAGAGTGTCTGAGAGTGTCTGAGATTGTCAGAGAATGAGAGAGATTGTCTGAGAGTGTCTGAGAGTGTCAGTGCGTGATAGAGAGTGTCAGAGAATGTCAGAGAGTGATAGAGTGTGTCAGAGAGAGTCGGAGAGTGATAGAGAGTGTCTGAGAGTGTCAGGGGGTGTCTGAGAGTGTCAGAGATTGAGAGAGATAGTCTGAGAGTGTCTGAGAGTGTTAGAGAGTGTCAGGGAGTGTCT
This sequence comes from Heterodontus francisci, assembly GCF_036365525.1. Classification (NCBI taxonomy): domain Eukaryota; kingdom Metazoa; phylum Chordata; class Chondrichthyes; order Heterodontiformes; family Heterodontidae; genus Heterodontus; species Heterodontus francisci. The sequence continues at coordinate 9,751,598 of NC_090395.1, read as the reverse complement.
GAGAGTGTCAGAGAGTGATACAGAGTGTCTGAGAGTGTCAGAGAGTGATAGAGAGTGTCAGAGAATGTCAGAGAATGATAGTGAGTGTCTGAGAGTGTCAGAGAGTGATAGAGAGTGTCTGAGAGTGTCAGAGAGTGTCTGAGAATGTCAGAGTGTGTCAGTGAGTGTCTGAGAGTGATAGAGAGTGTCAGAGCGTGTCAGAGAGTGATAGAGAGTGTCTGAGAGTGTCAGAGTGATAGAGACTGTCTGAGAGTGTCAGAGATTGTCAGTGAGTGTCAGAGATTGTCAGAGTGTCATTGAGAGTGCCTGAGAGTGTCAGAGAGTGTCAGAGATTGTCAGAGAGTGTCTGAGAGTTTCTGAGAGCGTCTGAGAGTGCCAGAGAGTGCCAGAGAGTGTCTGAGAGTGTCTGAGATTGTCAGAGAATGAGAGAGATTGTCTGAGAGTGTCTGAGAGTGTCAGTGCGTGATAGAGAGTGTCAGAGAATGTCAGAGAGTGATAGAGTGTGTCAGAGAGAGTCGGAGAGTGATAGAGAGTGTCTGAGAGTGTCAGGGGGTGTCTGAGAGTGTCAGAGATTGAGAGAGATAGTCTGAGAGTGTCTGAGAGTGTTAGAGAGTGTCAGGGAGTGTCTGAGAGTGTCAGAGAGTGATAGAGAGTGTCAGAGAGTGATAGAGAGTGTCAGAGAGTGATAGAGAGTGTCAGAGAAATTCAGAGAGTGTCAGAGAGAGATAGAGAGTGTCTGAGAGTGTCAGAGAGTGATACAGAGTGTCTGAGAGTGTCAGAGATGGCAGAGAGAGATAGAGAGTGTCTGAGAGTGTCAGAGAAATTCAGAGAGTGTCAGAGAGTGATAGAGAGTTATCAAGGGTGTCTGAGAGTGTCAGAGAGTGTCAGAGAGTGATGGAGAGTGTCTGAGAGTGATTGAGAGTGTCTGAAAGTGACTGAGAGTGTCAGAGAGTGATTGAGAGTCATTGAGAATCTCTGAGATTGTCTGAGAGTGTCAGAGAGAGATTGAGAGTGTCTGTGAGTGTCAGAGATTATCAGAGAATGATAGAGAAAAATAGAGAGTGTCAGAGAGTTTCAGTGAGTCTCTGAGAGTGTCTGAGAGCCAGAGAGTGTCAGAGATTGTCTGAGAGTGTCAGAGAGTTTCAGAGAGTGAGAGAGATCGTCCGAGACTGTCTGAGAGTGTCTGAGAGTGTCAGGTAGTGTCTGAGAATGTCAGAGATATTCAGAGTGTGTCAGAGAGGGATCGAGAGTGATAGAGAGTATCACAGAGTGTCTGAGAGTGTCAGAGAGTGTCAGAGAGTGATAGAGAATGTCAGAGAATGTCAGAGAGTGATTGAGATTGTCAGAGAGTGATTGAGAGTGTCAGAGAGTGTCAGATAGTGTCAGAGAGTGATTGAGAGTGTCTGAGAGTGTCAGAGAATGTCAGAGAGTGTCTGAGAGTGTCTGAGAGTGTCTGAGTCTGCCAGAGACTGTCAGTGAGTGTCTGAGAGTGTCAGAGAGTCTCAGAGAGTGAGACAGATTGTCTGAGAGAGTCTGAGAATGTCAGAGAGTGTCAGAGAGTGATAGAGAGAGTCAGAGAATGTCAGAGAGTGATAGAGAGTGTCAGAGCGTGTCAGAGAGTGATAGAGAGTGTCTGAGAGTGTCAGAGAGTGATAGAGACTGTCTGAGAGTGTCAGAGATTGTCAGTGAGTGTCAGAGATTGTCAGAGTGTCATTGAGAGTGCCTGAGAGTGTCAGAGAGTGTCAGAGAGTGTCACAGAGAGATTGAGAGTTTCTGAGAGTGTCGGAGAGTGTCAGAGAGTGTCTGAGAGTTTCTGAGAGTGTCTGAGAGTGCCAGAGAGTGCCAGAGAGTGTCTGAGAGTGTCTGAGATTGTCAGAGAATGAGAGAGCTTGTCTGAGAGTGTCTGAGAGTGTCAGTGCGTGATAGAGAGTGTCAGAGAATGTCAGAGAGTGATAGAGTGTGTCAGAGAGAGTCGGAGAGTGATAGAGAGTGTCTGAGAGTGTCGGGGGTGTCTGAGAGTGTCAGAGATTGAGAGAGATAGTCTGAGAGTGTCTGAGAGTGTTAGAGAGTGTCAGGGAGTGTCTGAGAGTGTCAGAGAGTGATAGAGAGTGTCAGAGAGTGATAGAGAGTGTCAGAGAAATTCAGAGAGTGTCAGAGAGAGATAGAGAGTGTCTGAGAGTGTCAGAGAGTGATACAGAGTGTCTGAGAGTGTCAGAGATGTCAGAGAGAGATAGAGAGTGTCTGAGAGTGTCAGAGAAATTCAGAGAGTGTCAGAGAGTGATAGAGAGTTATCGAGGGTGTCTGAGAGTGTCAGAGAGTGTCAGAGAGTGATGGAGAGTGTCTGAGAGTGATTGAGAGTGTCTGAAAGTGATTGAGAGTGTCAGAGAGTGATAGAGAGTGATAGAGAGTGTCTGAGAGTGATAGTGAGTGTCTGAGAGTGTCAGAGATTGTATCAGAGTGTCAGAGAGTGTCAGCGAGTGTCTGAGAGTGATAGAGATTGTCAGAGAATGTCAGAGAGTGGTAGAGTGTGATAGAGAGTGATAGAGAGTGATAGAGAGTGTCAGAGAGTGATGGAGAGTGTCAGAGAAAGTCAGAGAGTGTCAGAGATTGTCAGTGAGTGTCAGAGATTGTCAGAGTGTCATTGAGAGTGCCTGAGAGTGTCAGAGAGTGTCAGAGAGTGTCACAGAGAGATTGAGAGTTTCTGAGAGTGTCGGAGAGTGTCAGAGAGTGTCTGAGAGTTTCTGAGAGTGTCTGAGAGTGCCAGAGAGTGCCAGAGAGTGTCTGAGAGTGTCTGAGATTGTCAGAGAATGAGAGAGCTTGTCTGAGAGTGTCTGAGAGTGTCAGTGCGTGATAGAGAGTGTCAGAGAATGTCAGAGAGTGATAGAGTGTGTCAGAGAGAGTCGGAGAGTGATAGAGAGTGTCTGAGAGTGTCGGGGGTGTCTGAGAGTGTCAGAGATTGAGAGAGATAGTCTGAGAGTGTCTGAGAGTGTTAGAGAGTGTCAGGGAGTGTCTGAGAGTGTCAGAGAGTGATAGAGAGTGTCAGAGAGTGATAGAGAGTGTCAGAGAAATTCAGAGAGTGTCAGAGAGAGATAGAGAGTGTCTGAGAGTGTCAGAGAGTGATACAGAGTGTCTGAGAGTGTCAGAGATGTCAGAGAGAGATAGAGAGTGTCTGAGAGTGTCAGAGAAATTCAGAGAGTGTCAGAGAGTGATAGAGAGTTATCGAGGGTGTCTGAGAGTGTCAGAGAGTGTCAGAGAGTGATGGAGAGTGTCTGAGAGTGATTGAGAGTGTCTGAAAGTGATTGAGAGTGTCAGAGAGTGATAGAGAGTGATAGAGAGTGTCTGAGAGTGATAGTGAGTGTCTGAGAGTGTCAGAGATTGTATCAGAGTGTCAGAGAGTGTCAGCGAGTGTCTGAGAGTGATAGAGATTGTCAGAGAATGTCAGAGAGTGGTAGAGTGTGATAGAGAGTGATAGAGAGTGATAGAGAGTGTCAGAGAGTGATGGAGAGTGTCAGAGAAAGTCAGAGAGTGTCAGAGAGTGATAAAGAGTGTCTGAGAGTGTCAGAGAGTGTCAGAGAGTCATTGAGAGTGCCTGAGAGTGTCAGAGATTGTCAGAGAGTGTCAGACAGAGATTGAGATTTTCTGAGAGTGTCGGAGAGTGTCAGGCAGTGTCAGAGAGTGTCTGAGAGTTTCTGAGAGTGTCTGAGAGTGCCAGAGAGTGTGTGAGATTGTCTGAGAGTGTCAGAGAATGATAGAGATTGTCTGAGAGTGTCTGAGAGTGTCAGTGCGTGATAGAGAGTGTCAGAGAATGTCAGAGAGTGACAGAGAGTGTCAGAGAGTGTCGGAGAGTGATAGAGAGTGTCTGAGAGTGTCTGGGAGTGTCAGGGGGTGTCTGAGAGTGTCAGAGATTGAGAGAGATAGTCTGCGAGTGTCTGAGAGTGTCAGAGAGTGTCAGGGAGTGTCTGAGAGTTTCAGAGAGTGTCAGAGTGTGTCAGAGAGAGTTAGAGAGTGTCAGAGAGTTTCAGAGTGTCAGAGAGTGTCAGAGATTGTCTGAGAGTGTCAGAGAGTTTCAGAGAGTGAGAGATATTGTCCGAGAGTGTCTGAGAGTGTCTGAGAGTGTCAGGGGGTGTCTGAGAGAGTCGGAGATTGAGAGAGAAGACTGAGAGTGTCTGAGAGTGTCAGAGAGTGTCAGGGAGTGTCTGAGAGTGTCTGAGAGTGTCAGAGAGTGTCATCGAGTGATAGAGAGTGTCTGAGTGTGTCGGAGAGTGTCAGGGAGTGTCTGAGAATGTCAGAGTGTGTCAGAGAGTGATAGAGAGTGATAGAGAGTGTCAGAGAGTGTCAGAGAGTGTCTGAAAGTTTCAGAGAGTGTCAGATAGTGACTGAGAGTGTCAGAAAGTGTCAGAGATTGTCTGAGAGTGTCAGAGTGTTTTAGAGAGTGTAAGGAAGTGTCTGAGAATGTCAGAGAGTGTCAGAGTGTGTCAGAGAGCTATAGAGAGTGATAGAGAGCATCAGCGAGTGTCTGAGAGTGTCAGAGAGAGTCAGAGAGAGTCTGAGAGTGTTAGTGAGTGTCAGAGATTGTCTGAGAGTGTCAGAGAGTTTCAGAGAGTGAGAGAGATCGTCTGAGAGTGTCTGAGAGTGTCAGAGTGTGTCAGTGAGTGTCTGAGAGTGATAGAGATTGTTTAGAGAATGTCAGAGAGCTGTATAGAGTGATAGAGAGTGTCTGAGAGTGTCAGAGAGTGACAAAGAGTGTCAGAGAGTGATAGAGAGTGTCTGAGAGTGTCAGAGATTGTATCAGAGTGTCAGAGAGTGTCAGCGAGTGCCTGAGAGTGATAGAGATTGTCAGAGAATGTCAGAGAGGTGTATAGAGTGATAGAGAGTGTCTGAGAGTGTCAGAGAATGTCAGAGAGTGGTAGAGAGTGATAGAGAGTGTCTGAGAGTGTCAGAGAGTGTCAGAGAGTGTCAGAGAGTGAGAGAGTTTGATAGAGAGTGATAGAGACTGTCAGCGAGTGATGGAGAGTGTCAGAGAAATTCAGAGAGTGTCAGAGAGTGATAGAGAGTGTCAGAGAGTGTCAGAGAGTGTCAGAGAGTGTTAGAGTGTCAGCGAGATTCAGAGAGTGTCAGAGAGTGATAGAGAGTGTCAGAGATTGTCAGAGAGTGATTGAGAGTGTCTGAGATTGTCAGAGAGTGTCAGATAGTGTCAGAGAGTGATTGAGAGTGTCAGAGAATGTCAGAGAATGATAGTGACTGTCAGAGAGTGTCAGAGAGTGTCTGAGAGTGTCAGAGAGTGATAGAGAGTGTCAGAGATTGATAGAGAGTGTCAGAGAGTGTCTGAGAATGTCAGAGTGTGTCTGTGAGTGTCTGAGAGTGATAGATATTGTCAGAGAATGTCAGAGATCTGTATAGAGTGATAGAGAGTGTCTGAGAGTGTCAGAGACTGACAGAGAGTGTCAGTGAGTGATAGAGTGTGTCTGAGAGTGTCAGAGATTGTATCAGAGTGTCAGAGAGTGTCAGCGAGTGTCTGAGAGTGATAGAGATTGTCAGAGAATGTCAGAGAGTGGTAGAGAGTGATAGAGAGTGATATAGAGTGATAGAGAGTGTCAGAGGGTGATGGAGAGTGTCAGAGAAAGTCAGAGAGTGTCAGAGAGTGATAAAGAGTGTCTGAGAGTGTCAGAGAGTGTCAGACAGAGATTGAGAGTTTCTGAGAGTGTCGGACAGTGTCAGAGAGTGTCAGAGAGTGTCTGAGAGTTTCTGAGAGTGTCTGAGAGTGCCAGAGAGTGCCAGAGAGTGTCTGAGATTGTCTGAGAGTGTCAGAGAATGAGAGAGATTGTCTGAGAGTGTCTGAGAGTGTCAGTGCGTGATAGAGAGTGTCAGAGAATGTCAGAGAGTGATAGAGAGTGTCAGAGAGTGTCGGAGAGTGATAGAGAGTGATAGAGAGTGTCAGAGAGTGTCAGAGAGTGTCTGAAAGTTTCAGAGACTGTCAGAGAGTGTCTGAGAGTGTTAGAGAGTGTCAGAGATTGTCTGAGAGTGTCAGAGTTTCAGAGAGTGAGAGAGAGTGTCAGAGAATGTCAGAGAATGATAGTGAGTGTCTGAGAGTGTCAGAGAGTGATAGAGAGTATCTGAGAGTGTCAAGAGTGTCTGAGAGTGTCAGAGTGTGTCAGTGAGTGTCTGAGAGTGATAGGGATTGTCAGAGAATGTCAGAGAGCTGTATAGAGTGAGAGAGAGTGCCTGAGAGTGTCAGAGAGTGATAGAGAGTGTCTGAGGGTGTCAGAGATTGTATCAGACTGTCAGAGAGTGATAGAGAGTGTCTGAGAGTGTCAGAGAGTGTCAGAGAGTGAGAGAGAGTGATAGAGAGTGATAGAGACTGTCAGCGAGTGATGGAGAGTGTCAGAGCAAGTCACAGAGTGTCAGAGAGTGATAGAGAGTGTCAGAGAGTGTCAGAGAGTGTCAGAGATTGTCAGAGAGTGTTAGAGTGTCAGCGAGAGTCAGAGTGTGTCAGAGAGTGATGGAGAGTGTCAGAGAATGTCAGAGAGTGATAGAGATTGTCAGAGAGTGATTGAGAGTATCTGAGAGTGTCAGAGAGTGTCACATAGTGTCAGAGAGTGAGTGAGAGTGTCTGAGAGTGTCAGAGAGTGTCAGAGAGTGTCTGAGAGTGTCTGAGAGTGATAGAGAGTGTCAGAGAATGTCAGAGATCTGTATAGAGTGATAGAGAGTGTCTGAGAGTGTCAGAGACTGACAGAGAGTGTCAGTGAGTGATAGAGTGTGTCTGAGAGTGTCAGAGATTGTATCAGAGTGTCAGAGAGTGTCAGCGAGTGTCTGAGAGTGATAGAGATTGTCAGAGAATGTCAGAGAGTGGTAGAGAGTGATAGAGAGTGATATAGAGTGATAGAGAGTGTCAGAGGGTGATGGAGAGTGTCAGAGAAAGTCAGAGAGTGTCAGAGAGTGATAAAGAGTGTCTGAGAGTGTCAGAGAGTGTCAGACAGAGATTGAGAGTTTCTGAGAGTGTCGGACAGTGTCAGAGAGTGTCAGAGAGTGTCTGAGAGTTTCTGAGAGTGTCTGAGAGTGCCAGAGAGTGCCAGAGAGTGTCTGAGATTGTCTGAGAGTGTCAGAGAATGAGAGAGATTGTCTGAGAGTGTCTGAGAGTGTCAGTGCGTGATAGAGAGTGTCAGAGAATGTCAGAGAGTGATAGAGAGTGTCAGAGAGTGTCGGAGAGTGATAGAGAGTGATAGAGAGTGTCAGAGAGTGTCAGAGAGTGTCTGAAAGTTTCAGAGACTGTCAGAGAGTGTCTGAGAGTGTTAGAGAGTGTCAGAGATTGTCTGAGAGTGTCAGAGTTTCAGAGAGTGAGAGAGAGTGTCAGAGAATGTCAGAGAATGATAGTGAGTGTCTGAGAGTGTCAGAGAGTGATAGAGAGTATCTGAGAGTGTCAAGAGTGTCTGAGAGTGTCAGAGTGTGTCAGTGAGTGTCTGAGAGTGATAGGGATTGTCAGAGAATGTCAGAGAGCTGTATAGAGTGAGAGAGAGTGCCTGAGAGTGTCAGAGAGTGATAGAGAGTGTCTGAGGGTGTCAGAGATTGTATCAGACTGTCAGAGAGTGATAGAGAGTGTCTGAGAGTGTCAGAGAGTGTCAGAGAGTGAGAGAGAGTGATAGAGAGTGATAGAGACTGTCAGCGAGTGATGGAGAGTGTCAGAGCAAGTCACAGAGTGTCAGAGAGTGATAGAGAGTGTCAGAGAGTGTCAGAGAGTGTCAGAGATTGTCAGAGAGTGTTAGAGTGTCAGCGAGAGTCAGAGTGTGTCAGAGAGTGATGGAGAGTGTCAGAGAATGTCAGAGAGTGATAGAGATTGTCAGAGAGTGATTGAGAGTATCTGAGAGTGTCAGAGAGTGTCACATAGTGTCAGAGAGTGAGTGAGAGTGTCTGAGAGTGTCAGAGAGTGTCAGAGAGTGTCTGAGAGTGTCTGAGAGTGATAGAGAGTGTCAGAGAATGTCAGAGAATGATAGTGTGTGTCTGAGAGTGTCAGAGAGTGATAGGGAGTGTCTGAGAGTGTCAGAGAGTGTCTGAGAATGTCAGAGTGTGTCAGTGAGTGTCTGAGAGTGATAGAGATTGTCAGAGAATGTCAGAGAGCTGTATAGAGTGATAGAGAGTGCCTGAGAGTGTCAGAGAGTGATAGAGAGTGTCTGAGGGTGTCAGAGATTGTATCAGAGTGTCAGAGAGTGATAGAGAGTGTCTGAGAGTGTCAGAGAGTGTCTGAGAGTGTCAGAGAGTGATAGAGAGTGTCTGAGGGTGTCAGAGATTGTATCAGAGTGTCAGAGAGTGTCAGAGAGTGTCAGAGAGTGTCTGTGAGTGATAGAGAGTGTCTGAGATTGTCAGAGAGTGTTACAGAGTGTCAGAGAGTGTCAGAGTGTCAGCGAGAGTCAGAGAGTGTCAGAGAGTGATAGAGAGTGTCAGAGAATGTCAGAGAGCTGTATAGAGTGATAGAGAGTGTCTGAGAGTGTCAGAGACTGACAGAGAGTGTCAGAGAGTGACAGAGTGTGTCTGAGAGTGTCAGAGATTGTTTCAGAGTGTCAGAGAGTGTCAGCGAGTGTCTGAGAGTGATAGAGATTGTCAGAGAATGTCAGAGAGTGGGAGAGTGTGATAGAGAGTGATACAGAGTGTCAGAGAGTGAGGGAGAGTGTCAGAGAAAGTCAGAGAGTGTCTGAGAGTGTCTGAGAGTGTCAGAGAGTGTCTGAGAGTGATAGAGAGTGTCTGAGATTGTCAGAGAGTGTTACAGAGTGTCAGAGAGTGTTAGAGTGTCAGCGAGAGTCAGAGAGTGTCAGAGAGTGATAGAGAGTGTCAGAGAATGTCAGAGAGCTGTATCGAGTGATAGAGAGTGTCTGAGAGTGTCAGAGACTGACAGAGAGTGTCAGAGAGTGATAGAGTGTGTCTGAGAGTGTCAGAGATTGTATCAGATTGTCAGAGAGTGTCAACGAGTGTCTGAGAGTGATAGAGATTGTCAGAGAATGTCAGAGAGTGGTAGAGTGTGATAGAGAGTGATAGAGAGTGATAGAGTGTGTCAGAGAGTGATGGAGAGTGTCAGAGAAAGTCAGAGAGTGTCAGAGAGTGATGGAGAGTGTCAGAGAAAGTCAGAGAGTGTCAGAGAGTGATAAAGAGTGTCTGAGAGTGTCAGAGATTGTCAGAGAGTCATTGAGAGTGCCTGAGAGTGTCAGAGATTGTCAGAGAGTGTCACACAGAGATTGAGAGTTTCTGAGAGTGTCGGAGAGTGTCAGAGAGTGTCAGAGAGTGTCTGAGAGTTTCTGAGAGTGTCTGAGAGTGCCAGAGAGTGTATGAGATTGTCTGAGAGTGTCAGAGAATGATAGAGATTGTCTGAGAGTGTCTGAGAGTGTCAGTGCGTGATAGAGAGTGTCAGAGAATGTCAGAGAGTGATAGAGAGTGTCAGAGAGTGTCGGAGAGTGATAGAGAGTGTCTGAGAGTGTCTGGGAGTGTCAGGGGGTGTCTGAGAGTGTCAGAGATTGAGAGAGATATTCTGAGAGTGTCTGAGAGTGTTAGAGAGTGTCAGGGAGTGTCTGAGAGTGTCAGAGAGTGATAGAGAGTGTCAGAGAGTGATAGAGACTGTCAGAGAGAGATAGAGAGTGTCTGAGAGTGTCAGAGAGTGATACAGAGTGTCTGAGAGTGTCAGAGATGTCAGAGAGAGAGAGAGAGTGTCTGAGAGTGTCAGAGAGTGATAGAGAGTGTCAGAGAAATTCAGAGAGTGTCAGAGAGTGATACAGAGTGTCAGAGAGTGACAGAGAGTGTCAGAGAGTGATAGAGAGTGTCTGAGAGTGTCAGAGATTGTCAGAGAGTGATGGAGAAAGATAGAGAGTGTCAGAGAGTTTCCGAGAGTGCCAGAGAGTGATAGAGAGTGTCTGAGAGTGTCAGAGAGTGTCAGAGAGTGATGGAGAGTGTCTGAGAGTGATTGAAAGTGTCTGAAAGTGATTGAGAGTTTAAGAGAGTGATTGAGAGTCATTGAGAATCTCTGAGACTGTCTGAGAGTGTCAGAGAGTGATTGAGAGTGTCTGAGAGTGTCAGAGATTGTCAGAGAGTGATAGAGAAAGATAGAGTGTCAGAGAGTTTCAGAGAGTGTCAGAGAGTGTCAGAGAGTGTCTGAGAGTGTCAGAGAGTGTCAGAGATTGTCTGAGAGTGTCGGAGAGTTTCAGAGAGTGAGAGATATTGTCCGAGAGTGTCAGAGAGTGTCAGGTAGTGTCTGAGAATGTCAGAGATTGTCAGAGAGCTGTATAGAGTGATAGAGAGTGTCTGAGAGTGTCAAAGACTGACAGAGAGTGTCAGAGAGTGATAGAGTGTGTCTGAGAGTGTCAGAGATTGTATCAGAGTGTCAGAGAGTGTCAGCGAGTGTCTGAGAGTGATAGAGATTGTCAGAGAATGTCAGAGAGTGGTAGAGTGTGATAGAGAGTGATAGAGAGTGATAGAGAGTGTCAGAGAGTGATGGAGAGTGTCAGAGAAAGTCAGAGAGTGTCAGAGAGTGATAAAGAGTGTCTGAGAGTGTCAGAGAGTGTCAGAGAGTCATTGAGAGTGCCTGAGAGTGTCAGAGATTGTCAGAGAGTGTCAGACAGAGATTGAGATTTTCTGAGAGTGTCGGAGAGTGTCAGGCAGTGTCAGAGAGTGTCTGAGAGTTTCTGAGAGTGTCTGAGAGTGCCAGAGAGTGCCAGAGAGTGTGTGAGATTGTCTGAGAGTGTCAGAGAATGATAGAGATTGTCTGAGAGTGTCTGAGAGTGTCAGTGCGTGATAGAGAGTGTCAGAGAATGTCAGAGAGTGACAGAGAGTGTCAGAGAGTGTCGGAGAGTGATAGAGAGTGTCTGAGAGTGTCTGGGAGTGTCAGGGGGTGTCTGAGAGTGTCAGAGATTGAGAGAGATATTCTGAGAGTGTCTGAGAGTGTTAGAGAGTGTCAGGGAGTGTCTGAGAGTGTCAGAGAGTGATAGAGAGTGTCAGAGAGTGATAGAGAGTGTCAGAGAAATTCAGAGAGTGTCAGAGAGAGATAGAGAGTGTCTGAGAGTGTCAGAGAGTGATACAGAGTGTCTGAGAGTGTCGGAGAGTGTCAGCGAGTGATGGAGAGTGTCTGAGAGTGATTGAAAGTGTCTGAAAGTGATTGAGAGTTTCAGAGAGTGATTGAGAGTCACTGAGAATCTCTGAGATTGTCTGAGAGTGTCAAAGAGTGATTGAGAGTGTCTGAGAGTGTCAGAGATTGTCAGAGAGTGATAGAGAAAGATAGAGTGTCAGAGAGTTTCAGAGAGTGTCAGAGAGTGTCAGAGAGTGTCTGAGAGTGTCAGAGAGTGTCAGAGATTGTCTGAGAGTGTCGGAGAGTTTCAGAGAGTGAGAGATATTGTCCGAGAGTGTCTGAGAGTGTCTGAGAAAGTCAGGTAGTGTCTGAGAATGTCAGAGATTTTCAGAGTGTGTCAGAGAGGGATCGAGAGTGATAGAGAGTATCACAGAGTGTCTGAGAGTGTCAGAGAATGTCAGAGAGTGATAGAGAGTGGCAGAGAGTGTCAGAGAGTGATCGAGTGTGACTGAGAGTGTCTGAGAGTGTCAGGGGGTGTCTGAGAGTGTCAGAGAGATTGAGAGAGATAGTCTGAGAGTGTCTGAGAGTGTCAGAGAGTGTCAGGGAGTGTCCGGGAGTGTCTCAGAGTGTCAGAGAGTGTCAGAGTGTGTCAGAGAGTGATAGCGAGTGATAGAGAGTGTCAGAGAGAGTCTGAAAGTGTCAGAGAGTGTCAGAGAGTGTCAGAGAGTGATAGAGAGTGTCTGAGATTGTCAGGGGTTGTCTGAGAGTGTCAGAGATTGAGAAAGATAGTCTGAGAGTGTCTGAGAGTGTCAGAGACTGTCAGGGATTGTCTGAGAGTGTCAGAGAGTGTCAGAATGTGTCAGAGAGTGATAGAGTGATAGAGAGTGTCTGAGAGTGTCGGAGAGTGTCAGGGAGTGTCTGAGAGTGTCAGAGAGTGTCAGAGTGTGTCAGAGAGTGATAGAGAGTGTCAGAGAGTGTCAGAGAGTGTAAGAGAGTGTCTGAAAGTTTCAGAGAGTGTCAGATAGTGACTGAGAGTGTCAGAGAGTGTCAGAGATTGTCTGAGAGTGTCAGAGTGTTTTAGAGAGTGTAAGGAAGTGTCTGAGAATGTCAGAGAGTGTCAGAGTGTGTCAGAGAGCTATAGAGAGTGATAGAGAGCATCAGCGAGTGTCTGAGAGTGTCAGAGAGAGTCAGAGAGAGTCTGAGAGTGTTAGTGAGTGTCAGAGATTGTCTGAGAGTGTCAGAGAGTTTCAGAGAGTGAGAGAGATCGTCTCAGAGTGTCTGAGAGTGTCAGAGAGTGTCTGAGAGTGTCAGAGTGTGTCAGTGAGTGTCTGAGAGTGATAGAGATTGTCAGAGAATGTCAGCGAGCTGTATAGATTGATAGAGAGTGTCTGAGAGTGTCAGAGAGTGACAAAGAGTGTCAGAGAGTGATAGAGAGTGTCTGAGAGTGTCAGAGATTGTATCAGAGTGTCAGAGAGTGTCAGCGAGTGCCTGAGAGTGATAGAGATTGTCAGAGAATGTCAGAGAGGTGTATAGAGTGATAGAGAGTGTCTGAGAGTGTCAGAGAATGTCAGAGAGTGGTAGAGAGTGATAGAGAGTGTCTGAGAGTGTCAGAGAGAGTCAGAGAGTGTCAGAGAGTGTCAGAGAGTGAGAGAGAGTGATAGAGAGTGATAGAGACTGTCAGCGAGTGATGGAGAGTGTCAGAGAAAGTCAGAGAGTGTCAGAGAGTGATAGAGAGTGTCAGAGAGTGTCAGAGAGTGTCAGAGAGTGTCAGAGAGTGTTAGAGTGTCAGCGAGAGTCAGAGAGTGTCAGAGAGTGTTAGAGAGTGTCAGAGTGTGTCAGAGAGTGATAGAGAGTGATATAGAGTGATATAGAGTGATAGAGAGTGTCAGAGAGTGATGGAGAGTGTCAGAGAAAGTCAGAGAGTGTCAGAGAGTGATAAAGAGTGTCTGAGAGTGTCAGAGAGTGTCAGACAGAGATTGAGAGTGTCGGAGAGTGTCGGACAGTGTCAGAGAGTGTCAGAGAGTGTCTGAGAGTTTCTGAGAGTGCTAGAGAGTGCCAGAGAGTGTCTGAGATTGTCTGAGAGTGTCAGAGAATGAGAGAGATTGTCTGAGAGTGTCTGAGAGTGTCAGTGCGTGATAGAGAGTGTCAGAGAATGTCAGAGAGTGATAGAGAGTGTCAGAGAGTGTCTGAGAGTGTCAGAGAGTGTCAGAGTGTGTCAGAGAGTGATAGAGAGTGATAGAGAGTGTCAGAGAGTGTCAGAGAGTGTCTGAAAGTTTCAGAGACTGTCAGAGAGTGTCTGAGAGTGTCAGAGAGTGTCAGAGATTGTCTGAGAGTGTCAGAGTTTCAGAGAGTGAGAGAGAGTGTCAGAGAATGTCAGAGAATTATAGTGAGTGTCTGAGAGTGTCAGAGAGTGATAGAGAGTGTCTGAGAGTGTCAGAGAGTGTCTGAGAGTGTCAGAGTGTGTCAGTGAGTGTCTGAGAGTGATAGGGATTGTCAGAGAATGTCAGAGAGCTGTATGGAGTGAGAGAGAGTGCCTGAGAGTGTCAGAGAGTGATAGAGAGTGTCTCAGGGTGTCAGAGATTGTATCAGAGTGTCAGAGAGTGATAGAGAGTGTCTGAGAGTGTCAGAGAGTGTCAGAGAGTGAGAGAGAGTGATAGAGAGTGATAGAGACTGTCAGCGAGTGATGGAGAGTGTCAGAGAAAGTCAGAGAGTGTCAGAGAGTGATAGAGAGTGTCAGAGAGTGTCAGAGAGTGTTAGAGTGTCAGCGAGAGTCAGAGAGTGTCAGAGAGTGTTAGAGAGTGTCAGAGAATGTCAGAGAGTGTCAGATAGTGTCAGAGAGTGAGTGAGTGTGTCTGAGAGTGTCAGAGAGTGTCAGAGAGTGATAGAGAGTGTCAGAGAATGTCAGAGAATGATAGTGAGTGTCTGAGAGTGTCAGAGAGTGATAGAGAGTGTCTGAGAGTGTCAGAGAGTGTCTGAGAATGTCAGAGTGTGTCAGTGAGTGTCTGAGAGTGATAGAGATTGTCAGAGAATGTCAGAGAGTGGTAGAGTGTGATAGAGAGTGATAGAGAGTGTCAGAGAGTGATGGAGAGTGTCAGAGAAAGTCAGAGAGTGTCAGAGAGTGATAAAGAGTGTCTGAGAGTGTCAGAGAGTGTCAGAGAGTCATTGAGAGTGCCTGAGAGTGTCAGAGATTGTCAGAGAGTGTCAGACAGAGATTGAGATTTTCTGAGAGTGTCGGAGAGTGTCAGGCAGTGTCAGAGAGAGTCTGAGTGTTTCTGAGAGTGTCTGAGAGTGCCAGAGAGTGCCAGAGAGTGTGTGAGATTGTCTGAGAGTGTCAGAGAATGATAGAGATTGTCTGAGAGTGTCTGAGAGTGTCAGTGCGTGATAGAGAGTGTCAGAGAATGTCAGAGAGTGACAGAGAGTGTCAGAGAGTGTCGGAGAGTGATAGAGAGTGTCTGAGAGTGTTAGAGAGTGTCAGGGAGTGTCTGAGAGTGTCAGAGAGTGATAGAGAGTGTCAGAGAGTGATAGAGAGTGTCAGAGAAATTCAGAGAGTGTCAGAGAGAGATAGAGAGTGTCTGAGAGTGTCAGAGAGTGATACAGAGTGTCTGAGAGTGTCAGAGATGTCAGAGAGAGAGAGAGAGTCTGAGAGTGTCAGAGAGTGATGGAGAGTGTCAGAGAAATTCAGAGAGTGTCAGAGAGTGATACAGAGTGTCAGAGAGTGACAGAGAGTGTCAGATAGTGATAGAGAGTGTCTGAGAGTGTCAGAGATTGTCAGAGAGTGATAGAGAAAGATAGAGAGTGTCAGAGAGTTTCAGAGAGTGTCAGAGAGTGATAGAGAGTGTCTGAGAGTGTCAGAGAGTGTCAGAGAGTGATGGAGAGTGTCTGAGAGTGATTGAAAGTGTCTGAAAGTGATTGAGAGTTTCAGAGATTGATTGAGAGTCACTGAGAATCTCTGAGATTGTCTGAGAGTGTCAAAGAGTGATTGAGAGTGTCTGAGAGTGTCAGAGATTGTCAGAGAGTGATAGAGAAAGATAGAGTGTCAGAGAGTTTCAGAGAGTGTCAGAGAGTGTCAGAGAGTGTCTGAGAGTGTCAGAGAGTGTCAGAGATTGTCTGAGAGTGTCGGAGAGTTTCAGAGAGTGAGAGATATTGTCCGAGAGTGTCTGAGAGTGTCTGAGAGAGTCAGGTAGTGTCTGAGAATGTCAGAGATTTTCAGAGTGTGTCAGAGAGGGATCGAGAGTGATAGAGAGTATCACAGAGTGTCTGAGAGTGTCAGAGAATGTCAGAGAGTGATAGAGAGTGGCAGAGAGTGTCAGAGAGTGATCGAGTGTGACTGAGAGTGTCTGAGAGTGTCAGGGGGTGTCTGAGAGTGTCAGAGAGATTGAGAGAGATAGTCTGAGAGTGTCTGAGAGTGTCAGAGAGTGTCAGGGAGTGTCAGGGAGTGTCTCAGAGTGTCAGAGAGTGTCAGAGTGTGTCAGAGAGTGATAGCGAGTGATAGAGAGTGTCAGAGAGTGTCTGAAAGTGTCAGAGAGTGTCAGAGAGTGTCAGAGAGTGATAGAGAGTGTCTGAGATTGTCAGGGGTTGTCTGAGAGTGTCAGAGATTGAGAAAGATAGTCTGAGAGTGTCTGAGAGTGTCAGAGAGTGTCAGGGAGTGTCTGAGAGTGTCAGAGAGTGTCAGAATGTGTCAGAGAGTGATAGAGTGATAGAGAGTGTCTGAGAGTGTCGGAGAGTGTCAGGGAGTGTCTGAGAGTGTCAGAGAGTGTCAGAGAGTGTCAGAGAGTGATAGAGAGTGTCAGAGAGTGTAAGAGAGTGTCTGAAAGTTTCAGAGAGTGTCAGATAGTGACTGAGAGTGTCTGAGAGTGTCAGAGATTGTCTGAGAGTGTCAGAGTGTTGTAGAGAGTGTAAGGAAGTGTCTGAGAATGTCAGAGAGTGTCAGAGTGTGTCAGAGAGCTATAGAGAGTGATAGAGAGCATCAGCGAGTGTCTGAGAGTGTCAGAGAGAGTCAGAGAGAGTCTGAGAGTGTTAGTGAGTGTCAGAGATTGTCTGAGAGTGTCAGAGAGTTTCAGAGAGTGAGAGAGATCGTCTGAGAGTGTCTGAGAGTGTCAGAGAGTGTCTGAGAGTGTCAGAGTGTGTCAGTGAGTGTCTGAGAGTGATAGAGATTGTCAGAGAATGTCAGAGAGCTGTATAGAGTGATAGAGAGTGTCTGAGAGTGTCAGAGAGTGACAAAGAGTGTCAGAGAGTGATAGAGAGTGTCTGAGAGTGTCAGAGATTGTATCAGAGTGTCAGAGAGTGTCAGCGAGTGCCTGAGAGTGATAGAGATTGTCAGAGAATGTCAGAGAGGTGTATAGAGTGATAGAGAGTGTCTGAGAGTGTCAGAGAATGTCAGAGAGTGATAGAGAGTGATAGAGAGTGTCTGAGAGTGTCAGAGAGTGTCAGAGAGTGTCAGAGAGTGAGAGAGAGTGATAGAGAGTGATAGAGACTGTCAGCGAGTGATGGAGAGTGTCAGAGAAAGTCAGAGAGTGTCAGAGAGTGATAGAGAGTGTCAGAGAGTGTCAGAGAGTGTCAGAGAGTGTCAGAGAGTGTTAGAGTGTCAGCGAGATTCAGAGAGTGTCAGAGAGTGATAGAGAGTGTCAGAGAATGTCAGAGAGTGATAGAGATTGTCAGAGAGTGATTGAGAGTTTCTGAGATTGTCAGAGAGTGTCAGATAGTGTCAGAGAGTGATTGAGAGTGTCTGAGAATGTCAGAGAATGATAGTGACTGTCAGAGAGTGTCAGAGAGTGTCTGAGAGTGCCAGAGAGTGATAGAGAGTGTCAGAGAGTGTCTGAGAATGTCAGAGTGTGTCTGTGAGTGTCTGAGAGTGATAGATATTGTCAGAGAATGTCAGAGAGCTGTATAGAGTGATAGAGAGTGTTTGAGAGTGTCAGAGACTGACAGAGAGTGTCAGTGAGTGATAGAGTGTGTCTGAGAGTGTCAGAGATTGTATCAGAGTGTCAGAGAGTGTCAGCGAGTGTCTGAGAGTGATAGAGATTGTCAGAGAATGTCAGAGAGTGGTAGAGAGTGATAGAGAGTGATATAGAGTGATAGAGAGTGTCAGAGAGTGATGGAGAGTGTCAGAGAAAGTCAGAGAGTGTCAGAGAGTGAGAAAGAGTGTCTGAGAGTGTCAGAGAGTGTCAGACAGAGATTGAGAGTTTCTGAGAGTGTCGGACAGTGTCAGAGAGTGTCAGAGAGTGTCTGATAGTTTCTGAGAGTGCCAGAGAGTGCCAGAGAGTGTCTGAGATTGTCTGAGAGTGTCAGAGAATGAGAGAGATTGTCTGAGAGTGTCCGAGAGTGTCAGTGCGTGATAGAGAGTGTCAGAGAATGTCAGAGAGTGATAGAGAGTGTCAGAGAGTGTCTGAGAGTGTCAGAGATTTTCAGAGTGTGTCAGAGAGGGATCGAGAGTGATAGAGAGTATCACAGAGTGTCTGAGAGTGTCAGAGAGTGTCAGACAGAGATTGAGAGTTTCTGAGAGTGTCGGACAGTGTCAGAGTGTCAGAGAGTGTCTGAGAGTTTCTGAGAGTGTCTGAGAGTGCCAGAGAGTGCCAGAGAGTGTCTGAGATTGTCTGAGAGTGTCAGAGAATGAGAGAGATTGTCTGAGAGTGTCTGAGAGCGTCAGTGCGTGATAGAGAGTGTCAGAGAATGTCAGAGAGTGATAGAGAGTGTCAGAGAGTGTCTGAGAGTGTCAGAGAGTGTCAGAGTGTGTCAGGGAGTGATAGAGAGTGATAGAGAGTGTCAGAGAGTGTCAGAGAGTGTCTGATAGTTTCAGAGACTGTCAGAGAGTGTCTGTGAGTGTCAGAGAGTGTCAGAAATTGTCTGAGAGTGTCAGAGTTTCAGAGAGTGAGAGAGAGTGTCAGAGAATGTCAGAGAATGATAGTGAGTGTCTGAGAGTGTCAGAGAGTGATAGAGAGTGTCTGAGAGTGTCTGAGAGTGTCAGAGAGTGTCTGAGAGTGTCAGAGTGTGTCAGTGAGTGTCTGAGAGTGATAGGGATTGTCAGAGAATGTCAGAGAGCTGTATGGAGTGAGAGAGAGTGCCTGAGAGTGTCAGAGAGTGATAGAGAGTGTCTGAGGGTGTCAGAGATTGTATCAGAGTGTCAGAGAGTGATAGAGAGTCTCTGAGAGTGTCAGAGAGTGTTAGAGAGTGAGAGAGAGTGATAGAGAGTGATAGAGACTGTCAGCGAGTGATGGAGAGTGTCAGAGAAAGTCTGAGAGTGTCAGAGAGTGATAGAGAGTGTCAGAGAGTGTCAGAGAGTGTCAGAGAGTTTTAGAGTGTCAGCGAGAGTCAGAGAGTGTCAGAGAGTGTTAGAGAGTGTCAGAGAATGTCAGAGAGTGATAGAGATTGTCAGAGAGTGATTGAGAGTATCTGAGAGTGTCAGAGAGTGTCAGATAGTGTCAGAGAGTGTCAGAGAGTGTCTGAGAGTGTCTGAGAGTGTCAGAGAGTGATAGAGAGTGTCAGAGAGTGTCAGAGAGTGTCAGAGAGTGTTAGAGTGTCAGCGAGAGTCAGAGAGTGTCAGAGAGTGATAGAGAGTGTCAGAGAATGTCAGAGAGTGATGGAGAGTGTCAGAGAAAGTCAGAGAGTGATAAAGAGTGTCAGAGAGTGTCAGAGAGTCATTGAGAGTGCCTGAGAGTGTCAGAGATTGTCAGAGAGTGTCAGACAGAGATTGAGATTTTCTGAGAGTGTCGGAGAGTGTCAGGCAGTGTCAGAGAGTGTCTGAGAGTTTCTGAGAGTGTCTGAGAGTGCCAGAGAGTGCCAGAGAGTGTGTGAGATTGTCTGAGAGTGTCAGAGAATGATAGAGATTGTCTGAGAGTGTCTGAGAGTGTCAGTGCGTGATAGAGAGTGTCAGAGAATGTCAGAGAGTGACAGAGAGTGTCAGAGAGTGTCGGAGAGTGATAGAGAGTGTCTGAGAGTGTCTGGGAGTGTCAGGGGGTGTCTGAGAGTGTCAGAGATTGAGAGAGATATTCTGAGAGTGTCTGAGAGTGTTAGAGAGTGTCAGGGAGTGTCTGAGAGTGTCAGAGAGTGATAGAGAGTGTCAGAGAGTGATAGAGAGTGTCAGAGAAATTCAGAGAGTGTCAGAGAGAGATAGAGAGTGTCTGAGAGTGTCAGAGAGTGATACAGAGTGTCTGAAAGTGTCAGAGATGTCAGAGAGAGAGAGAGAGAGTCTGAGAGTGTCAGAGAGTGATGGAGAGTGTCAGAGAAATTCAGAGAGTGTCAGAGAGTGATACAGAGTGTCAGAGAGTGATACAGAGTGTCAGAGAGTGACAGAGAGTGTCAGATAGTGATAGAGAGTGTCTGAGAGTGTCAGAGATTGTCAGAGAGTGATAGAGAAAGTTAGAGTGTCAGAGAGTTTCAGAGAGTGTCAGAGAGTGATAGAGAGTGTCTGAGAGTGTCAGAGAGTGTCAGAGAGTGATGGAGAGTGTCTGAGAGTGATTGAAAGTGTCTGAAAGTGATTGAGAGTTTCAGAGAGTGATTGAGAGTCACTGAGAATCTCTGAGATTGTCTGAGAGTGTCAAAGAGTGATTGAGAGTGTCTGAGAGTGTCAGAGATTGTCAGAGAGAGATAGAGAAAGATAGAGTGTCAGAGAGTTTCAGAGAGTGTCAGAGAGTGTCAGAGAGTGTCTGAGAGTGTCAGAGAGTGTCAGAGATTGTCTGAGAGTGTCGGAGTGTTTCAGAGAGTGAGAGATATTGTCCGAGAGTGTCTGAGAGTGTCTGAGAGAGTCAGGTAGTGTCTGAGAATGTCAGAGATTTTCAGAGTGTGTCAGAGAGGGATCGAGAGTGATAGAGAGTATCACAGATTGTCTGAGAGTGTCAGAGAGTGTCAGACAGAGATTGAGAGTTTCTGAGAGTGTCGGACAGTGTCAGAGAGTGTCAGAGAGTGTCTGAGAGTTTCTGAGAGTGTCTGAGAGTGCCAGAGAGTGTCTGAGATTGTCTGAGAGTGTCAGAGAATGAGAGAGATTGTCAGAGAGTGTCTGAGAGTGTCAGTGCGTGATAGAGAGTGTCAGAGAATGTCAGAGTGTGATAGAGAGTGTCAGAGAGTGTCGGAGAGTGTCAGGGAGTGTCTGAGAGTGTCAGAGAGTGTCAGAGTGTGTCAGAGAGTGATAGAGAGTGATAGAGAGTGTCAGAGAGCGTCAGAGAGTGTCATAGAGTGTCTGAAAGTTTCAGAGACTGTCAGAGAGTGTCTGAGAGTGTCAGAGAGTGTCAGAGATTGTCTGAGTGTGTCAGAGTTTCAGAGAGTGAGAGAGAGTGTCAGAGAATGTCAGAGAATGATAGTGAGTGTCTGAGAGTGTCAGAGAGTGATAGAGAGTGTCTGAGAGTGTCAGAGAGTGTCTGAGAGTGTCAGAGTGTGTCAGTGAGTGTCTGAGAGTGATAGGGATTGTCAGAGAATGTCAGAGAGCTGTATGGAGTGAGAGAGAGTGCCTGAGAGTGTCAGAGAGTGATAGAGAGTGTCAGAGAGTGTCAGAGATTGTATCAGAGTGTCAGAGAGTGATAGAGAGTGTCTGAGAGTGTCAGAGAGTGTCAGAGAGTGAGAGAGAGTGATAGAGAGTGATAGAGACTGTCAGCGAGTGATGGAGAGTGTCAGAGAAAGTCAGAGAGTGTCAGAGAGTGATAGAGAGTGTCAGAGAGTGTTAGAGTGTCAGCGAGAGTCAGAGAGTGTCAGAGAGTGATAGAGAGTGTCAGAGAGTGTCAGAGAGTGTCAGAGAGTGTTAGAGTGTCAGCGAGAGTCAGAGAGTGTCAGAGAGTGATAGAGAGTGTCAGAGAATGTCAGAGAGTGATAGAGATTGTCAGAGAGTGATTGAGAGTATCTGAGAGTGTCAGAAGGTGTGTCAGATAGTGTCAGAGAGTGAGTGAGAGTGTCTGAGAGTGTCAGAGAGTGTCAGAGAGTGTCTGAGAGTGTCAGAGAGTGATAGAGAGTGTCAGAGAATGTCAGAGAATGATAGTGAGTGTCTGAGAGTGTCAGAGAGTGATAGAGAGTGTCTGAGAGTGTCAGAGAGTGTCTGAGAATGTCAGAGTGTGTCAGTGAGTGTCTGAGAGTGATGGATATTGTCAGAGAATGTCAGAGAGCTGTATAGAGTGATAGACAGTGTCTGAGAGTGTCAGAGACTGACAGAGAGTGTCAGAGAGTGATAGAGAGTGTCTGAGAGTGTCAGAGATTGTATCAGAGGGTCAGAGAGTGTCAGCGAGTGTCTGAGAGTGATAGAGATTGTCAGAGAATGTCAGAGAGTGGTAGAGTGTGACAGAGAGTGATAGAGAGTGATAGAGAGTTTCAGAGAGTGATGGAGAGTGTCACAGAAATCAGAGTGTGTCAGAGAGTGATAGAGAGTGATAGAGAGTGTCAGAGAGTGTCAGAGAGTGTCATAGAGTGTCTGGAAGTTTCAGAGACTGTCAGAGAGTGTCTGAGAGTGTCAGAGAGTGTCAGAGATCGTCTGAGTGTGTCAGAGTTTCAGAGATTGAGAGAGAGTGTCAGAGAATGTCAGAGAATGATAGTGAGTGTCTGAGAGTGTCAGAGAGTGATAGAGAGTGTCTCAGAGTGTCAGAGTGTGTCAGTGAGTGTCTGAGAGTGATAGGTATTGTCAGAGAATGTCAGAGAGCTGTATGGAGTGAGAGAGAGTGCCTGAGAGTGTCAGAGAGTGATAGAGCGTGTCTGAGGGTGTCAGAGATTGTATCAGAGTGTCAGAGAGTGATAGAGAGTGTCTGAGAGTGTCAGAGAGTGATAGGGACTGTCAGCGAGTGATGGAGAGTGTCAGAGAAAGTCAGAGAGTGTCAGAGAGTGATAGAGAGTGTCAGAGAGTGTCAGAGAGTGTCAGAGAGTGTCAGAGAGTGTTAGAGTGTCAGCGAGAGTCAGAGAGTGTCAGAGAGTGTTAGAGAGTGTCAGAGAATGTCAGAGAGTGATAGAGATTGTCAGAGAGTGAGTGAGAGTGTCTGAGAGTGTCTGAGAGTGTCAGAGAGTGTCAGAGAGTGTCTGAGAGTGTCAGAGAGTGATAGAGAGTGTCAGAGAATGTCAGAGAATGATAGTGAGTGTCTGAGAGTGTCAGAGAGTGATAGAGAGTGTCTGAGAGTGTCAGAGAGTGTCTGAGAATGTCAGAGTGTGTCAGTGAGTGTCTGAGAGTGATAGAGATTGTCAGAGAATGTCAGAGAGCTGTATAGAGTGATAGAGAGTGCCTGAGAGTGTCAGAGAGTGATAGAGAGTGTCTGAGGGTGTCAGAGATTGTATCAGAGTGTCAGAGAGAGATAGAGAGTGTCTGAGAGTGTCAGAGAGTGTCAGAGAGTGTCAGAGAGTGAGAGAGAGTGATAGAGAGTGATAGAGACTGTCAGCGAGTGATGGAGAGTGTCAGAGAAAGTCAGAGAGTGTCAGAGAGTGATAGAGAGTGTCAGAGAGTGTCAGCGAGAGTCAGAGAGTGTCAGAGAGTGATAGAGAGTGTCAGAGAATGTCAGAGAGTGATAGAGATTGTCAGAGAGTGATTGAGAGTATCTGAGAGTGTCAGAAGGTGTGTCAGATAGTGTCAGAGAGTGAGTGAGAGTGTCTGAGAGTGTCAGAGAGTGTCAGAGAGTGTCTGAGAGTGTCAGAGAGTGATAGAGAGTGTCAGAGAATGTCAGAGAATGATAGTGAGTGTCTGTGAGTGTCAGAGAGTGATAGAGAGTGTCTGAGAGTGTCAGAGAGTGTCTGAGAATGTCAGAGTGTGTCAGTGAGTGTCTGAGAGTGATGGATGTTGTCAGAGAATGTCAGAGAGCTGTATAGAGTGATAGACAGTGTCTGAGAGTGTCAGAGACTGACAGAGAGTGTCAGAGAGTGATAGAGAGTGTCTGAGAGTGTCAGAGATTGTATCAGAGGGTCAGAGAGTGTCAGCGAGTGTCTGAGAGTGATAGAGATTGTCAGAGAATGTCAGAGAGTGGTAGAGTGTGATAGAGTGTGATAGAGAGTGATAGAGAGTGTCAGAGAGTGATGGAGAGTGTCAGAGAAATCAGAGTGTGTCAGAGAGTGATAAAGAGTGTCTGAGAGTGTCAGAGAGTGTCTGAGAGAGATAGAGAGTGTCTGAGATTGTCAGAGAGTGTTACAGAGTGTCAGAGATTGTCAGAGTCATTGAGAGTGCCTGAGAGTGTTAGAGAGTGTCAGGGAGTGTCTGAGAGTGTCAGAGAGTGATAGAGAGTGTCAGAGAAATTCAGAGTGTGTCAGAGATAGATAGAGAGTGTCTGAGAGTGTCAGAGAGTGATACAGAGTGTCTGAGAGTGTCAGAGATGTCAGAGAGAGAGAGAGAGTGTCTGAGAGTGTCAGAGAGTGATAGAGAGTGTCAGAGAAATTCAGAGAGTGTCAGAGATTGATACAGAGTGTCAGAGAGTGACAGAGAGTGTCAGAGAGTGTTAGAGAGTGTCTGAGAGTGTCAGAGATTGTCAGAGAGTGATAGAGAAAGATAGAGAGTGTCAGAGAGTTTCAGAGAGTGTCAGAGAGTGATAGAGAGTGTCTGAGAGTGTCAGAGAGTGTCAGAGAGTGATGGAGAGTGTCTGAGAGTGATTGAAAGTGTCTGAAAGTGATTGAGAGTTTCAGAGAGTGATTGAGAGTAATTGAGAATCTCTGAGATTGTCTGAGAGTGTCAGAGAGTGATTGAGAGTGTCTGAGAGTGTCAGAGATAGTATGAGAGTGATGGAGAAAGATAGAGAGTGTCAGAGAGTTTCAGAGAGTGTCAGAGAGTGTCTGAGAGTGTCAGAGAGTGGCAGAGTGTGTCAGTGAGTGATAGAGAATGACTGAGAGTGTCTGAGAGTGTCAGAGAGTGAGAGAGAGTGTCAGAGAATGTCAGAGAGTGATAGAGATTGTCAGAGAGTGAGTGAGAGTATCTGATAGTGTCAGAGAGTGTCAGAGAGTGTCAGAGAGTGTCAGATAGTGTCAGAGAGTGATATAGAGTGTCTGAGAGTGTCAGAGAGTGTCTGAGAATGTCAGAGTGTGTCAGTGAGTGTCTGAGAGAGATGGATATTGTCAGAGAATGTCAGAGAGCTGTATAGAGTGATAGAGAGTGTCTGAGAGTGTCAGAGACTGACAGAGAGTGTCAGAGAGTGATAGAGATTGTCTGAGAGTGTCAGAGATTGTATCAGAGTGTCAGAGAGTGTCAACGAGTGTCTGAGAGTGATAGAGATTGTCAGAGAATGTCAGAGAGTGATAGAGAGTGATAGAGAGTGATAGAGAGTGATAGAGAGTGTCAGAGAGTGATGGACAGTGTCGGAGAAAGTCAGAGAGTGATAGAGAGTGATAAAGAGTGTCTGAGATTGTCAGAGAGTGTCAGGGAGTGTCAGGGAGTGTCTCAGAGTGTCAGAGAGTGTCAGAGTGTGTCAGAGAGTGATAGCGAGTGATAGAGAGTGTCAGAGAGTGTCTGAAAGTGTCAGAGAGTGTCAGGGAGTGTCAGGGAGTGTCTCAGAGTGTCAGAGAGTGTCAGAGTGTGTCAGAGAGTGATAGCGAGTGATAGAGAGTGTCAGAGAGTGTCTGAAAGTGTCAGAGAATGTCAGAGAGTGATAGAGAGTGATAGAGAGTGATAGAGAGTGATAGAGAGTGATAGAGAGTGTCAGAGAGTGATGGACAGTGTCGGAGAAAGTCAGAGAGTGATAGAGAGTGATAAAGAGTGTCTGAGAGTGTCAGAGAGTGTCAGGGAGTGTCAGGGAGTGTCTCAGAGTGTCAGAGAGTGTCAGAGTGTGTCAGAGAGTGATAGCGAGTGATAGAGAGTGTCAGAGAGTGTCAGAGAGTGTCTGAAAGTGTCAGAGAGTGTCAGAGAGTGTCAGAGAGTGTCTGAAAGTGTCAGAGAGTGTCAGAGAGTGTCAGAGAGTGATAGTGTCTGAGATTGTCAGGGGTTGTCTGAGAGTGTCAGAGATTGAGAGAGATAGTCTGAGAGTGTCTGAGAGTGTCAGAGAGTGTCAGGGAGTGTCTGAGAGTGTCAGAGAGTGTCAGAATGTCTCAGAGAGTGATAGAGTGATAGAGAGTGTCTGAGAGTGTCGGAGAGTGTCAGGGAGTGTCTGAGAGTGTCAGAGAGTGTCAGAGTGTGTCAGAGAGTGATAGAGAGTGATAGAGAGTGTCAGAGAGTGTCAGAGAGAGTCTGAAAGTTTCAGAGAGTGTCAGATAGTGACTGAGAGTGTCTGAGAGTGTCAGGGGGTGTCTGAGAGTGTCAGAGAGATTGAGAGAGATAGTCTGAGAGTGTCTGAGAGTGTCAGAGAGTGTCAGGGAGTGTCAGGGAGTGTCTCAGAGTGTCAGAGAGTGTCAGAGTGTGTCAGAGAGTGATAGCGAGTGATAGAGAGTGTCAGAGAGTGTCTGAAAGTGTCAGAGAGTGTCAGAGAGTGTCAGAGAGTGATAGAGAGTGTCTGAGATTGTCAGGGGTTGTCTGAGAGTGTCAGAGATTGAGAGAGATAGTCTGAGAGTGTCTGAGAGTGTCAGAGAGTGTCAGGGAGTGTCTGAAAGTGTCAGAGAGTGTCAGAATGTGTCAGAGAGTGATAGAGTGATGGAGAGTGTCTGAGAGTGTTGGAGAGTGTCAGGGAGTGTCAGAGAGTGTCAGACAGTGTCAGAGAGTGATGGAGAGTGATAGAGAGTGTCAGAGATTGTCAGAGAGTTTCAGAAAGTGTCAGAGAGTGATAGAGAGTGTCTGAGAGTGATTGAGAGCGTCTGAGAGTGATTGAGAGAGTCAGAGATTGATTGAAAGTCATTGAGAATGTCTGAAATTGTCTGAGACTGTCAGAAAGTGATTGAGAGCGTCTGAGAGTGTCAGAGAGTGTCAGAGAGTGATAGAGAGTGTCTGAGAGTGTCAGAGAGTGTCTGAGAATGTCAGAGTGTGTCAGTGAGTGTCTGAGAGTGATGGATATTGTCAGAGAATGTCAGAGAGCTGTATAGAGTGATATAGAGTGTCTGAGAGTGTCAGAGACTGACAGAGAGTGTCAGAGAGTGATAGAGTGTGTCTGAGAGTGTCAGAGATTGTATCAGAGTGTCAGAGAGTGTCAGCGAGTGTCTGAGAGTGATAGAGATTGTCAGAGAATGTCAGAGAGAGGTAGAGTGTGATAGAGAGTGATAGAGAGTGATTGAGAGTGTCAGAGAGTGATGGAGAGTGTCAGAGAAAGTCAGAGAGTGTCAGAGAGTGATAAAGAGTGTCTGAGAGTGTAGAGAGTGTCTGAGAGAGATAGAGAGTGTCTGAGATTGTCAGAGAGTGTTACAGAGTGTCAGAGATTGTCAGAGAGTCATTGGGACAGCCTGAGAGTGTCAGAGAGTGTCAGACAGAGATTGAGAGTTTCTGAGAGTGTCAGAGAGTGTCAGAGAGTGTCTGAGAGTTTCTGAGAGTGTCTGAGAGTGCCAGAGAGTGTCTGAGATTGTCTGAGAGTGTCAGAGAATGAGAGAGATTGTCTGAGAGTGTCTGAGAGTGTCAGTGCGTGATAGAGAGTGTCAGAGAATGTCAGAGAGTGATAGAGAGTGTCAGAGAGTGTCGGAGAGTGATAGAGAGTGTCTGAGAGTGTCTGGGAGTGTCAGGGGGTGTCTGAGAGTGTCAGAGATTGAGAGAGATATTCTGAGAGTGTCTGAGAGTGTCAGAGAGTGTCAGGGAGTGTCTGAGAGTGTCAGAGAGTGATAGAGAGTGTCAGAGAGTGATAGAGAGTGTCAGAGAAATTCAGAGAGTGTCAGAGAGAGACAGAGAGTGTCTGAGAGTGTCAGAGAGTGATACAGAGTGTCTGAGAGTGTCAGAGATGTCAGAGAGAGAGAGAGAGAGTGTCTGAGAGTGTCAGAGAGTGATAGAGAGTGTCAGAGAAATTCAGAGAGTGTCAGAGAGTGATACAGAGTGTCAGAGAATGACAGAGAGTGTCAGAGAGTGTAAGAGAGTGTCTGAGAGTGTCAGAGATTGTCAGAGAGTGTTAGAGAATGATAGAGAGTGTCAGAGAGTTTCAGAGAGTGTCAGAGAGTGATAGAGAGTGTCTGAGAGTGTCAGAGAGGGTCAGAGAGTTTCAGAGAGTTTCTGAGAGTGTCACAGCGTGTCAGAGAGTGTCAAAGAGTTTCAGAGAGTGTCAGAGAGTGTCAGAGTATGCCAGAGAGTTTCTGAGATTTTCTGAGACTTTCAGAGAGTGTCAAAAGTTTCAGAGAGTGTCACAGACTGTCAGAGAGTTTCAGAGAGCTTCAGAGACTGTCAGAGAGTGTCAGAGAGTGACAGAGAGTTTCAGAGAATAGTCAGAGAGTTTCAGAGAGTGTCAGAGAGTGTCAGAGTGTTTCAGAGAGTGTCAGAGAGTGTCAGAGAGGGTCTCAGAGTGTCAGAGAGTGTCAGACAGTTTCAAAGAGTGTCAGAAAGTGTCAGAGAGTGTCAGAGAGTGTCTCAGAGTGCCAGAGAGTTTCTGAGTGTTTCAGAGAGTGTCAGAGAGTTTCAGAGAGTGTCACAGAGTGTCAGAGAGTGTCAGAGAGTTTCAGAGAGTTTCAGTGAGTTTCCGAGAGTATCTGAGAGTGTCAGAGAGTTTCAGAGAGTTTCAGAGAGTGTCAGAAAGTTTCCGAGAGTTTCAGAGAGTGTCAGAAAGTTTCAGAGAGTGTCAGATAGTGTCAGAGAGTTTCAGAGAGTGTCACAGAGTTTCAGAGAGTTTCAGAGTGTTTCAGAGAGCGTCAGAGAGTGTCAGAGAGTGTCGGAGGTTTTCAGAGAGTTTCATAGAGTTTCTGAGAGTTTCAGAGAGTGTTAGAGAGTGTCTGAGAGTTTCAGAGAGTTTCAGTGAGTGTTAAAGAGTTTCAGAGAGTGTCAGAGAGTTTCTGAGGTTTTCTGAGAGTGGAGAGTGCCAGTGAATTTCTGAGAGTTTCTGAGATTGTCGGATAGTGTCCGAGAGTGTCAGAGAGTTTCAGGGAGTGTCACAAAGTGTCAGAGAGTGTCAGAGAGTGTCCGAGAGTTTCAGAGAGTTTCTGAGAGTGTCACAGCGTGTCAGAGAGTTTCAGAGAGCTTCAGAGAGTGTTAGAGAGTGTCTGAGAGTTTCAGAGAGTTTCAGTGAGTGATAGAGATTTTCAGAGAATTTCAGAGAGTGTCAGAGATTGTCTGAGTGTGTCAGAGAGTGTCAGAGAATGTCGGAGAGTTTCTGAGAGTTCCAGAGAGCTTCAGAGAGTGTCAGAGAGTTTCAGAGAGTTTCTGAGAATGTCAGAGACTGTTTGAGAGTGTCAGAGAGTGTCAGAGATATTCAAAGAGTAACAGAGTGCTTCAGAGAGTGTCAGAAAGTTTCACAGTGTATCACAGAGTGTCAGAGAGTGTCAGATTGTTTCGGAGAGTGTCAGAGAGTGTCAGAGAGGTTCAGAGAGTTTCTGAGTGTGTCAGAGAGTGTCAGAGAGTGTAAGAGAGTTTCAGAGAGTTTCTGAGAGTGTCATAGTGTGTCAGAGAGTGTCAGAGAGTTTCAGAGAGTTTCAATGAGTGTCAAAGAGTTTCAGAGAGTGTCAGAGAGTTTCAGAGATTTCCTGAGAGTGTCAGAGAGTGCCAGTGAGTTTCTGAGAGTTTCTGAGTGTGTCGGAGAGTGTCCGAGAGTGTCAGAGAGTTTCAGGGAGTGTCACAAAGTGTCAGAGAGTTTCAGAGAGGGTCAGAGATTTTTAGAGAGTTTCTGAGAGTGTAACAGCGTGTCAGAGAGTTTCAGAGAGCTTCAGAGTGTGTTAGAGAGTGTCTGAGAGTTTCAGAGAGTTTCAGTGAGTGTTAGAGAGTTTCAGAGAATTTCTGAGAGTGTCAGAGATTGTCTGAGAGTGTCAGAGAGTGTCAAAGAGTTTCAGAGAGTGTCAGAGACTGTCAGAGAGTGTCAGAGAGTGTCTGAGAGTTTCAGAGAGTGTCACAGAATGTCGGAGAGTTTCTGAGAGTTCCAGAGAGCTTCAGAGTGTGTCAGAGAGTG
The DNA here is from genome assembly GCF_036365525.1 of Heterodontus francisci. Classification (NCBI taxonomy): domain Eukaryota; kingdom Metazoa; phylum Chordata; class Chondrichthyes; order Heterodontiformes; family Heterodontidae; genus Heterodontus; species Heterodontus francisci. The sequence continues at coordinate 9,722,699 of NC_090395.1, read as the reverse complement.
TCAGAGAGTTTCAGAGAGTGTCAGAGAGTGTCTGAGAGTGTCAGAGATTTTCAGAGAGTTCCAGCGAGCTTCAGAGAGTGTCAGAGAGTGTCAGAAAGATTCACAGTGTATCACAGAGAGTCAGAGAGTGTCAGAGAGTTTCGGAGAGTGTCAGAGTGTGTCACAGAGGTTCAGAGAGTTTCTGAGTGTGTCAGAGAGTGTCAGAGAGATTCAGAGTGTGTCACAGAGTGTCAGAGAGTGTCAGAGAGTGTAAGAGAGTTTTAGAGAGTTTCTGAGAGTTTCTGAGATTGTCAGAGAGTGTCAGATAGTTTCACAGTGTATCACAGAGTGTCAGAGAGTGTCAGAGAGTTTCGAAGAGTGTCAGAGAGTGTCAGAGAGGTTCAGAGAGTTTCCGAGTGTGTCAGAGAGTGTCAGAGAGATTCAGAGTGTGTCACAGAGTGTCAGAGAGTGTCAGAGAGTGTAAGAGAGTTTCAGTGAGTGTTAGAGAGTGTCAGAGAGTGTCAGAGATTGTCTGAGAGTGTCAGAGAGTATCAAAGAGTTTCAGAGAGTGTCAGAGACTGTCAGAGAGTGTCAGAGAGTGTCTGAGAGTTTCAGAGAGTGTCAGAGAATGTCGGAGAGTTTCTGAGAGTTCCAGAGAGCTTCAGAGTGTGTCAGAGAGTGTCAGAGAGTTTCAGAGAGTGTCAGAGAGTGTCTGAGAGTGTGAGAGTGTCAGAGAGTGTCAGTGAGTGTCTGAGAGTGTCAGAGTGTGTCAGTGAGTGTCTGAGAGTGATAGGGATTGTCAGAGAATGTCAGAGAGCTGTATGGAGTGAGAGAGAGTGCCTGAGAGTGTCAGAGAGTGATAGAGAGTGTCTGAGAGTGTCAGAGAGTGTTAGAGAGTGAGAGAGAGTGATAGAGAGTGATAGAGACTGTCAGCGAGTGATGGAGAGTGTCAGAGAAAGTCAGAGAGTGTCAGAGAGTGATAGTGAGTGTCAGAGAGTGTCAGAGAGTGTCAGAGAGTGTTCGAGTGTCAGCGAGAGTCAGAGAGTGTCAGAGAGTGTTAGAGAGTGTCAGAGAATGTCAGTGAGTGATAGAGATTGTCAGAGAGTGATTGAGAGTATCTGAGAGTGTCAGAGAGTGTCAGATAGTGTCAGAGAGTGTCAGAGAGTGTCTGAGAGTGTCAGAGAGTGATAGAGAGTATCAGAGAATGTCAGAGAATGATAGTGAGTGTCTGAGAGTGTCAGAGAGTGTCAGAGAGTGTCAGATAGTTTCACAGTGTATCACAGAGTGTCAGAGAGTGTCAGAGAGTGTAATAGAGATTTAGAGAGTTTCTGAGAGTTTCTGAGATTGTCAGAGAGTTTCAGAGAGTGTCAGAGAGTGTCAGAGAGTGTCTGAGAGTGTCAGAGAGTGTCAGAGATATTCAGAGAGTTCCAGAGAGCTTCAGAGAGTGTCAGAGAGTGTCAGATAGTTTCACAGTGTATCACAGAGTGTCAGAGAGTGTCAGAGAGTTTCGAAGAGTGTCAGAGAGTGTCAGAGAGGTTCAGAGAGTTTCCGAGTGTGTCAGAGAGTGTCAGAGAGATTCAGAGTGTGTCACAGAGTGTCAGAGAGTGTCAGAGAGTGTAAGAGAGTTTCAGTGAGTGTTAGAGAGTGTCAGAGAGTGTCAGAGATTGTCTGAGAGTGTCAGAGAGTGTCAAAGAGTTTCAGAGAGTGTCAGAGACTGTCAGAGAGTGTCAGAGAGTGTCTGAGAGTTTCAGAGAGTGTCAGAGAATGTCGGAGAGTTTCTGAGAGTTCCAGAGAGCTTCAGAGTGTGTCAGAGAGTGTCAGAGAGTTTCAGAGAGTGTCAGAGAGTGTCTGAGAGTGTGAGAGTGTCAGAGAGTGTCAGTGAGTGTCTGAGAGTGTCAGAGTGTGTCAGTGAGTGTCTGAGAATGATAGGGATTGTCAGAAAATGTCAGAGAGCTGTATGGAGTGAGAGAGAGTGCCTGAGAGTGTCAGAGAGTGATAGAGAGTGTCTGAGAGTGTCAGAGAGTGTTAGAGAGTGAGAGAGAGTGATAGAGAGTGATAGAGACTGTCAGCGAGTGATGGAGAGTGTCAGAGAAAGTCAGAGAGTGTCAGAGAGTGATAGAGAGTGTCAGAGAGTGTCAGAGAGTGTCAGAGAGTGTTAGAGTGTCAGCGAGAGTCAGAGAGTGTCAGAGAGTGTTAGAGAGTGTCAGAGAATGTCAGAGAGTGATAGAGATTGTCAGAGAGTGATTGAGAGTATCTGAGAGTGTCAGAGAGTGTCAGATAGTGTCAGAGAGTGTCTGAGAGTGTCTGAGAGTGTCAGAGAGTGATAGAGAGTGTCAGAGAATGTCAGAGAATGATAGTGAGTGTCTGAGAGTGTCAGAGAGTGATAGAGAGTGTCTGAGAGTGTCAGAGAGTGTCTGAGAATGTCAGAGTGTGTCAGTGAGTGTCAGAGAGTGATAGAGAGTGTCAGAGAATGTCAGAGAATGATAGTGAGTGTCTGAGAGTGTCAGAGAGTGATAGAGAGTGTCTGAGGGTGTCAGAGATTGTATCAGAGTGTTAGAGAGTGTTAGAGAGTGATAGAGAGTGTCTGAGAGTGTCAGAGAGTGTCAGAGAGTGTCAGAGAGTGAGAGAGAGTGATAGAGAGTGATAGAGACTGTCAGCGAGTGATGGAGAGTGTCAGAGAAAGTCAGAGAGTGTCAGAGAGTGATAGAGAGTGTCAGAGAGTGTCAGAGAGTGTCAGAGAGTGTTAGAGTGTCAGCGAGAGTCAGAGAGTGTCAGAGAGTGATAGAGAGTGTCAGAGAATGTCAGAGAGTGATGGAGAGTGTCAGAGAATGTCAGAGAGTGATAAAGAGTGTCAGAGAGTGTCAGAGAGTCATTGAGAGTGCCTGAGAGTGTCAGAGATTGTCAGAGAGTGTCAGACAGAGATTGAGATTTTCTGAGAGTGTCGGAGAGTGTCAGGCAGTGCCAGAGAGTGTCTGAGAGTTTCTGAGAGTGTCTGAGAGTGCGAGAGAGTGCCAGAGAGTGTGTGAGATTGTCTGAGAGTGTCAGAGAATGATAGAGATTGTCTGAGAGTGTCTGAGAGTGTCAGTGCGTGATAGAGAGTGTCAGAGAATGTCAGAGAGTGACAGAGAGTGTCAGAGAGTGTCGGAGAGTGATAGAGAGTGTCTGAGAGTGTCTGGGAGTGTCAGGGGGTGTCTGAGAGTGTCAGAGATTGAGAGAGATATTCTGAGAGTGTCTGAGAGTGTTAGAGAGTGTCAGGGAGTGTCTGAGAGTGTCAGAGAGTGATAGAGAGTGTCAGAGAGTGATAGAGAGTGTCAGAGAAATTCAGAGAGTGTCAGAGAGAGATAGAGAGTGTCTGAGAGTGTCAGAGAGTGATACAGAGTGTCTGAGAGTGTCAGAGATGTCAGAGAGAGAGAGAGAGACTGAGAGTGTCAGAGAGTGATAGAGAGTGTCAGAGAAATTCAGAGAGTGTCAGAGAGTGATACAGAGTGTCAGAGAGTGACAGAGAGTGTCAGATAGTGATAGAGAGTGTCTGAGAGTGTCAGAGATTGTCAGAGAGTGATAGAGAAAGTTAGAGTGTCAGAGAGTTTCAGAGAGTGTCAGAGAGTGATAGAGAGTGTCTGAGAGTGTCAGAGAGTGTCAGAGAGTGATGGAGAGTGTCTGAGAGTGATTGAAAGTGTCTAAAAGTGATTGAGAGTTTCAGAGAGTGATTGAGAGTCACTGAGAATCTCTGAGATTGTCTGAGAGTGTCAAAGAGTGATTGAGAGTGTCTGAGAGTGTCAGAGATTGTCAGAGAGTGATAGAGAAAGATAGAGTGTCAGAGAGTTTCAGAGAGTGTCAGAGAGTGTCAGAGAGTGTCTGAGAGTGTCAGAGAGTGTCAGAGATTGTCTGTGAGTGTCGGAGTGTTTCAGAGAGTGAGAGATATTGTCCGAGAGTGTCAGAGAGTGTCTGAGATAGTCAGGTAGTTTCTGAGAATGTCAGAGATTTTCAGAGTGTGTCAGAGAGGGATCGAGAGTGATAGAGAGTATCACAGAGTGTCTGAGAGTGTCAGAGAGTGTCAGACAGAGATTGAGAGTTTCTGAGAGTGTCGGACAGTGTCAGAGAGTGTCAGAGAGTGTCTGAGAGTTTCTGAGAGTGTCTGAGAGTGCCAGAGAGTGCCAGAGAGTGTCTGAGATTGTCTGAGAGTGTCAGAGAAAGAGAGAGATTGTCTGAGAGTGTCTGAGAGTGTCAGTGCGTGATAGAGAGTGTCAGAGAATGTCAGAGAGTGATAGAGAGTGTCAGAGAGTGTCAGAGAGTGTCATAGAGTGTCTGAAAGTTTCAGAGACTGTCAGAGAGTGTCTGAGAGTGTCAGAGAGTGTCAGAGATTGTCTGAGTGTGTCAGAGTTTCAGAGAGTGAGAGAGAGTGTCAGAGAATGTCAGAGAATGATAGTGTGTCTGAGAGTGTCAGAGAGTGATAGAGAGTGTCTGAGAGTGTCAGAGAGTGTCTGAGAGTGTCAGAGTGTGTCAGTGATTGTCTGAGAGTGATAGGGATTGTCAGAGAATGTCAGAGAGCTGTATGGAGTGAGAGAGAGTGCTTGAGAGTGTCAGAGAGTGATAGAGAGTGTCAGAGAGTGTCAGAGATTGTATCAGAGTGTCAGAGAGTGATAGAGAGTGTCTGAGAGTGTCAGAGAGTGTCAGAGAGTGAGAGAGAGTGATAGAGAGTGATAGAGACTGTCAGCGAGTGATGGAGAGTGTCAGAGAGTGATAGAGAGTGTCAGAGAGTGATAGAGAGTGTCAGAGAGTGTCAGAGAGTGTCAGAGAGTGTTAGAGTGTCAGCGAGAGTCAGAGAGTGTCAGAGAGTGTTAGAGAGTGTCAGAGAATGTCAGAGAGTGATAGAGATTGTCAGAGAGTGATTGAGAGTATCTGAGAGTGTCAGAGAGTGTCAGATAGTGTCAGAGAGTGAGTGAGAGTGTCTGAGAGTGTCAGAGAGTGTCAGAGAGTGTCTGAGAGTGTCAGAGAGTGTCTGAGAGTGTCAGAGAATGTCAGAGAATGATAGTGAGTGTCTGAGAGTGTCAGAGAGTGATAGAGAGTGTCTGAGAGTGTCAGAGAGTGTCTGAGAATGTCAGAGTGTGTCAGTGAGTGTCTGAGAGTGATAGGGATTGTCAGAGAATGTCAGAGAGCTGTATAGAGTGATAGAGAGTGCCTGAGAGTGTCAGAGAGTGATAGAGAGTGTCTGAGGGTGTCAGAGATTGTATCAGAGTGTCAGAGAGAGATAGAGAGTGTCTGAGAGTGTCAGAGAGTGTCAGAGAGTGTCAGAGAGTGAGAGAGAGTGATAGAGAGTGATAGAGACTGTCAGCGAGTGATGGAGAGTGTCAGAGAAAGTCAGAGAGTGTCAGAGAGTGATAGAGAGTGTCAGAGAGTGTCAGAGAGTGTCAGAGAGTGTTAGAGTGTCAGCGAGAGTCAGAGAGTGTCAGAGAGTGATAGAGAGTGTCAGAGAATGTCAGAGAGTGATAGAGATTGTCAGAGAGTGATTGAGAGTATCTGAGAGTGTCAGAAGGTGTGTCAGATAGTGTCAGAGAGTGAGTGAGAGTGTCAGAGAGTGTCATAGAGTGTCAGAGAGTGTCTGAGAGTGTCAGAGAGTGATAGAGAGTGTCAGAGAATGTCAGAGAATGATAGTGAGTGTCTGAGAGTGTCAGAGAGTGATAGAGAGTGTCTGAGAGTGTCAGAGAGTGTCTGAGAATGTCAGAGTGTGTCAGTGAGTGTCTGAGAGTGATGGATATTGTCAGAGAATGTCAGAGAGCTGTATAGAGTGATAGACAGTGTCTGAGAGTGTCAGAGACTGACAGAGAGTGTCAGAGAGTGATAGAGAGTGTCTGAGAGTGTCAGAGATTGTATCAGAGGGTCAGAGAGTGTCAGCGAGTGTCTGAGAGTGATAGAGATTGTCAGAGAATGTCAGAGAGTGGTAGACTGTGATAGAGAGTGATAGAGAGTGATAGAGAGTGATAGAGAGTTTCAGAGAGTGATGGAGAGTGTCAGAGAAATCAGAGTGTGTCAGAGAGTGATAGAGAGTGATAGAGAGTGTCAGAGAGTGTCAGAGAGTGTCATAGAGTGTCTGAAAGTTTCAGAGACTGTCAGAGAGTGTCTGAGAGTGTCAGAGAGTGTCAGAGATTGTCTGAGTGTGTCAGAGTTTCAGAGAGTGAGAGAGAATGTCAGAGAATGTCAGAGAATGATAGTGAGTGTCTGAGAGTGTCAGAGAGTGATAGAGAGTGTCTGAGAGTGTCAGAGTGTGTCAGTGAGTGTCTGAGAGTGATAGGTATTGTCAGAGATTGTCAGAGAGCTGTATGGAGTGAGAGAGAGTGCCTGAGAGTGTCAGAGAGTGATAGAGAGTGTCTGAGGGTGTCAGAGATTGTATCAGAGTGTCAGAGAGTGATAGAGAGTGTCTGAGAGTGTCAGAGAGTGAGAGAGAGTGATAGAGAGTGATAGAGACTGTCAGCGAGTGATGGAGAGTGTCAGAGAAAGTCAGAGAGTGTCAGAGAGTGATAGAGAGTGTCAGAGAGTGTCAGAGAGTGTCTGAGAGTGTCAGAGAGTGTTAGAGTGTCAGCGAGAGTCAGAGAGTGTCAGAGAGTGTTAGAGAGTGTCAGAGAATGTCAGAGAGTGATAGAGATTGTCAGAGAGTGATTGAGAGTATCTGAGAGTGTCAGATAGTGTCAGAGAGTGAGTGAGAGTGTCTGAGAGTGTCAGAGAGTGTCAGAGTGTGTCTGAGAGTGTCAGAGAGTGATAGAGAGTGTCAGAGAATGTCAGAGAATGATAGTGAGTGTCTGTGAGTGTCAGAGAGTGATAGAGAGTGTCTGAGAGTGTCAGAGAGTGTCTGAGAATGTCAGAGTGTGTCAGTGAGTGTCTGAGAGTGATGGATGTTGTCAGAGAATGTCAGAGAGCTGTATAGAGTGATAGACAGTGTCTGAGAGTGTCAGAGACTGACAGAGAGTGTCAGAGAGTGATAGAGAGTGTCTGAGAGTGTCAGAGATTGTATCAGAGGGTCAGAGAGTGTCAGCGAGTGTCTGAGAGTGATAGAGATTGTCAGAGAATGTCAGAGAGTGGTAGAGTGTGATAGAGTGTGATAGAGAGTGATAGAGAGTGTCAGAGAGTGATGGAGAGTGTCAGAGAAATCAGAGTGTGTCAGAGAGTGATAAAGAGTGTCTGAGAGTGTCAGAGAGTGTCTGAGAGAGATAGAGAGTGTCTGAGATTGTCAGAGAGTGTTACAGAGTGTCAGAGATTGTCAGAGTCATTGAGAGTGCCTGAGAGTGTTAGAGAGTGTCAGGGAGTGTCTGAGAGTGTCAGAGAGTGATAGAGAGTGTCAGAGAAATTCAGAGTGTGTCAGAGATAGATAGAGAGTGTCTGAGAGTGTCAGAGAGTGATACAGAGTGTCTGAGAGTGTCAGAGATGTCAGAGAGAGAGAGAGAGTGTCTGAGAGTGTCAGAGAGTGATAGAGAGTGTCAGAGAGTGATAGAGAGTGTCAGATAAATTCAGAGAGTGTCAGAGAGTGATACAGAGTGTCAGAGAGTGACAGAGAGTGTCAGAGAGTGTTAGAGAGTGTCAGAGAGTGATAGAGAAAGATAGAGAGTGTCAGAGAGTTTCAGAGAGTGTCAGAGAGTGATAGAGAGTGTCTGAGAGTGTCAGAGAGTGTCAGAGAGTGTCAGAGAGTGATGGAGAGTGTCTGAGAGTGATTGAAAGTCTCTGAAAGTGATTGAGAGTTTCAGAGAGTGATTGAGAGTCATTGAGAATCTCTGAGATTGTCTGAGAGTGTCAGCGAGTGATTGAGAGTGTCTGAGAGTGTCAGAGATTGTATGAGAGTGATGGAGAAAGATAGAGAGTGTCAGAGAGTTTCAGAGAGTGTCAGAGAGTGTCTGAGAGTGTCAGAGAGTGGCAGAGTGTGTCAGTGAGTGATAGAGAATGACTGAGAGTGTCTGAGAGTGTCAGAGAGTGAGAGAGAGAGTGTCAGAGAATGTCAGAGAGTGATAGAGATTGTCAGAGAGTGATTGAGAGTATCTGATAGTGTCAGAGAGTGTCAGATAGTGTCAGAGAGTGAGTGAGAGAGTCTGAGAGTGTCAGAGAGTGTCAGAGAGTGTCTGAGAGTGTCAGAGAGTGATAGAGAGTGTCAGAGAATGTCAGAGAATGATAGTGAGTGTCAGAGAGTGTCAGATAGTGTCAGAGAGTGATATAGAGTGTCTGAGAGTGTCAGAGAATGTCAGAGAGCTGTATAGAGTGATAGAGAGTGTCTGAGAGTGTCAGAGACTGACAGAGAGTGTCAGAGAGTGATAGAGATTGTCTGAGAGTGTCAGAGATTGTATCAGAGTGTCAGAGAGTGTCAACGAGTGTCTGAGAGTGATAGAGATTGTCAGAGAATGTCAGAGAGTGATAGAGAGTGATAGAGAGTGATAGAGAGTGATAGAGAGTGATAGAGAGTGTCAGAGAGTGATGGACAGTGTCGGAGAAAGTCAGAGAGTGATAGAGAGTGATAAAGAGTGTCTGAGAGTGTCAGAGAGTGTCAGGGAGTGTCAGGGAGTGTCTCAGAGTGTCAGAGAGTGTCAGAGTGTGTCAGAGAGTGATAGCGAGTGATAGAGAGTGTCAGAGAGTGTCTGAAAGTGTCAGAGAGTGTCAGAGAGAGTCAGAGAGTGATAGTGTCTGAGATTGTCAGGGGTTGTCTGAGAGTGTCAGAGATTGAGAGAGATAGTCTGAGAGTGTCTGAGAGTGTCAGAGAGTGTCAGGGAGTGTCTGAGAGTGTCAGAGAGTGTCAGAATGTGTCAGAGAGTGATAGAGTGATAGAGAGTGTCTGAGAGTGTCGGAGAGTGTCAGGGAGTGTCTGAGAGTGTCAGAGAGTGTCAGAGTGTGTCAGAGAGTGATAGAGAGTGATAGAGAGTGTCAGAGAGTGTCAGAGAGTGTCAGAGAGTGTCTGAAAGTTTCAGAGAGTGTCAGATAGTGACTGAGAGTGTCTGAGAGTGTCAGGGGGTGTCTGAGAGTGTCAGAGAGATTGAGAGAGGTAGTCTGAGAGTGTCTGAGAGTGTCAGAGAGTGTCAGGGAGTGTCTCAGAGTGTCAGAGAGTGTCAGAGTGTGTCAGAGAGTGATAGCGAGTGATAGAGAGTGTCAGAGAGTGTCTGAAAGTGTCAGAGAGTGTCAGAGAGTGTCAGAGAGTGATAGAGAGTGTCTGAGATTGTCAGGGGTTGTCTGAGAGTGTCAGAGATTGAGAGAGATAGTCTGAGAGTGTCTGAGAGTGTCAGAGAGTGTCAGGGAGTGTCTGAGAGTGTCAGAGAGTGTCAGAATGTGTCAGAGAGTGATAGAGTGATAGAGAGTGTCTGAGAGTGTCGGAGAGTGTCAGGGAGTGTCAGAGAGTGTCAGACAGTGTCAGAGAGTGATGGAGAGTGATAGAGAGTGTCAGAGATTGTCAGAGAGTTTCAGAAAGTGTCAGAGAGTGATAGAGAGTGTCTGAGAGTGATTGAGAGCGTCTGAGAGTGATTGAGAGAGTCAGAGATTGATTGAAAGTCATTGAGAATGTCTGAAATTGTCTGAGAGTGTCAGAAAGTGATTGAGAGCGTCTGAGAGTGTCAGAGAGTGTCAGAGAGTGATAGAGAGTGTCTGAGAGTGTCAGAGAGTGTCTGAGAATGTCAGAGTGTGTCAGTGAGTGTCTGAGAGTGATGGATATTGTCAGAGAATGTCAGAGAGCTGTATAGAGTGATATAGAGTGTCTGAGAGTGTCAGAGACTGACAGAGAGTGTCAGAGAGTGATAGAGTGTGTCTGAGAGTGTCAGAGATTGTATCAGAGTGTCAGAGAGTGTCAGCGAGTGTCTGAGAGTGATAGAGATTGTCAGAGAATGTCAGAGAGAGGTAGAGTGTGATAGAGAGTGATAGAGAGTGATAGAGAGTGTCAGAGAGTGATGGAGAGTGTCAGAGAAAGTCAGAGAGTGTCAGAGAGTGATAAAGAGTGTCTGAGAGTGTAGAGAGTGTCTGAGAGAGATAGAGAGTGTCTGAGATTGTCAGAGAGTGTTACAGAGTGTTAGAGATTGTCAGAGAGTCATTGGGACAGCCTGAGAGTGTCAGAGAGTGTCAGACAGAGATTGAGAGTTTCTGAGAGTGTCAGAGAGTGTCAGAGAGTGTCTGAGAGTTTCTGAGAGTGCCAGAGAGTGTCTGAGATTGTCTGAGAGTGTCAGAGAATGAGAGAGATTGTCTGAGAGTGTCTGAGAGTGTCAGTGCGTGATAGAGAGTGTCAGAGAATGTCAGAGAGTGATAGAGAGTGTCAGAGAGTGTCGGAGAGTGATAGAGAGTGTCTGAGAGTGTCTGGGAGTGTCAGGGGGTGTCTGAGAGTGTCAGAGATTGAGAGAGATATTCTGAGAGTGTCAGGGAGTGTCTGAGAGTGTCAGGGAGTGTCTGAGAGTGTCAGAGAGTGATAGAGAGTGTCAGAGAGTGATAGAGAGTGTCAGAGAAATTCAGAGAGTGTCAGAGAGAGACAGAGAGTGTCTGACAGTGTCAGAGAGTGATACAGAGTGTCTGAGAGTGTCAGAGATGTCAGAGAGAGAGAGAGAGAGTGTCTGAGAGTGTCAGAGAGTGATAGAGAGTGTCAGAGAAATTCAGAGAGTGTCAGAGAGTGATACAGAGTGTCAGAGAATGACAGAGAGTGTCAGAGAGTGTAAGAGAGTGTCTGAGAGTGTCAGAGATTGTCAGAGAGTGTCAGAGAGTGATAGAGAGTGTCTAAGAGTGTCAGAGAGGGTCAGAGAGTTTCAGAGAGTTTCTGAGAGTGTCACAGCGTGTCAGAGAGTGTCAAAGAGTTTCAGAGAGTGTCAGAGAGTGTCAGAGTATGCCAGAGAGTTTCTGAGATTTTCTGAGACTTTCAGAGAGTGTCAAAAGTTTCAGAGAGTGTCACAAACTGTCAGAGAGTTTCAGAGAGCTTCAGAGAGTGTCAGAGAGTGACAGAGAGTTTCAGAGAATAGTCAGAGAGTTTCAGAGAGTGTCAGAGAGTGTCAGAGTGTTTCAGAGAGTGTCAGAGAGTGTCAGAGAGGGTCTCAGAGTGTCAGAGAGTGTCAGACAGTTTCAGAGAGTGTCAGAAAGTGTCAGAGAGTGTCAGAGAGTGTCTCAGAGTGCCAGAGAGTTTCTGAGTGTTTCAGAGAGTTTCAGAGAGTGTCACAGAGTGTCAGAGAGTGTCAGAGAGTTTCAGAGAGTTTCAGTGAGTTTCCGAGAGTATCTGAGAGTGTCAGAGAGTTTCAGAGAGTTTCAGAGAGTGTCAGAAAGTTTCCGAGAGTTTCAGAGAGTGTCAGAAAGTTTCAGAGAGTGTCAGATAGTGTCAGAGAGTTTCAGAGTGTGTCACAGAGTTTCAGAGAGTTTCAGAGTGTTTCAGAGAGCGTCAGAGAGTGTCAGAGAGTGTCGGAGGTTTTCAGAGAGTTTCATAGAGTTTCTGAGAGTTTCAGAGAGTGTTAGAGAGTGTCTGAGAGTTTCAGAGAGTTTCAGTGAGTGTTAAAGAGTTTCAGAGAGTGTCAGAGAGTTTCTGAGGTTTTCTGAGAGTGGAGAGTGCCAGTGAGTTTCTGAGAGTTTCTGAGTTTGTCGGATAGTGTCCGAGAGTGTCAGAGAGTTTCAGGGAGTGTCACAAAGTGTCAGAGAGTGTCAGAGAGTGTCCGAGAGTTTCAGAGAGTTTCTGAGAGTGTCACAGCGTGTCAGAGAGTTTCAGAGAGCTTCAGAGAGTGTTAGAGAGTGTCTGAGAGTGATAGAGAGTGTCTGAGATTGTCAGGGGTTGTCTGAGAGTGTCAGAGATTGAGAGAGATAGTCTGAGAGTGTCTGAGAGTGTCAGAGAGTGTCAGGGAGTGTCTGAGAGTGTCAGAGAGTGTCAGAATGTGTCAGAGAGTGATAGAGTGATAGAGTGTGTCTGAGAGTGTCGGAGAGTGTCAGGGAGTGTCAGAGAGTGTCAGACAGTGTCAGAGAGTGATGGAGAGTGATAGAGAGTGTCAGAGATTGTCAGAGAGTTTCAGAAAGTGTCAGAGAGTGATAGAGAGTGTCTGAGAGTGATTGAGAGCGTCTGAGAGTGATTGAGAGAGTCAGAAATTGATTGAAAGTCATTGAGAATGTCTGAAATTGTCTGAGAGTGTCAGAAAGTGATTGAGAGCGTCTGAGAGTGTCAGAGAGTGTCAAAGAGTGATAGAGAGTGTCTGAGAGTGTCAGAGAGTGTCTGAGAATGTCAGAGTGTGTCAGTGAGTGTCTGAGAGTGATGGATATTGTCAGAGAATGTCAGAGAGCTGTATAGAGTGATATAGAGTGTCTGAGAGTGTCAGAGACTGACAGAGAGTGTCAGAGAGTGATAGAGTGTGTCTGAGAGTGTCAGAGATTGTATCAGAGTGTCAGAGAGTGTCAGCGAGTGTCTGAGAGTGATAGAGATTGTCAGAGAATGTCAGAGAGAGGTAGAGTGTGATAGAGAGTGATAGAGAGTGATAGAGAGTGTCAGAGAGTGATGGAGAGTGTCAGAGAAAGTCAGAGAGTGTCAGAGAGTGATAAAGAGTGTCTGAGAGTGTAGAGAGTGTCTGAGAGAGATAGAGAGTGTCTGAGATTGTCAGAGAGTGTTACAGAGTGTCAGAGATTGTCAGAGAGTCATTGGGACAGCCTGAGAGTGTCAGAGAGTGTCAGACAGAGATTGAGAGTTTCTGAGAGTGTCAGAGAGTGTCAGAGAGTGTCTGAGAGTTTCTGAGAGTGTCTGAGAGTGCCAGAGAGTGTCTGAGATTGTCTGAGAGTGTCAGAGAATGAGAGAGATTGTCTGAGAGTGTCTGAGAGTGTCAGTGCGTGATAGAGAGTGTCAGAGAATGTCAGAGAGTGATAGAGAGTGTCAGAGAGTGTCGGAGAGTGATAGAGAGTGTCTGAGAGTGTCTGGGAGTGTCAGGGGGTGTCTGAGAGTGTCAGAGATTGAGAGAGATATTCTGAGAGTGTCTGAGAGTGTCAGAGAGTGTCAGGGAGTGTCTGAGAGTGTCAGAGAGTGATAGAGAGTGTCAGAGAGTGATAGAGAGTGTCAGAGAAATTCAGAGAGTGTCAGAGAGAGACAGAGAGTGTCTGAGAGTGTCAGAGAGTGATACAGAGTGTCTGAGAGTGTCAGAGATGTCAGAGAGAGAGAGAGAGAGAGAGTCTGAGAGTGTCAGAGAGTGATAGAGAGTGTCAGAGAAATTCAGAGAGTGTCAGAGAGTGATACAGAGTGTCAGAGAATGACAGAGAGTGTCAGAGAGTGTAAGAGAGTGTCTGAGAGTGTCAGAGATTGTCAGAGAGTGTTAGAGAATGATAGAGAGTGTCAGAGAGTTTCAGAGAGTGTCAGAGAGTGATAGAGAGTGTCTGAGAGTGTCAGAGAGGGTCAGAGAGTTTCAGAGAGTTTCTGAGAGTGTCACAGCGTGTCAGAGAGTGTCAAAGAGTTTCAGAGAGTGTCAGAGAGTGTCAGAGTATGCCAGAGAGTTTCTGAGACTTTCAGAGAGTGTCAAAAGTTTCAGAGAGTGTCACAGACTGTCAGAGAGTTTCAGAGAGCTTCAGAGAGTGTCAGAGAGTGACAGAGAGTTTCAGAGAATAGTCAGAGAATAGTCAGAGAGTTTCAGAGAGTGTCAGAGAGTGTCAGAGTGTTTCAGAGAGTGTCAGAGAGTGTCAGAGAGGGTCTCAGCGTGTCAGAGAGTGTCAGACAGTTTCAGAGAGTGTCAGAAAGTGTCAGAGAGTGTCAGAGAGTGTCTCAGAGTGCCAGAGAGTTTCTGAGTGTTTCAGAGAGTTTCAGAGAGTGTCACAGAGTGTCAGAGAGTGTCAGAGAGTTTCAGAGAGTTTCAGTGAGTTTCCGAGAGTATCTGAGAGTGTCAGAGAGTTTCAGAGAGTTTCAGAGAGTGTCAGAAAGTTTCCGAGAGTTTCAGAGAGTGTCAGAAAGTTTCAGAGAGTGTCAGATAGTGTCAGAGAGTTTCAGAGAGTGTCACAGAGTTTCAGAGAGTTTCAGAGTGTTTCGGAGAGCGTCAGAGAGTGTCAGAGAGTGTCGGAGGTTTTCAGAGAATTTCATAGAGTTTCTGAGAGTTTCAGAGAGTGTTAGAGAGTGTCTGAGAGTTTCAGAGATGTCAGAGAGAGAGAGAGAGAGTGTCTGAGAGTGTCAGAGAGTGATAGAGAGTGTCAGAGAAATTCAGAGAGTGTCAGAGAGTGATACAGAGTGTCAGAGAATGACAGAGAGTGTCAGAGAGTGTAAGAGAGTGTCTGAGAGTGTCAGAGATTGTCAGAGAGTGTTAGAGAATGATAGAGAGTGTCAGAGAGTTTCAGAGAGTGTCAGAGAGTGATAGAGAGTGTCTGAGAGTGTCAGAGAGGGTCAGAGAGTTTCAGAGAGTTTCTGAGAGTGTCACAGCGTGTCAGAGAGTGTCAAAGAGTTTCAGAGAGTGTCAGAGAGTGTCAGAGTATGCCAGAGAGTTTCTGAGATTTTCTGAGACTTTCAGAGAGTGTCAAAAGTTTCAGAGAGTGTCACAGACTGTCAGAGAGTTTCAGAGAGCTTCAGAGAGTGTCAGAGAGTGACAGAGAGTTTCAGAGAATAGTCAGAGAATAGTCAGAGAGTTTCAGAGAGTGTCAGAGAGTGTCAGAGTGTTTCAGAGAGTGTCAGAGAGTGTCAGAGAGGGTCTCAGCGTGTCAGAGAGTGTCAGACAGTTTCAGAGAGTGTCAGAAAGTGTCAGAGAGTGTCAGAGAGTGTCTCAGAGTGCCAGAGAGTTTCTGAGTGTTTCAGAGAGTTTCAGAGAGTGTCACAGAGTGTCAGAGAGTGTCAGAGAGTTTCAGAGAGTTTCAGTGAGTTTCCGAGAGTATCTGAGAGTGTCAGAGAGTTTCAGAGAGTTTCAGAGAGTGTCAGAAAGTTTCCGAGAGTTTCAGAGAGTGTCAGAAAGTTTCAGAGAGTGTCAGATAGTGTCAGAGAGTTTCAGAGAGTGTCACAGAGTTTCAGAGAGTTTCAGAGTGTTTCAGAGAGCGTCAGAGAGTGTCAGAGAGTGTCGGAGGTTTTCAGAGAGTTTCATAGAGTTTCTGAGAGTTTCAGAGAGTGTTAGAGAGTGTCTGAGAGTTTCAGAGAGTTTCAGTGAGTGTTAAAGAGTTTCAGAGAGTGTCAGAGAGTTTCTGAGGTTTTCTGAGAGTGGAGAGTGCCAGTGAGTTTCTGAGAGTTTCTGAGTTTGTCGGATAGTGTCCGAGAGTGTCAGAGAGTTTCAGGGAGTGTCACAAAGTGTCAGAGAGTGTCAGAGAGTGTCCGAGAGTTTCAGAGAGTTTCTGAGAGTGTCACAGCGTGTCAGAGAGTTTCAGAGAGCTTCAGAGAGTGTTAGAGAGTGTCTGAGAGTTTCAGAGAGTTTCAGTGAGTGTTAGAGATTTTCAGAGAATTTCAGAGAGTGTCAGAGATTGTCTGAGTGTGTCAGAGAGTGTCAAAGTGTTTCAGAGTGTGTCAGAGAGTGTCAGAGAGTGTCTGAGAGTCTCAGAAAGTTTCAGAGAGTTTCTGAGAATGTCAGAAAGTTTCACAGTGTATCACAGAGTGTCAGAGAGTGTCAGATTGTTTCGGTGAGTGTCAGAGAGTGTCAGAGAGGTTCAGAGAGTTTCTGAGTGTGTCAGAGAGTGTCAGAGAGTGTAAGAGAGTTTCAGAGAGTTTCTGAGAGTGTCATAGTGTGTCAGAGAGTGTCAGAGAGTTTCAGAGAGTTTCAGTGAGTGTCAAAGAGTTTCAGAGAGTGTCAGAGAGTTTCAGAGATTTCCTGAGTGTGTCAGAGAGTGCCAGTGAGTTTCTGAGAGTTTCTGAGTGTGTCGGAGAGTGTCCGAGAGTGTCAGAGAATTTCAGGGAGTGTCACAAAGTGTCAGAGAGTGTCTGAGAGTTTCAGAGAGTTTCAGTGAGTGTTAGAGAGTTTCAGAGAATTTCTGAGAGTGTCAGAGATTGTCTGAGAGTGTCAGAGAGTGTCAAAGATTTTCAGAGAGTGTCAGAGACTGTCAGAGAGTGTCAGAGAGTGTCTGAGAGTTTCAGAGAGTGTCACAGAATGTCGGAGAGTTTCTGAGAGTTCCAGAGAGCTTCAGAGTGTGTCAGAGAGTTTCAGAGAGTGTCAGAGAGTGTCTGAGAGTGTCAGAGATTTTCAGAGAGTTCCAGCGAGCTTCAGAGAGTGTCAGAGAGTGTCAGAATGATTCACAGTGTATCACAGAGAGTCAGAGAGTGTCAGAGAGTTTCGGAGTGTATCACAGAGTGTCAGAGAGTTTCTGAGTGTGTCAGAGAGTGTCAGAGAGATTCAGATTGTGTCACAGAGTGTCCGAGAGTGTCAGAGAGTGTAAGAGAGTTTTAGAGAGTTTCTGAGAGTTTCTGAGATTGTCAGAGAGTTTCAGAGAGTGTCAGAGAGTGTCAGTGAGTGTCAGATAGTTTCACAGTGTATCACAGAGTGTCAGAGAGTGTCAGAGAGTGTAAGAGAGATTTAGAGAGTTTCTGAGAGTTTCTGAGATTGTCAGAGAGTGTCAGAGAGTGTCAGAGAGTGTCTGAGAGTGTCAGAGAGTGTCAGAGAGTGTCAGAGATATTCAGAGAGTTCCAGAGAGCTTCAGAGAGTGTCAGAGAGTGTCAGATAGTTTCACAGTGTATCACAGAGTGTCAGAGAGTGTCAGAGAGTTTCGAAGAGTGTCAGAGAGTGTCAGAGAGGTTCAGAGAGTTTCCGAGTGTGTCAGAGAGTGTCAGAGAGATTCAGAGTGTGTCACAGAGTGTCAGAGAGTGTCAGAGAGTGTAAGAGAGTTTCAGTGAGTGTTAGAGAGTTTCAGAGAATTTCTGAGAGTGTCAGAGATTGTCTGAGAGTGTCAGAGAGTGTCAAAGAGTTTCAGAGAGTGTCAGAGACTGTCACAGAGTGTCAGAGAGTGTCTGAGAGTTTCAGAGAGTGTCACAGAATGTCGGAGAGTTTCTGAGAGTTCCAGAGAGCTTCAGAGTGTGTCAGAGAGTGTCAGAGAGTTTCAGAGAGTGTCAGAGAGTGTCTGAGAGTGTCAGAGATTTTCAGAGAGTTCCAGCGAGCTTCAGAGAGTGTCTGAGAGTGTCAGAAAGATTCACAGTGTATCACAGAGAGTCAGAGAGTGTCAGAGAGTTTCGGAGAGTGTCAGAGTGTGTCACAGAGGTTCAGAGAGTTTCTGAGTGTGTCAGAGAGTGTCAGAGAGATTCAGAGTGTGTCACAGAGTGTCAGAGAGTGTCAGAGAGTGTCAGAGAGTGTAAGAGAGTTTTAGAGAGTTTCTGAGAGTTTCTGAGATATTCAGAGAGTTCCAGAGAGCTTCAGAGAGTGTCAGAGAGTGTCAGATAGTTTCACAGTGTATCACAGAGTGTCAGAGAGTGTCAGAGAGTTTCGAAGAGTGTCAGAGAGTGTCAGAGAGGTTCAGAGAGTTTCCGAGTGTGTCAGAGAGTGTCAGAGAGATTCAGAGTGTGTCTCAGAGTGTCAGAGAGTGTCAGAGAGTGTAAGAGAGTTTCAGAGAGTTTCTGAGAGTGTCAGAGAGTGTCAGAGAGTTTCAGAGAGTTTCAGTGAGTGTCAAAGAGTTTCAGAGAGTGTCAGAGAGTTTCAGAGATTTCCTGAGAGTGTCAGAGATTGCCAGTGAGTTTCTGAGAGTTTCTGAGTGTGTCGGAGAGTGTCCGAGAGTGTCAGGGAGTTTCAGGGAGTGTCACAAAGTGTCAGAGAGTGTCAGAGAGTGTCCGAGAGTTTCAGAGAGTTTCTGAGAGTGTCACAGCGTGTCAGAGAGTTTCAGAGAGCTTCAGAGAGTGTTAGAGAGTGTCTGGGAGTTCCAGAGAGTTTCAGTGAGTGTTAGAGATTTTCAGAGAATTTCAGAGAGTGTCAGAGATTGTCTGAGAGTGTCAGAGAGTTTCAAAGAGTTTCAGAGAGTGTCAGAGAGTGTCAGAGAGTGTCTGAGAGTTTCAGAGAGTGTCAGAGAGTGTCAGAGAATGTCGGAGAGTTTCTGAGAGTTCCAGAGAGCTTCAGAGAGTGTCAGAGAGTTTCAGAGAGTTTCAGAGAGTGTCAGAGAGTGTCTGAGAGTGTCAGAGAGTGTCAGAGATATTCAGAGAGTTCCAGAGAGCTTCAGAGAGTGTCAGAGAGTGTCAGAAAGTTTCACAGTGTATCACAGAGTGTCAGAGAGTGTCAGAGAGTTTTGGAGAGTGTCAGAGAGGTTCAGAGAGTTTCTGAGTGTGTCAGAGAGTGTCAGAGAGATTCAGAGTGTGTCACAAAGTGTCAGAGAGTGTCAGAGAGTGTCCGAGAGTTTCAGAGAGTTTCTGAGAGTGTCACAGCGTGTCAGAGAGTTTCAGAGAGCTTCTGAGTTTGTCGGATAGTGTCCGAGAGTGTCAGAGAGTTTCAGGGAGTGTCACAAAGTGTCAGAGAGTGTCAGAGAGTGTCCGAGAGTTTCAGAGAGTTTCTGAGAGTGTCACAGCGTGTCAGAGAGTTTCAGAGAGCTTCAGAGAGTGTTAGAGAGTGTCTGAGAGTTTCAGAGAGTTTCAGTGAGTGTTAGAGATTTTCAGAGAATTTCAGAGAGTGTCAGAGATTGTCTGAGTGTGTCAGAGAGTGTCAAAGAGTTTCAGAGTGTGTCAGAGAGTGTCAGAGAGTGTCAGAGTGTGTCTGAGAGTTTCAGAAAGTGTCAGAGAGTGTCAGAGAATGTCGGAGAGTTTCTGAGAGTTCCAGAGAGCTTCAGAGAGTGTCAGAGAGTTTCAGAGAGTTTTTGAGAATGTCAGAGACTGTCTGAGAGTGTCAGAGAGTGTCAGAGATATTCAGAGAGTAACAGAGAGCTTCAGAGAGTGTCGGAGAGTGTCAGAAAGTTTCACAGTGTATCACAGAGTGTCAGAGAGTGTCAGATTGTTTCAGAGAGTGTCAGAGAGTGTCAGAGAGGTTCAGAGAGTTTCTGAGTGTGTCAGAGAGTGTCAGAGAGATTCAAGAGTGTGTCACAGAGTGTCAGAGAGTGTCAGAGAGTGTAAGAGAGTTTCAGAGAGTTTCTGAGAGTGTCATAGTGTGTCAGAGAGTGTCAGAGAGTTTCAGAGAGTTTCAGTGAGTGTCAAAGAGTTTCAGAGAGTGTCAGAGAGTTTCAGAGATTTCCTGAGAGTGTCAGAGAGTGCCAGTGAGTTTCTGAGAGTTTCTGAGTGTGTCGGAGAGTGTCCGAGAGTGTCAGAGAGTTTCAGGGAGTGTCACAAAGTGTCAGAGAGTGTCAGAGAGGGTCAGAGAGTTTCAGAGAGTTTCTGAGAGTGTAACAGCGTGTCAGAGAGTTTCAGAGAGCTTCAGAGTGTGTTAGAGAGTGTCTGAGAGTTTCAGAGAGTTTCAGTGAGTGTTAGAGAGTTTCAGAGAATTTCAGAGAGTGTCAGAGGTTGTCTGAGACTGTCAGAGAGTGTCAAAGAGTTTCAGAGAGTGTCAGAGACTGTCAGAGAGTGTCAGAGAGTGTCTGAGAGTTTCAGAGAGTGTCAGAGAATGTCGGAGAGTTTCTGAGAGTTCCAGAGAGCTTCAGAGTGTGTCACAGAGTGTCAGAGAGTTTCAGAGAGTGTCAGAGAGTGTCTGAGAGTGTCAGAGATATTCAGAGAGTTCCAGAGAGCTTCAGAGAGTGTCAGAGAGTGTCAGAAAGATTCACAGTGTATCACAGAGAGTCAGAGAGTGTCAGAGAGTTTCGGAGAGTGTCAGAGTGTGTCACAGAGGTTCAGAGAGTTTCTGAGTGTGTCAGAGAGTGTCAGAGAGATTCAGAGTGTGTCACAGAGTGTCAGAGAGTGTCAGAGAGTGTAAGCGAGTTTTAGAGAGTTTCTGAGAGTGTCACAGCGTGTCAGAGAGTTTCAGAGAGCTTCAGAGTGTGTTAGAGAGTGTCTGAGAGTTTCAGAGAGTTTCAGTGAGTGTTAGAGATTTTCAGAGAATTTCAGAGAGTGTCAGAGATTGTCTGAGAGAGTCAGAGAGTGTCAAAGAGTTTCAGAGTGTGTCAGAGAGTGTCAGAGAGTGTCAGAGAGTGTCTGAGAGTTTCAGAAAGTGTCAGAGAGTGTCAGAGAATGTCGGAGAGTTTCTGAGAGTTCCAGAGAGCTTCAGAGAGTGTCAGAGAGTTTCAGAGAGTTTCTGAGAATGTCAGAGACTGTCTGAGAGTGTCAGAGAGTGTCAGAGATATTCAGAGAGTAACAGAGAGCTTCAGAGAGTGTCAGAGAGTGTCAGAAAGTTTCACAGTGTATTACAGAGTGTCAGAGAGTGTCAGATTGTTTCGGAGAGTGTCAGAGAGTGTCAGAGAGGTTCAGAGAGTTTCTGAGTGTGTCAGAGAGTGTCAGAGAGATTCAAGAGTGTGTCACAGAGTGTCAGAGAGTGTCAGAGAGTGCAAGAGAGTTTCAGAGAGTTTCTGAGAGTGTCATAGTGTGTCTGAGAGTGTCAGAGAGTTTCAGAGAGTTTCAGTGAGTGTCAAAGAGTTTCAGAGAGTGTCAGAGAGTTTCAGAGATTTCCTGAGAGTGTCAGAGAGTGCCAGTGAGTTTCTGAGAGTTTCTGAGTGTGTCGGAGAGTGTCCGAGAGTGTCAGAGAGTTTCAGGGAGTGTCACAAAGTGTCAGAGAGGGTCAGAGAGTTTCAGAGAGTTTCAGAGAGTTTCTGAGAGTGTAACAGCGTGTCAGAGAGTTTCAGAGAGCTTCAGAGTGTGTTAGAGAGTGTCTGAGAGTTTCTGAGAGTTTCAGTGAGTGTTAGAGAGTTTCAGAGAATTTCAGAGAGTGTCAGAGATTGTCTGAGAGTGTCAGAGAGTGTCAAAGAGTTTCAGAGAGTGTCAGAGACTGTCAGAGAGTGTCAAAGAGTGTCTGAGAGTTTCAGAGAGTGTCAGAGAATGTCGGAGAGTTTCTGAGAGTTCCAGAGAGCTTCAGAGTGTGTCACAGAGTGTCAGAGAGTTTCAGAGAGTGTCAGAGAGTGTCTGAGAGTGTCAGAGATTTTCAGAGAGTTCCAGCGAGCTTCAGAGAGTGTCAGAGAGTGTCAGAAAGATTCACAGTGTATCACAGAGAGTCAGAGAGTGTCAGAGAGTTTCGGAGAGTGTCAGAGTGTGTCACAGAGGTTCAGAGAGTTTCTGAGTGTGTCAGAGAGTGTCAGAGAGATTCAGAGTGTGTCACAGCGTGTCAGAGAGTTTCAGAGAGCTTCTGAGTTTGTCGGATAGTGTCCGAGAGTGTCAGAGAGTTTCAGGGAGTGTCACAAAGTGTCAGAGAGTGTCCGAGAGTTTCAGAGAGTTTCTGAGAGTGTCACAGCGTGTCAGAGAGTTTCAGAGAGCTTCAGAGAGTGTTAGAGAGTGTCTGAGAGTTTCAGAGAGTTTCAGTGAGTGTTAGAGATTTTCAGAGAATTTCAGAGAGTGTCAGAGATTGTCTGAGTGTGTCAGAGAGTGTCAAAGAGTTTCAGAGTGTGTCAGAGAGTGTCAGAGAGTGTCAGAGTGTGTCTGAGAGTTTCAGAAAGTGTCAGAGAGTGTCAGAGAATGTCGGAGAGTTTCTGAGAGTTCCAGAGAGCTTCAGAGAGTGTCAGAGAGTTTCAGAGAGTTTTTGAGAATGTCAGAGACTGTCTGAGAGTGTCAGAGAGTGTCAGAGATATTCAGTACAGAGAGCTTCAGAGAGTGTCAGAGAGTGTCAGAAAGTTTCACAGTGTATCACAGAGTGTCAGAGAGGTTCAGAGAGTTTCTGAGTGTGTCAGAGAGTGTCAGAGAGATTCAAGAGTGTGTCACAGAGTGTCAGAGAGTGTCAGAGAGTGTAAGACAGTTTCAGAGAGTTTCTGAGAGTGTCATAGTGTGTCAGAGAGTGTCAGAGAGTTTCAGAGATTTCCTGAGAGTGTCAGAGAGTGCCAGTGAGTTTCTGAGAGTTTCTGAGTGTGTCGGAGAGTGTCCGAGAGTGTCAGAGAGTTTCAGGGAGTGTCACAAAGTGTCAGAGATTGTCAGAGAGGGTCAGAGAGTTTCAGAGAGTTTCTGAGAGTGTAACAGCGTGTCAGAGAGTTTCAGAGAGCTTCAGAGTGTGTTAGAGAGGGTCTGAGAGTTTCAGAGAGTTTCAGTGAGTGTTAGAGATTTTCAGAGAATTTCAGAGAGTGTCAGAGATTGTCTGAGAGAGTCAGAGAGTGTCAAAGAGTTTCAGAGTGTGTCAGAGAGTGTCAGAGAGTGTCAGAGAGTGTCTGAGAGTTTCAGAAAGTGTCAGAGAGTGTCAGAGAATGTCGGAGAGTTTCTGAGAGTTCCAGAGAGCTTCAGAGAGTGTCAGAGAGTTTCAGAGAGTTTCTGAGAATGTCAGAGACTGTCTGAGAGTGTCAGAGAGTGTCAGAGATATTCAGAGAGTAACAGAGAGCTTCAGAGAGTGTCAGAGAGTGTCAGAAAGTTTCACAGTGTATTACAGAGTGTCAGAGAGTGTCAGATTGTTTCGGAGAGTGTCAGAGAGTGTCAGAGAGGTTCAGAGAGTTTCTGAGTGTGTCAGAGAGTGTCAGAGAGATTCAAGAGTGTGTCACAGAGTGTCAGAGAGTGTCAGAGAGTGCAAGAGAGTTTCAGAGAGTTTCTGAGAGTGTCATAGTGTGTCTGAGAGTGTCAGAGAGTTTCAGAGAGTTTCAGTGAGTGTCAAAGAGTTTCAGAGAGTGTCAGAGAGTTTCAGAGATTTCCTGAGAGTGTCAGAGAGTGCCAGTGAGTTTCTGAGAGTTTCTGAGTGTGTCGGAGAGTGTCCGAGAGTGTCAGAGAGTTTCAGGGAGTGTCACAAAGTGTCAGAGAGGGTCAGAGAGTTTCAGAGAGTTTCAGAGAGTTTCTGAGAGTGTAACAGCGTGTCAGAGAGTTTCAGAGAGCTTCAGAGTGTGTTAGAGAGTGTCTGAGAGTTTCTGAGAGTTTCAGTGAGTGTTAGAGAGTTTCAGAGAATTTCAGAGAGTGTCAGAGATTGTCTGAGAGTGTCAGAGAGTGTCAAAGAGTTTCAGAGAGTGTCAGAGACTGTCAGAGAGTGTCAGAGAGTGTCTGAGAGTTTCAGAGAGTGTCAGAGAATGTCGGAGAGTTTCTGAGAGTTCCAGAGAGCTTCAGAGTGTGTCACAGAGTGTCAGAGAGTTTCAGAGAGTGTCAGAGAGTGTCTGAGAGTGTCAGAGATTTTCAGAGAGTTCCAGCGAGCTTCAGAGAGTGTCAGAGAGTGTCAGAAAGATTCACAGTGTATCACAGAGAGTCAGAGAGTGTCAGAGAGTTTCGGAGAGTGTCAGAGTGTGTCACAGAGGTTCAGAGAGTTTCTGAGTGTGTCAGAGAGTGTCAGAGAGATTCAGAGTGTGTCACAGAGTGTCAGAGAGTGTCAGAGAGTGTAAGAGAGTTTTAGAGAGTTTCTGACAGTTTCTGAGATTGTCAGAGAGTTTCAGAGAGTGTCAGAGAGTGTCTGAGAGTGTCAGAGAGTGTCAGAGATATTCAGAGAGTTCCAGAGAGCTTCAGAGAGTGTCAGATAGTTTCACAGTGTACCACAGAGTGTCAGAGAGTTTCGAAGAGTGTCAGAGAGTGTCAGAGAGGTTCAGAGAGTTTCTGCGTGTGTCAGAGAGTGTCAGAGAGATTCAGACTGTGTCACAGAGTGTCAGAGAGTGTCAGAGAGTGTAAGAGAGTTTCAGAGAGTTTCTGAGAGTGTCAGAGAGTGTCAGAGAGTTTCAGAGAGTTTCAGTGAGTGTCAAAGAGTTTCAGAGAGTGTCAGAGAGTTTCAGAGATTTCCTGAGAGTGTCAGAGATTGCCAGTGAGTTTCTGAGAGTTTCTGAGTGTGTCGGAGAGTGTCCGAGAGTGTCAGAGAGTTTCAGGGAGTGTCACAAATTGTCAGAGAGTGTCAGAGAGTGTCCGAGAGTTTCAGAGAGTTTCTGAGAGTGTCACAGCGTGTCAGAGAGTTTCAGAGAGCTTCAGAGAGTGTTAGAGAGTGTCTGAGAGTTCCAGAGAGTTTCAGTGAGTGTTAGAGATTTTCAGAGAATTTCAGAGAGTGTCAGAGATTTTCTGAGAGTGTCAGAGAGTGTCAAAGAGTTTCAGATAGTGTCAGAGAGTGTCAGAGAGTGTCTGAGAGTTCAGAGAGTGTTAGAGAGTGTCAGAGAATGTCGGAGAGTTTCTGAGAGTTCCAAAGAGCCTCAGAGAGTGTCAGAGAGTTTGAGAGAGTTTCAGAGAGTGTCAGAGAGTGTCTGAGAGTGTCAGAGAGTGTCAGAGATATTCAGAGAGTTCCAGAGAGCTTCAGAGAGTGTCAGAGAGTGTCAGAAAGTTTCACAGTGTTCACAGAGTGTCAGAGAGTGTCAGAGAGTTTCGGAGAGTGTCAGAGAGTGTCAGAGAGGTTCAGAGACTTTCTGAGTGTGTCAGAGAGTGTCAGGGAGATTCAGAGTGTGTCACAAAGTGTCAGAGAGTGTCAGAGAGTGTAAGAGAGTTTCAGAGAGTTTCTGAGAGTGTCATAGAGTGTCAGAGAGTGTCAGAGAGTTTCAGAGACTTACAGTGAGTGTCAAAGAGTTTCAGAGATTGTCAGAGAGTTTCAGAGATTTCCTGAGAGTGTCAGAGAGTGCCAGTGAGTTTCTGAGAGTTTCTGAGTGTGTCAGTGTCAGAGAGATTCAGATGTGTCACAACGTGTCAGAGAGTGTCAGAGAGTGTAAGAGAGTTTCAGAGAGTTTCTGAGAGTGTCATAGAGTGTCAGAGAGTGTCAGAGAGTTTCAGAGACTTTCAGTGAGTGTCAAAGAGTTTCAGAGATTGTCAGAGAGTTTCAGAGATTTCCTGAGAGTGTCAGAGAGTGCCAGTGAGTTTCTGAGAGTTTCTGAGTGTGTCGGAGAGTGTCCGAGAGTGTCAGAGAGTTTCAGGGAGTGTCACAAAGTGTCAGAGAGTGTCAGAGAGGGTCAGAGAGTTTCAGAGAGTGTTAGAGAGTGTCTGAGAGTTTCAGAGAGTTTCAGTGAGTGTTAGAGAGTTTCAGAGAATTTCAGAGAGTGTCAGAGATTTTCAGAGAGTGTCAGAGAGTGTCAAAGAGTTTCAGAGAGTGTCAGAGACTGTCAGAGAGTTTCAGAGATTTCCTGAGAGTGTCAGAGAGTGCCAGTGAGTTTCTGAGTGTGTCGGAGAGTGTCGGAGAGTGTCAGTGAGTTTCAGGGAGTGTCACAAAGTGTCAGAGAGTGTCAGAGAGGGTCAGAGAGTTTCAGAGAGTTTCTGAGAGAGTCACAGCGTGTCAGAGAGTTGCAGAGAGCTTCAGAGAGTGTTAGAGAGTGTCTGAGAGTTTCAGAGAATTTCAGAGAGTTCCAGCGAGCTTCAGAGAGTGTCAGAGAGTGTCAGAAAGTTTCACAGTGTATCACAGAGTGTCAGAGAGTGTCAGAGATTTTCTGAGAGTGTCAGAGAGTGTCAAAGAGTTTCAGAGAGTGTCAGAGACTGTCAGAGAGTTTCAGAGAGTGTCTGAGAGTTTCAGAGAGTGCCAGAGAGTGTCAGAGAATGTTGGAGAGATTCTGAGATTTCCAGAGAGCTTCAGAGTGTGTCAGATAGTGTCAGAGAGTTTCAGAGAGTGTCAGAGAGTGTCAGAGAGTGTCAGAGATTTTCAGAGAGTTCCAGCGAGCTTCAGAGAGTGTCAGAGAGTGTCAGAAAGTTTCACAGTGTATCACAGAGTGTCAGAGAGTGTCAGAGATTTTCGGAGAGTGTCAGAGAGTGTCACAGAGGTTCAGAGAGTTTCTGAGTGTGTCAGAGAGTGTCAGAGAGATTCAGAGTGTGTCACAGAGTGTCAGAGAGTGTCAGAGAGTGTAAGAGAGTTTCAGAGAGTTTCTGAGAGTGTCAGAGAATTTCAGAGAGTTTCTGAGATTTTCTGAGTGTGTCAGAGAGTGTCAGAGAGTGTCAGAGAGTGACAGAGAGTTTCAGAGAATAGTCAGAGAGTGTCAGAGAGTGTCAGAGAGTTTCAGAGTGTTTCAGAGAGTTTCAGAGAGGGTCTGAGAGTGTCAGAGAGTGTCAGACAGTTTCAGAGTGAGTCAGAAAGAGTCAGAGAGTGTCAGAGAGAGTCTCAGAGTGCCAGAGAGTTTCTGAGTGTTTCAGAGAGTGTCAGAGAGTTTCAGAGAGTGTCACAGAGTGTCAGAGAGTGTCAGAGAGTTTCAGAGAGTTGCAGAGAGTTTCAGTGAGATTCCGAGAGTTTCTGAGAGTGTCAGTGAGTTTCAGAGAGTTTCAGAGAGTGTCTGAAAGTTTCCGAGAGTTTCAGAGAGTGTCAGAAAGTTTCAGAGAGTGTCAGATAGTGTCAGAGAGTTTCAGAGAGCTTCAGAGAGCGTCAGAGAGTGTCAGAGAGTGTCGAGGGTTTTCAGAGAGTGTCAGAGAGTTTCAGAGAGTTTCAGAGTGTCAGAGTGTGTCAGAGAGTGTCAGAGAGTTTCAGAGAGTTTCAGTGAGTGTTAAAGAGTTTCAGAGAGTGTCAGAGAGTTTCAGAGATTCTCTGACAGTGTCAGAGAGTGCCAGTGAGTTTCTGAGAGTTTCTGAGTGTGTCGGAGAGTGTCCGAGAGTGTCAGAGAGTTTCAGGGAGTGTCACAAATTGTCACAGTGTGTCAGAGAGTGTCCGAGAGTTTCAGAGAGTTTCTGAGAGGGTCACAGCGTGTCAGAGAGTTCAGAGAGCTTCAGAGAGTGTTAGAGAGTGTCTGAGAGTTTCAGACAGTTTCAGTGAGTGTTAGAGATTTTCAGAGAATTTCAGAGAGTGTCAGAGATTGTCTGAGAGTGTCAGAGAGTGTCAAAGAGTTTCAGAGAGTGTCAGAGAGTGCCAGAGAATGTCAGAGAGTGTCTGAGAGTTTCAGAGAGTGTCAGAGAGTGTCAGAGAATGTCGGAGAGTTTCTGAGAGTTTCTGAGAGTTCCAGAGAGCTTCAGAGAGTGTCAGAGAGTTTCAGAGAGTTTCAGAGAGTGTCCGAGAGTGTCTGAGAGTGTCAGAGATATTCAGAGAGTTCCAGAGAGCTTCAGAGAGTGTCAGAGAGTGTCAGAAGGTTTCACAGTGTATCACAGAGTGTCAGAGAGTGTCAGAGAGTTTCGGAGAGTGTCAGAGAGTGTCAGAGAGGTTCAGAGAGGTACTGAGTGTGTCAGAGAGTGTCAGAGAGATTCAGAGTGTGTCACAGAGTGTCAGAGAGTGTCAGAGAGTGCAAGAGAGTTTCAGAGAGTTTCTGAGAGTGTCATAGAGTGTCAGAGAGTGTCAGAGAGTTTCAGAGAGTTTCAGTGAGTGTCAAAGAGTTTCAGAGAGTGTCAGAGAGTTTCAGAGATTTCCTGAGAGTGTCAGAGAGTGCCAGTGAGTTTCTGAGTGTGTCGGAGAGTGTCCGAGAGTGTCAGAGAGTTTCAGGGAGTGTCACAAAGTGTCAGAGAGTGTCAGAGAGGGTCAGTGAGTTTCAGAGAGTTTCTGAGAGTGTCACAGCGTGTCAGAGAGTGTCAAAGAGTTTCAGAGAGTTTCAGAGAGTGTCAGAGATTGCCAGAGAGTTTCTGAGATTTTCTGAGACTTTCAGAGAGTGTCAAAAGTTTCAGAGAGTGTCACAGACTGTCAGAGAGTTTCAGAGAGCTTCAGAGAGTGTCAGAAAGTGTCAGAGAGTGTCAGAGAGTTTCAGAGAATAGTCAGAGAGTTTCAGAGAGTGTCAGAGAGTGTCAGAGAGTTTCAGAGTGTTTCAGAGAGTGTCAGAGAGTGTCAGAAAGAGTCAGAGAGTGTCAGAGAGTGTCTCAGAGTGCCAGAGAGTTTCTGAGTGTTTCAGAGAGTGTCAGAGAGTTTCAGAGAGTGTCACAGAATGTCAGAGAGTGTCAGAGAGTTTCAGTGAGTTTCCGAGAGTATCTGAGAGTGTCAGAGAGTTTCAGAGAGTTTCAGAGAGTGTCAGAAAGTTTCCGAGAGTTTCAGAGAGTGTCAGAAAGTTTCAGAGAGTGTCAGACAGTGTCAGAGAGTTTCGGAGAGTGTCACAGAGTGTCAGAGAGTTTCAGAGAGCTTCAGAGAGCGTCAGAGAGTGTCAGAGAGTGTCGGAGGTTTTCAGAGAGTTTCAGAGAGTGTCAGAGAGTTTCAGAGAGTGTTAGAGAGTGTCTGAGAGTTTCAGAGAGTTTCAGTGAGTGTTAAAGAGTTTCAGAGAGTGTCAGAGAGTTTCAGAGGTTTTCTGAGAGTGTCAGAGAGTGCCGGTGAGTTTCTGAGAGTTTCTGAGTTTGTCGGAGAGTGTCCGAGTGTGTCAGAGAGTTTCAGGGAGTGTCACAAAGTGTCAGAGAGTGTCAGAGAGTGTCCGAGAGTTTCAGAGAGTTTCTGAGAGTGTCACAGCGTGTCAGATAGTTTCAGAGAGCTTCAGAGAGTGTTAGAGAGTGTCTGAGAGTTTCAGAGAGTTTCAGTGAGTGTTAGAGATTGTCTGAGAGTGTCAGAGAATGTCAAAGAGTTTCAGAGAGTGTCAGAGAGTGTCAGAGAGTGTCTGAGAGTTCAGAAAGTGTCAGAGAGTGTCAGAGAATGTCGGAGAGTTTCTGAGAGTTCCAGAGAGCTTCAGAGAGTGTCAGAGAGTTTCAGAGAGTTTCTGAGAATGTCAAAGACTGTCTGAGAGTGTCAGAGAGTGTCAGAGATATTCAGAGAGTAACAGAGAGCTTCAGAGAGTGTCAGAGAGTGTCAGAAAGTTTCACAGTGTATCACAGAGTGTCAGAGAGTTTCAGATTGTTTCGGAGAGTGTCAGAGAGTGCCAGAGAGGTTCAGAGAGTTTCTGAGAGCTTCTGAGAGTGTCATAGTATGTCAAAGAGTGTCAGAGTGTTTCAGAGAGTTTCAGTGAGTGTCAAAGAGTTTCAGAGAGTGTCAGAGAGTTTCAGAGATTTCCTGAGAGTGTCAGAGAGTGCCAGTGAGTTTCTGAGAGTTTCTGAGTGTGTCGGAGAGTGTCCGAGAGTGTCAGAGAGTTTCAGGGAGTGTCACAAAGTGTCAGAGAGTGTCAGAGAGGGTCAGAGAGTTTCAGTGAGTTTCTGAGAGTGTCACAGCGTGTCAGAGAGTTTCAGAGAGCTTCAGAGTGTGTTAGAGAGTGTCTGAGAGTTTCAGAGAGTTTCAGTGAGTGTTAGAGAGTTTCAGAGAATTTCAGAGTGTGTCAGAGATTGTCTGAGAGTGTCAGAGAGTGTCAAAGAGTTTCAGAGAGTGTCAGAGACTGTCAGAGAGTGTCAGAGAGTGTCTGAGAGTTTCAGAGAGTGTCAGAGAGTGTCAGAGAATGTCGGAGAGTTTCTGAGAGTTCCAGAGAGCTTCAGAGTGTGTCAGAGATTGTCAGAGAGTGTCAGAGAGGGTCTGAGAGTGTCAGAGAGTGTCAGACAGTTTCAGAGAGTGTCAGAAAGAGTCAGAGAGTGTCAGAGAGTGTCTCAGAGTGCCAGAGAGTTTCTGAGTGTTTCAGAGAGTGTCAGAGAGTTTCAGAGAGTGTCACAGAGTGTCAGAGAGTGTCAGAGAGTTTCAGTGAGTTTCCGAGAGTATCTGAGAGTGTCAGGGAGTTTCAGAGAGTTTCAGATAGTGTCAGAAAGTTTCCGAGAGTTTCAGAGAGTGTCAGAAAGTTTCAGAGAGTGTCAGATAGTGTCAGAGAGTTTCAGAGAGTGTCACAGAGTGTCAGAGAGTTTCAGAGAGCTTCAGAGAGCGTCAGAGAGTGTCAGAGAGTGTCGGAGGTTTTCAGAGAGTTTCAGAGAGTGTCAGAGAGTTTCAGAGAGTGTTAGAGAGTGTCTGAGAGTTTCAGAGAGTTTCAGTGAGTGTTAAAGAGTTTCAGAGAGTGTCAGAGAGTTTCAGAGGTTTTCTGAGAGTGTCAGAGAGTGCCAGTGAGTTTCTGAGAGTTTCTGAGTTTGTCGGAGAGTGTCCGAGAGTGTCAGAGAGTTTCAGGGAGTGTCACAAAGTGTCAGAGAGTGTCAGAGAGTGTCCGAGAGTTTCAGAGAGTTTCAGTGAGTGTTAGAGAGTTTCAGAGAATTTCAGAGTGTGTCAGAGATTGTCTGAGAGTGTCAGAGAGTGTCAAAGAGTTTCAGAGAGTGTCAGAGACTGTCAGAGAGTGTCAGAGAGTGTCTGAGAGTTTCAGAGAGTGTCAGAGAGTGTCAGAGAATGTCGGAGAGTTTCTGAGAGTTCCAGAGAGCTTCAGAGTGTGTCAGAGATTGTCAGAGAGTGTCAGAGAGGTTCTGAGAGTGTCAGAGAGTGTCAGACAGTTTCAGAGAGTGTCAGAAAGAGTCAGAGAGTGTCAGAGAGTGTCTCAGAGTGCCAGAGAGTTTCTGAGTGTTTCAGAGAGTGTCAGAGAGTTTCAGAGAGTGTCACAGAGTGTCAGAGAGTGTCAGAGAGTTTCAGTGAGTTTCCGAGAGTATCTGAGAGTGTCAGGGAGTTTCAGAGAGTTTCAGATAGTGTCAGAAAGTTTCCGAGAGTTTCAGAGAGTGTCAGAAAGTTTCAGAGAGTGTCAGATAGTGTCAGAGAGTTTCAGAGAGTGTCACAGAGTGTCAGAGAGTTTCAGAGAGCTTCAGAGAGCGTCAGAGAGTGTCAGAGAGTGTCGGAGGTTTTCAGAGAGTTTCAGAGAGTGTCAGAGAGTTTCAGAGAGTGTTAGAGAGTGTCTGAGAGTTTCAGAGAGTTTCAGTGAGTGTTAAAGAGTTTCAGAGAGTGTCAGAGAGTTTCAGAGGTTTTCTGAGAGTGTCAGAGAGTGCCAGTGAGTTTCTGAGAGTTTCTGAGTTTGTCGGAGAGTGTCCGAGAGTGTCAGAGAGTTTCAGGGAGTGTCACAAAGTGTCAGAGAGTGTCAGAGAGTGTCCGAGAGTTTCAGAGAGTTTCAGTGAGTGTTAGAGAGTTTCAGAGAATTTCAGAGTGTGTCAGAGATTGTCTGAGAGTGTCAGAGAGTGTCAAAGAGTTTCAGAGAGTGTCAGAGACTGTCAGAGAGTGTCAGAGAGTGTCTGAGAGTTTCAGAGAGTGTCAGAGAGTGTCAGAGAATGTCGGAGAGTTTCTGAGAGTTCCAGAGAGCTTCAGAGTGTGTCAGAGATTGTCAGAGAGTGTCAGAGAGGGTCTGAGAGTGTCAGAGAGTGTCAGACAGTTTCAGAGAGTGTCAGAAAGAGTCAGAGAGTGTCAGAGAGTGTCTCAGAGTGCCAGAGAGTTTCTGAGTGTTTCAGAGAGTGTCAGAGAGTTTCAGAGAGTGTCACAGAGTGTCAGAGAGTGTCAGAGAGTTTCAGTGAGTTTCCGAGAGTATCTGAGAGTGTCAGGGAGTTTCAGAGAGTTTCAGATAGTGTCAGAAAGTTTCCGAGAGTTTCAGAGAGTGTCAGAAAGTTTCAGAGAGTGTCAGATAGTGTCAGAGAGTTTCAGAGAGTGTCACAGAGTGTCAGAGAGTTTCAGAGAGCTTCAGAGAGCGTCAGAGAGTGTCAGAGAGTGTCGGAGGTTTTCAGAGAGTTTCAGAGAGTGTCAGAGAGTTTCAGAGAGTGTTAGAGAGTGTCTGAGAGTTTCAGAGAGTTTCAGTGAGTGTTAAAGAGTTTCAGAGAGTGTCAGAGAGTTTCAGAGGTTTTCTGAGAGTGTCAGAGAGTGCCAGTGAGTTTCTGAGAGTTTCTGAGTTTGTCGGAGAGTGTCCGAGAGTGTCAGAGAGTTTCAGGGAGTGTCACAAAGTGTCAGAGAGTGTCAGAGAGTGTCCGAGAGTTTCAGAGAGTTTCAGTGAGTGTTAGAGAGTTTCAGAGAATTTCAGAGTGTGTCAGAGATTGTCTGAGAGTGTCAGAGAGTGTCAAAGAGTTTCAGAGAGTGTCAGAGACTGTCAGAGAGTGTCAGAGAGTGTCTGAGAGTTTCAGAGAGTGTCAGAGAGTGTCAGAGAATGTCGGAGAGTTTCTGAGAGTTCCAGAGAGCTTCAGAGTGTGTCAGAGATTGTCAGAGAGTGTCAGAGAGGGTCTGAGAGTGTCAGAGAGTGTCAGACAGTTTCAGAGAGTGTCAGAAAGAGTCAGAGAGTGTCAGAGAGTGTCTCAGAGTGCCAGAGAGTTTCTGAGTGTTTCAGAGAGTGTCAGAGAGTTTCAGAGAGTGTCACAGAGTGTCAGAGAGTGTCAGAGAGTTTCAGTGAGTTTCCGAGAGTATCTGAGAGTGTCAGGGAGTTTCAGAGAGTTTCAGATAGTGTCAGAAAGTTTCCGAGAGTTTCAGAGAGTGTCAGAAAGTTTCAGAGAGTGTCAGATAGTGTCAGAGAGTTTCAGAGAGTGTCACAGAGTGTCAGAGAGTTTCAGAGAGCTTCAGAGAGCGTCAGAGAGTGTCAGAGAGTGTCGGAGGTTTTCAGAGAGCTTCAGAGAGTGTCAGAGAGTTTCAGAGAGTGTTAGAGAGTGTCTGAGAGTTTCAGAGAGTTTCAGTGAGTGTTAAAGAGTTTCAGAGAGTGTCAGAGAGTTTCAGAGGTTTTCTGAGAGTGTCAGAGAGTGCCAGTGAGTTTCTGAGAGTTTCTGAGTTTGTCGGAGAGTGTCCGAGAGTGTCAGAGAGTTTCAGGGAGTGTCACAAAGTGTCAGAGAGTGTCAGAGAGTGTCCGAGAGTTTCAGAGAGTTTCTGAGAGTGTCACAGCGTGTCAGAGAGTTTCAGAGAGCTTCAGAGAGTGTTAGAGAGTGTCAAAGAGTTTCAGAGAGTGTCAGAGAGTGTCAGAGAGTGTCAGAGAGTGTCTGAGAGTTTCAGAAAGTGTCAGAGAGTGTCAGAGAATGTCGGAGAGTTTCTGAGATTTCCAGAGAGCTTCAGAGAGTGTCAGAGAGTTTCAGAGAGTTTCTGAGAATGTCAGAGACTGTCAGAGAGTGTCAGAGAGTGTCAGAGATATTCAGAGAGTAACAGAGAGCTTCAGAGAGTGTCAGAGAGGGTCAGAAAGTTTCACAGTGTATCACAGAGTGTCAGAGAGTGTCAGATTGTTTCGGAGAGTGTCAGAGAGTGTCAAAGAGTTTCAGAGAGTGTCAGAGAGTTTCAGAGATTTCCTGAGAGTGCCAGTGAGTTTCTGAGAGTTTCTGAGTGTGTCGGAGAGTGTCAGAGAGTGTCTGAGAGTTTCAGAAAGTGTCAGAGAGTGTCAGAGAATGTCGGAGAGTTTCTGAGATTTCCAGAGAGCTTCAGAGAGTGTCAGAGAGTTTCAGAGAGTTTCTGAGAATGTCAGAGACTGTCAGAGAGTGTCAGAGAGTGTCAGAGATATTCAGAGAGTAACAGAGAGCTTCAGAGAGTGTCAGAGAGTGTCAGAAAGTTTCACAGTGTATCACAGAGTGTCAGCGAGTGTCAGATTGTTTCGGAGAGTGTCAGAGAGTGTCAAAGAGTTTCAGAGAGTGTCAGAGAGTTTCAGAGATTTCCTGAGAGTGTCAGAGAGTGCCAGTGAGTTTCTGAGAGTTTCTGAGTGTGTCGGAGAGTGTCCGAGAGTGTCAGAGAGTTTCAGGGAGTGTCACAAAGTGTCAGAGAGTGTCAGAGAGGGTCAGAGAGTTTCAGAGAGTTTCTGAGAGTGTAACAGCGTGTCAGAGAGTTTCAGAGAGCTTCAGAGTGTGTTAGAGAGTGTCTGAGACTTTCAGAGAGTTTCAGTGAGTGTTAGAGAGTTTCAGAGAGTGTCAGAGATTGTCTGAGAGTGTCAGAGAGTGTCAAAGAGTTTCAGAGAGTGTCAGAGACTGTCAGAGAGTGTCAGAGAGTGTCTGAGAATTTCAGAGAGTGTCAGAGAGTGTCAGAGAATGTCGGAGAGTTTCTGAGAGTTCCAGAGAGCTTCAGAGTGTGTCAGAGAGTGTCAGAGAGTTTCAGAGAGTGTCAGAGAGTGTCTGAGAGTGTCAGAGATTTTCAGAGAGTTCCAGCGAGCTTCAGAGAGTGTCAGAGAGTGTCAGAAAGATTCACAGTGTATCACAGAGAGTCAGAGAGTGTCAGAGAGTTTCGGAGAGTGTCAGAGTGTGTCACAGAGGTTCAGAGAGTTTCTGAGTGTGTCAGAGAGTGTCAGAGAGATTCAGAGTGTGTCACAGTGTGTCAGAGAGTGTCAGAGAGT
Organism: Heterodontus francisci; assembly: GCF_036365525.1. Classification (NCBI taxonomy): domain Eukaryota; kingdom Metazoa; phylum Chordata; class Chondrichthyes; order Heterodontiformes; family Heterodontidae; genus Heterodontus; species Heterodontus francisci. Next base: position 9,688,970 of record NC_090395.1, on the reverse strand, counting down.
GTAAGAGAGTTTCAGAGAGTTTCTGAGAGTTTCTGAGATTGTCAGAGAGTTTCAGAGAGTGTCAGAGAGTGTCTGAGAGTGTCAGAGAGTGTCCGAGATATTCAGAGAGTTCCAGAGAGCTTCAGAGAGTGTCAGAGAGTGTCAGAAAGTTTCACAGTGTATCACAAAGTGTCAGAGAGTGTCAGAGAGTTTCAGAGAGTGTCAGAAAGAGTCAGAGAGTGTCAGAGAGTGTCTCAGAGTGCCAGAGAGTTTCTGAGTGTTTCAGAGAGTGTCAGAGAGTTTCAGAGAGTGTCACAGAGTGTCAGAGAGTGTCAGAGAGTGTCAGACAGTTTCAGAGAGTATCTGAGAGTGTCAGGGAGTTTCAGAGAGTTTCAGAGAGTGTCAGAAAGTTTCCGTGAGTTTCAGAGAGTGTCAGAAAGTTTCAGAGAGTGTCAGATAGTGTCAGAGAGTTTCGGAGAGTGTCACAGAGTGTCAGAGAGTTTCAGAGAGCTTCAGAGAGCGTCAGAGAGTGTCAGAGAGTGTCGGAGGTTTTCAGAGAGTTTCAGAGAGTGTCAGAGAGTTTCTGAGAGTTTCTGAGTTTGTCGGAGAGTGTCCGAGAGTGTCAGAGAGTTTCAGGGCGTGTCACAAAGTGTCAGAGAGTGTCAGAGAGTGTCCGAGAGTTTCAGAGAGTTTCTGAGAGTGTCACAGTGTGTCAGAGAGTTTCAGAGAGCTTCAGAGAGTGTTAGAGAGTGTCTGAGAGTTTCAGAGAGTTTCAGTGAGTGTTAGAGATTGTCTGAGAGTGTCAGAGAGTGTCAAAGAGTTTCAGAGAGTGTCAGAGAGTGTCAGAGAGTGTCAGAGAGTGTCAGAGAGTGTCTGAGAGTTTCAGAAAGTGTCAGAGAGTGTCAGAGAATGTCGCAGAGTTTCTGAGAGTTCCAGAGAGCTTCAGAGAGTGTCAGAGAGTTTCAGAGAGTTTCTGAGAATGTCAGAGACTGTCAGAGATATTCAGAGAGTAACAGAGAGCTTCAGAGAGTGTCAGAGAGTGTCTGAAAGTTTAACAGTGTATCACAGAGTGTCAGAGAGTGTCAGATTGTTTCGGAGAGTGTCAGAGAGTGTCAGAGAGGTTCTGAGAGTTTCTGAGTGCTTCTGAGAGATTCATAGTGTGTCAGAGAGTGTCAGAGTGTTTCAGAGAGTTTCAGTGAGTGTCAAAGAGTTTCAGAGAGTGTCAGAGAGTTTCAGAGATTTCCTGAGAGTGTCAGAGAGTGCCAGTGAGTTTCTGAGAGTTTCTGAGTGTGTCGGAGAGTGTTCGAGAGTGTCAGAGAGTTTCAGGGAGTGTCACAAAGTGTCAGAGAGTGTCAGAGAGGGTCAGAGAGTTTCAGAGAGTTTCTGAGAGTGTAACAGCGTGTCAGAGAGTTTCAGAGAGCTTCAGAGTGTGTTAGAGAGTGTCTGAGAGTTTCAGAGAGTTTCAGTGAGTGTTAGAGAGTTTCAGAGAATTTCTGAGAGTGTCAGAGATTGTCTGAGAGTGTCAGAGAGTGTCAAAGAGTTTCAGAGAGTGTCAGAGACTGTCAGAGAGTGTCAGAGAGTTTCTGAGAGTTCCAGAGAGCTTCAGAGTGTGTCAGAGAGTGTCAGATAGTTTCAGAGAGTGTCAGAGAGTGTCTGAGAGTGTCAGAGATTTTCAGAGAGTTCCAGCGAGCTTCAGAGAGTGTCAGAGAGTGTCAGAAAGATTCACAGTGTATCACAGAGAGTCAGAGAGTGTCAGAGAGTTTCGGAGAGTGTCAGAGTGTGTCACAGAGGTTCAGAGAGTTTCTGAGTGTGTCAGAGAGTGTCAGAGAGATTCAGAGTGTGTCACAGAGTGTCAGAGAGTGTCAGAGAGTGTAAGAGAGTTTCAGAGAGTTTCTGAGAGTTTCTGAGATTGTCAGAGAGTTTCAGAGAGTGTCAGAGAGTGTCTGAGAGTGTCAGAGAGTGTCAGAGATATTCAGAGAGTTCCAGAGAGCTTCAGAGAGTGTCAGAGAGTGTCAGAAAGTTTCACAGTGTATCACAGAGTGTCAGAGAGTGTCAGAGAGTTTCGAAGAGTGTCAGAGAGTGTAAGAGAGTTTCAGAGAGTTTCTGAGAGTGTCATAGAGTGTCAGAGAGTTTCAGAGAGTTTCAGTGAGTGTCAAAGAGTTTCAGAGAGTGTCAGAGAGTTTCAGATATATCCTGAGAGTGTCAGAGATTGCCAGTGACTTTCTGCGAGTTTCTGAGTGTGTCGGAGAGTGTCCGAGAGTGTCAGAGAGTTTCAGGGAGTGTCACAAAGTGTCAGAGAGTGTCAGAGAGTGTCCGAGAGTTTCAGAGAGTTTCTGAGAGTGTCACAGCGTGTCAGAGAGTTTCAGAGAGCTTCAGAGAGTGTTAGAGAGTGTCTGAGAGTTCCAGAGAGTTTCAGTGAGTGTTAGAGATTTTCAGAGAATTTCAGAGAGTTTCAGAGAGTGTCAGAGAGTGTCAGAGAGTGTCAGAGAGTGTCTGAGAGTTTCAGAGAGTGTCAGAGAGTGTCAGAGAATGTCGGAGAGTTTCTGAGAGTTCCAGAGAGCTTCAGAGAGTGTCAGAGAGTTTCAGAGAGTTTCAGAGAGTTTCAGAGAGTGTCAGAGAGTGTCTGAGAGTGTCAGAGAGTGTCAGAGATATTCAGAGAGTTCCAGAGAGCTTCAGAGAGTGTCAGAGAGTGTCAGAAAGTTTCACAGTGTATCACAGAGTGTCAGAGAGTGTCAGAGAGTTTCGGAGAGTGTCAGAGAGTGTCAGAGAGGTTCAGAGACTTTCTGAGTGTGTCAGAGAGTGTCAGAGAGATTCAGAGCGAGTCACAAAGTGTCAGAGAGTGTCAGAGAGTGTAAGAGAGTTTCAGAGAGTTTCTGAGAGAGTCATAGAGTGTCAGAGAGTGTCAGAGAGTTTCAGAGACTTTCAGTGAGTGTCAAAGAGTTTCAGAGAGTGTCCGAGAGTTTCAGAGAGTGTCAGAGAGTGTCAGAGAGTGTCAGAGAGTGTCTGAGAGTTTCAGAGAGTGTCAGAGAGTGTCAGAGAATGTCGGAGAGTTTCTGAGAGTTCCAGAGAGCTTCAGAGAGTGTCAGAGAGTTTCAGAGAGTTTCAGAGAGTGTCAGAGAGTGTCAGAGAGTGTCTGAGAGTGTCAGAGAGTGTCAGAGATATTCAGACAGTTCCAGAGAGCTTCAGAGAGTGTCACAGAGTGTCAGAAAGTTTCACAGTGTATCACAGAGTGTCAGAGAGTGTCAGAGAGTTTCGGAGAGTGTCAGAGAGTGTCAGAGAGGTTCAGAGACTTTCTGAGTGTGTCAGAGAGTGTCCGAGAGTTTCAGAGAGCTTCAGAGAGTGTTAGAGAGTGTCTGAGAGTTTCAGAGAGTTTCAGTGAGTGTTAGAGAGTTTCAGAGAATTTCTGAGATTGTCAGAGATTGTCTGAGAGTGTCAGAGAGTGTCAAAGAGTTTCAGAGAGTGTCAGAGACTGTCAGAGAGTGTCAGAGAGTGTCAGAGAGTGTCTGAGAGTTTCAGAGAGTGTCAGAGAGTGTCGGAGAGTTTCTGAGAGTTCCAGAGAGCTTCAGAGTGTGCCAGAGAGTGTCAGAGAGTTTCAGGGAGTGTCAGAGAGTGTCTGAGAGTGTCAGAGATTTTCAGAGAGTTCCAGCGAGCTTCAGAGAGTGTCAGAGAGTGTCAGAAAGTTTCACAGTGTATCACAGAGTGTCAGAGAGTGTCAGAGATTTTCGGAGAGTGTCAGAGAGTGTCACAGAGGTTCAGAGAGTTTCTGAGTGTGTCGGAGAGTGTCCGAGAGTGTCAGAGAGTTTCAGGGAGTGTCACAAAGTGTCAGAGAGTGTCAGAGAGGGTCAGAGAGTTTCAGAGAGTTTCTGAGAGTGTCACAGCGTGTCAGAGAGTGTCAAAGAGTTTCAGAGAGTGTCAGAGAGTGTCAGAGATTGCCAGAGAGTTTCTGAGATTTTCTGTGACTTTCAGAGAGTGTCAAAAGTTTCAGAGAGTGTCACAGACTGTCAGAGAGTTTCAGAGAGCTTCAGAGAGTGTCAGAGAGTGTCAGAGAGTGACAGAGAGTTTCAGAGAATAGTCAGAGAGTTTTAGAGAGTGTCAGAGAGTGTCATAGAGTTTCAGAGTGTTTCAGAGAGTGTCAGAGAGTGTCAGAGAGGGTCTGAGAGTGTCAGAGAGTGTCAGACAGATTCAGAGAGTGTCAGAAAGAGTCAGAGAGTGTCAGAGAGTGTCTCAGAGTGCCAGAGAGTTTCAGAGAGTTTCAGAGAGTTTCAGTGAGTTTCCGAGAGTATCTGAGAGTGTCAGAGAGTTTCAGAGTGTTTCAGAGAGTGTCAGAGAGTTTCAGAGAGTGTCACAGAGTGTCAGAGAGTGTCAGAGAGTTTCAGAGAGTTTCAGTGAGTTTCCGAGAGTATCTGAGAGTGTCAGAGAGTTTCAGAGAGTTTCAGAGAGTGTCAGAAAGTTTCCGAGAGTTTCAGAGAGTGTCAGAAAGTTTCAGAGAGTGTCAGATAGTGTCAGAGAGTTTCAGGGAGTGTCACAGAGTGTCAGAGAGTTTCAGAGAGCTTCAGAGAGTGTCAGAGAGTGTCTGAAAGTTTCACAGTGTATCACAGAGTGTCAGAGAGTTTCTGAGTGCTTCTGAGAGTGTCATAGTGTGTCAGAGAGTGTCAGAGTGTTTCAGAGAGTTTCAGTGAGTGTCAAAGAGTTTCAGAGAGTGTCAGAGAGTTTCAGAGATTTCCTGAGAGTGTCAGAGAGAGCCAGTGAGTTTCTGAGAGTTTCTGAGTGTGTCGGAGAGTGTTCGAGAGTGTCAGAGAGTTTCAGGGAGTGTCACAAAGTGTCAGAGAGTGTCAGAGAGTGTCTGAGAGTTCCAGAGAGTTTCAGTGAGTGTTAGAGATTTTCAGAGAATTTCAGAGAGTTTCAGAGAGTGTCAGAGAGTGTCAGAGAGTGTCAGAGAGTGTCTGAGAGTTTCAGAGAGTGTCAGAGAGTGTCAGAGAATGTCGGAGAGTTTCTGAGAGTTCCAGAGAGCTTCAGAGAGTGTCAGAGAGTTTCAGAGAGTTTCAGAGAGTGTCAGAGAGTGTCTGAGAGTGTCAGAGAGTGTCAGAGATATTCAGAGAGTTCCAGAGAGCTTCAGAGAGTGTCAGAGAGTGTCTGAAAGTTTCACAGTGTATCACAGAGTGTCAGAGAGTGTCAGATTGTTTCGGAGAGTGTCAGAGAGTGTCAGAGAGGTTCAGAGAGTTTCTGAGTGCTTCTGTGAGTGTCATAGTGTGTCAGAGAGTGTCAGAGAGTTTCAGAGAGTTTCAGTGAGTGTCAAAGAGTTTCAGAGAGTGTCAGAGAGTTTCAGAGATTTCCTGAGAGTGTCAGAGAGAGCCAGTGAGTTTCTGAGAGTTTCTGAGTGTGTCGGAGAGTGTTCGAGAGTGTCAGAGAGTTTCAGGGAGTGTCACAAAGTGTCAGAGAGTGTCAGAGAGTGTCCGAGAGTTTCAGAGAGTTTCTGAGAGTGTCACAGCGTGTCAGATAGTTTCAGAGAGCTTCAGAGAGTGTTAGAGAGTGTCTGAGAGTTTCAGAGAGTTTCAGTGAGTGTTAGAGATTGTCTGAGAGTGTCAGAGAATGTCAAAGAGTTTCAGAGAGTGTCAGAGAGTGTCAGAGAGTGTCTGAGAGTTTCAGAAAGTGTCAGAGAGTGTCAGAGAATGTCGGAGAGTTTCTGAGAGTTCCAGAGAGCTTCAGAGAGTGTCAGAGAGTTTCAGAGAGTTTCTGAGAATGTCAGAGACTGTCTGAGAGTGTCAGAGAGTGTCAGAGATATTCAGAGAGTAACAGAGAGCTTCAGAGAGTGTCAGAGAGTGTCAGAAAGTTTCACAGTGTATCACAGAGTGTCAGAGAGTTTCAGATTGTTTCGGAGAGTGTCAGAGAGTGTCAGAGAGGTTCAGAGAGTTTCTGAGAGCTTCTGAGAGTGTCATAGTATGTCAGAGAGTGTCAGAGTGTTTCAGAGAGTTTCAGTGAGTGTCAAAGAGTTTCAGAGAGTGTCAGAGAGTTTCAGAGATTTCCTGAGAGTGTCAGAGAGTGCCAGTGAGTTTCTGAGAGTTTCTGAGTGTGTCGGAGAGTGTCCGAGAGTGTCAGAGAGTTTCAGGGAGTGTCACAAAGTGTCAGAGAGTGTCAGAGAGGGTCAGAGAGTTTCAGTGAGTTTCTGAGAGTGTCACAGCGTGTCAGAGAGTTTCAGAGAGCTTCAGAGTGTGTTAGAGAGTGTCTGAGAGTTTCAGAGAGTTTCAGTGAGTGTTAGAGAGTTTCAGAGAATTTCAGAGTGTGTCAGAGATTGTCTGAGAGTGTCAGAGAGTGTCAAAGAGTTTCAGAGAGTGTCAGAGACTGTCAGAGAGTGTCAGAGAGTGTCTGAGAGTTTCAGAGAGTGTCAGAGAGTGTCAGAGAATGTCGGAGAGTTTCTGAGAGTTCCAGAGAGCTTCAGAGTGTGTCAGAGATTGTCAGAGAGTGTCAGAGAGGGTCTGAGAGTGTCAGAGAGTGTCAGACAGTTTCAGAGAGTGTCAGAAAGAGTCAGAGAGTGTCAGAGAGTGTCTCAGAGTGCCAGAGAGTTTCTGAGTGTTTCAGAGAGTGTCAGAGAGTTTCAGAGAGTGTCACAGAGTGTCAGAGAGTGTCAGAGAGTTTCAGTGAGTTTCCGAGAGTATCTGAGAGTGTCAGGGAGTTTCAGAGAGTTTCAGATAGTGTCAGAAAGTTTCCGAGACTTTCAGAGAGTGTCAGAAAGTTTCAGAGAGTGTCAGATAGTGTCAGAGAGTTTCAGAGAGTGTCACAGAGTGTCAGAGAGTTTCAGAGAGCTTCAGAGAGCGTCAGAGAGTGTCAGAGAGTGTCGGAGGTTTTCAGAGAGTTTCAGAGAGTGTCAGAGAGGTTCAGAGAGTGTTAGAGAGTGTCTGAGAGTTTCAGAGAGTTTCAGTGAGTGTTAAAGAGTTTCAGAGAGTGTCAGAGAGTTTCAGAGGTTTTCTGAGAGTGTCAGAGAGTGCCAGTGAGTTTCTGAGAGTTTCTGAGTTTGTCGGAGAGTGTCCGAGAGTGTCAGAGAGTTTCAGGGAGTGTCACAAAGTGTCAGAGAGTGTCAGAGAGTGTCCGAGAGTTTCAGAGAGTTTCTGAGAGTGTCACAGCGTGTCAGAGAGTTTCAGAGAGCTTCAGAGAGTGTTAGAGAGTGTCAAAGAGTTTCAGAGAGTGTCAGAGAGTGTCAGAGAGTGTCAGAGAGTGTCTGAGAGTTTCAGAAAGTGTCAGAGAGTGTCACAGAATGTCGGAGAGTTTCTGAGATTTCCAGAGAGCTTCAGAGAGTGTCAGAGAGTTTCAGAGAGTTTCTGAGAATGTCAGAGACTGTCAGAGAGTGTCAGAGAGTGTCAGAGATATTCAGAGAGTAACAGAGAGCTTCAGAGAGTGTCAGAGAGGGTCAGAAAGTTTCACAGTGTATCACAGAGTGTCAGAGAGTGTCAGATTGTTTCGGAGAGTGTCAGAGAGTGTCAAAGAGTTTCAGAGAGTGTCAGAGAGTTTCAGAGAGTTTCTGAGTGTGTCGGAGAGTGTCAGAGAGTGTCTGAGATTTTCAGAAAGTGTCAGAGAGTGTCAGAGAATGTCGGAGAGTTTCTGAGATTTCCAGAGAGCTTCAGAGAGTGTCAGAGAGTTTCAGAGAGTTTCTGAGAATGTCAGAGACTGTCAGAGAGTGTCAGAGAGTGTCAGAGATATTCAGAGAGTAACAGAGAGCTTCAGAGAGTGTCAGAGAGTGTCAGAATGTTTCACAGTGTATCACAGAGTGTCAGCGAGTGTCAGATTGTTTCGGAGAGTGTCAGAGAGTGTCAAAGAGTTTCAGAGAGTGTCAGAGAGTTTCAGAGATTTCCTGAGAGTGTCAGAGAGTGCCAGTGAGTTTCGGAGAGTTTCTGAGTGTGTCGGAGAGTGTCCGACAGTGTCAGAGAGTTTCAGGGAGTGTCACAAAGTGTCAGAGAGTGTCAGAGAGGGTCAGAGAGTTTCAGAGAGTTTCTGAGAGTGTAACAGCGTGTCAGAGAGTTTCAGAGAGCTTCAGAGTGTGTTAGAGAGTGTCTGAGAGTTTCAGAGAGTTTCAGTGAGTGTTAGAGAGTTTCAGAGAGTGTCAGAGATTGTCTGAGAGTGTCAGAGAGTGTCAAAGAGTTTCAGAGAGTGTCAGAGACTGTCAGAGAGTGTCAGAGAGTGTCTGAGAGTTTCAGAGAGTGTCAGAGAGTGTCAGAGAATGTCGGAGAGTTTCTGAGAGTTCCAGAGAGCTTCAGAGTGTGTCAGAGTGTGTCAGAGAGTGTCAGAGAGTTTCAGAGAGTGTCAGAGAGTGTCTGAGAGTGTCAGAGATTTTCAGAGAGTTCCAGCGAGCTTCAGAGAGTGTCAGAGAGTGTCAGAAAGATTCACAGTGTATCACAGAGAGTCAGAGAGTGTCAGAGAGTTTCGGAGAGTGTCAGAGTGTGTCACAGAGGTTCAGAGAGTTTCTGAGTGTGTCAGAGAGTGTCAGAGAGATTCAGAGTGTGTCACAGTGTGTCAGAGAGTGTCAGAGAGTGTAAGAGAGTTTCAGAGAGTTTCTGAGAGTTTCTGAGATTGTCAGAGAGTTTCAGAGAGTGTCAGAGAGTGTCTGAGAGTGTCAGAGAGTGCCAGAGATATTCAGAGAGTTCCAGAGAGCTTCAGAGAGTGTCAGAGTGTCAGAAAGTTTCACAGTGTATCACAAAGTGTCAGAGAGTGTCAGACAGTTTCAGAGAGTGTCAGAAAGAGTCAGAGAGTGTCAGAGAGTGTCTCAGAGTGCCAGAGAGTTTCTGAGTGTTTCAGAGAGTGTCAGAGAGTTTCAGAGAGTGTCACAGAGTGTCAGAGAGTGTCAGAGAGTTTCAGTGAGTTTCCGAGAGTATCTGAGAGTGTCAGGGAGTTTCAGAGAGTTTCAGAGAGTGTCAGAAAGTTTCCGAGAGTTTCAGAGAGTGTCAGAAAGTTTCAGAGAGTGTCAGATAGTGTCAGAGAGTTTCGGAGAGTGTCACAGAGTGTCAGAGAGTTTCAGAGAGCTTCAGAGAGCGTCCGAGAGTGTCAGAGAGTGTCGGAGGTTTTCAGAGAGTTTCAGAGAGTGTCAGAGAGTTTCTGAGAGTTTCTGAGTTTGTCGGAGAGTGTCCGAGAGTGTCAGACAGTTTCAGGGCGTGTCACAAAGTGTCAGAGAGTGTCAGAGAGTGTCCGAGAGTTTCAGAGAGTTTCTGAGAGTGTCACAGTGTGTCAGAGAGTTTCAGAGAGCTTCAGAGAGTGTTAGAGAGTGTCTGAGAGTTTCAGAGAGTTTCAGTGAGTGTTAGAGATTGTCTGAGAGTGTCAGAGAGTGTCAAAGAGTTTCAGAGAGTGTCAGAGAGTGTCAGAGAGTTTCAGAGAGTGTCACAGAGTGTCAGAGAGTGTCAGAGAGTTTCAGTGAGTTTCCGAGAGTATCTGAGAGTGTCAGGGAGTTTCAGAGAGTTTCAGATAGTGTCAGAAAGTTTCCGAGACTTTCAGAGAGTGTCAGAAAGTTTCAGAGAGTGTCAGATAGTGTCAGAGAGTTTCAGAGAGTGTCACAGAGTGTCAGAGAGTTTCAGAGAGCTTCAGAGAGCGTCAGAGAGTGTCAGAGAGTGTCGGAGGTTTTCAGAGAGTTTCAGAGAGTGTCAGAGAGGTTCAGAGAGTGTTAGAGAGTGTCTGAGAGTTTCAGAGAGTTTCAGTGAGTGTTAAAGAGTTTCAGAGAGTGTCAGAGAGTTTCAGAGGTTTTCTGAGAGTGTCAGAGAGTGCCAGTGAGTTTCTGAGAGTTTCTGAGTTTGTCGGAGAGTGTCCGAGAGTGTCAGAGAGTTTCAGGGAGTGTCACAAAGTGTCAGAGAGTGTCAGAGAGTGTCCGAGAGTTTCAGAGAGTTTCTGAGAGTGTCACAGCGTGTCAGAGAGTTTCAGAGAGCTTCAGAGAGTGTTAGAGAGTGTCAAAGAGTTTCAGAGAGTGTCAGAGAGTGTCAGAGAGTGTCAGAGAGTGTCTGAGAGTTTCAGAAAGTGTCAGAGAGTGTCACAGAATGTCGGAGAGTTTCTGAGATTTCCAGAGAGCTTCAGAGAGTGTCAGAGAGTTTCAGAGAGTTTCTGAGAATGTCAGAGACTGTCAGAGAGTGTCAGAGAGTGTCAGAGATATTCAGAGAGTAACAGAGAGCTTCAGAGAGTGTCAGAGAGGGTCAGAAAGTTTCACAGTGTATCACAGAGTGTCAGAGAGTGTCAGATTGTTTCGGAGAGTGTCAGAGAGTGTCAAAGAGTTTCAGAGAGTGTCAGAGAGTTTCAGAGAGTTTCTGAGTGTGTCGGAGAGTGTCAGAGAGTGTCTGAGAGTTTCAGAAAGTGTCAGAGAGTGTCAGAGAATGTCGGAGAGTTTCTGAGATTTCCAGAGAGCTTCAGAGAGTGTCAGAGAGTTTCAGAGAGTTTCTGAGAATGTCAGAGACTGTCAGAGAGTGTCAGAGAGTGTCAGAGATATTCAGAGAGTAACAGAGAGCTTCAGAGAGTGTCAGAGAGTGTCAGAATGTTTCACAGTGTATCACAGAGTGTCAGCGAGTGTCAGATTGTTTCGGAGAGTGTCAGAGAGTGTCAAAGAGTTTCAGAGAGTGTCAGAGAGTTTCAGAGATTTCCTGAGAGTGTCAGAGAGTGCCAGTGAGTTTCGGAGAGTTTCTGAGTGTGTCGGAGAGTGTCCGACAGTGTCAGAGAGTTTCAGGGAGTGTCACAAAGTGTCAGAGAGTGTCAGAGAGGGTCAGAGAGTTTCAGAGACTGTCTGAGAGTGTAACAGCGTGTCAGAGAGTTTCAGAGAGCTTCAGAGTGTGTTAGAGAGTGTCTGAGAGTTTCAGAGAGTTTCAGTGAGTGTTAGAGAGTTTCAGAGAGTGTCAGAGATTGTCTGAGAGTGTCAGAGAGTGTCAAAGAGTTTCAGAGAGTGTCAGAGACTGTCAGAGAGTGTCAGAGAGTGTCTGAGAGTTTCAGAGAGTGTCAGAGAGTGTCAGAGAATGTCGGAGAGTTTCTGAGAGTTCCAGAGAGCTTCAGAGTGTGTCAGAGTGTGTCAGAGAGTGTCAGAGAGTTTCAGAGAGTGTCAGAGAGTGTCTGAGAGTGTCAGAGATTTTCAGAGAGTTCCAGCGAGCTTCAGAGAGTGTCAGAGAGTGTCAGAAAGATTCACAGTGTATCACAGAGAGTCAGAGAGTGTCAGAGAGTTTCGGAGAGTGTCAGAGTGTGTCACAGAGGTTCAGAGAGTTTCTGAGTGTGTCAGAGAGTGTCAGAGAGATTCAGAGTGTGTCACAGTGTGTCAGAGAGTGTCAGAGAGTGTAAGAGAGTTTCAGAGAGTTTCTGAGAGTTTCTGAGATTGTCAGAGAGTTTCAGAGAGTGTCAGAGAGTGTCTGAGAGTGTCAGAGAGTGCCAGAGATATTCAGAGAGTTCCAGAGAGCTTCAGAGAGTGTCAGAGTGTCAGAAAGTTTCACAGTGTATCACAAAGTGTCAGAGAGTGTCAGACAGTTTCAGAGAGTGTCAGAAAGAGTCAGAGAGTGTCAGAGAGTGTCTCAGAGTGCCAGAGAGTTTCTGAGTGTTTCAGAGAGTGTCAGAGAGTTTCAGAGAGTGTCACAGAGTGTCAGAGAGTGTCAGAGAGTTTCAGTGAGTTTCCGAGAGTATCTGAGAGTGTCAGGGAGTTTCAGAGAGTTTCAGAGAGTGTCAGAAAGTTTCCGAGAGTTTCAGAGAGTGTCAGAAAGTTTCAGAGAGTGTCAGATAGTGTCAGAGAGTTTCGGAGAGTGTCACAGAGTGTCAGAGAGTTTCAGAGAGCTTCAGAGAGCGTCCGAGAGTGTCAGAGAGTGTCGGAGGTTTTCAGAGAGTTTCAGAGAGTGTCAGAGAGTTTCTGAGAGTTTCTGAGTTTGTCGGAGAGTGTCCGAGAGTGTCAGACAGTTTCAGGGCGTGTCACAAAGTGTCAGAGAGTGTCAGAGAGTGTCCGAGAGTTTCAGAGAGTTTCTGAGAGTGTCACAGTGTGTCAGAGAGTTTCAGAGAGCTTCAGAGAGTGTTAGAGAGTGTCTGAGAGTTTCAGAGAGTTTCAGTGAGTGTTAGAGATTGTCTGAGAGTGTCAGAGAGTGTCAAAGAGTTTCAGAGAGTGTCAGAGAGTGTCAGAGAGTGTCAGAGAGTGTCTGAGAGTTTCAGAAAGTGTCAGAGAGTGTCAGAGAATGTCGCAGAGTTTCTGAGAGTTCCAGAGAGCTTCAGAGAGTGTCAGAGAGTTTCAGAGAGTTTCTGAGAATGTCAGAGACTGTCAGAGATATTCAGAGAGTAACAGAGAGCTTCAGAGAGTGTCAGAGAGTGTCTGAAAGTTTCACAGTGTATCACAGAGTGTCAGAGAGTGTCAGATTGTTTCGGAGAGTGTCAGAGAGTGTCAGAGAGGTTCAGAGAGTTTCTGAGTGCTTCTGAGAGTGTCATAGTGTGTCAGAGAGTGTCAGAGTGTTTCAGAGAGTTTCAGTGAGTGTCAAAGAGTTTCAGAGAGTGTCAGAGAGTTTCAGAGATTTCCTGAGAGTGTCAGAGAGTGCCAGTGAGTTTCTGAGAGTTTCTGAGTGTGTCGGAGAGTGTTCGAGAGTGTCAGAGAGTTTCAGGGAGTGTCACAAAGTGTCAGAGAGTGTCAGAGAGGGTCAGAGAGTTTCAGAGAGTTTCTGAGAGTGTAACAGCGTGTCAGAGAGTTTCAGAGAGCTTCAGAGTGTGTTAGAGAGTGTCTGAGAGTTTCAGAGAGTTTCAGTGAGTGTTAGAGAGTTTCAGAGAATTTCTGAGAGTGTCAGAGATTGTCTGAGAGTGTCAGAGAGTGTCAAAGAGTTTCAGAGAGTGTCAGAGACTGTCAGAGAGTGTCAGAGAGTTTCTGAGAGTTCCAGAGAGCTTCAGAGAGTGTCAGAGAGTGTCAGATAGTTTCAGAGAGTGTCAGAGAGTGTCTGAGAGTGTCAGAGATTTTCAGAGAGTTCCAGCGAGCTTCAGAGAGTGTCAGAGAGTGTCAGAAAGATTCACAGTGTATCACAGAGAGTCAGAGAGTGTCAGAGAGTTTCGGAGAGTGTCAGAGTGTGTCACAGAGGTTCAGAGAGTTTCTGAGTGTGTCAGAGAGTGTCAGAGAGATTCAGAGTGTGTCACAGAGTGTCAGAGAGTGTAAGAGAGTTTCAGAGAGTTTCTGAGAGTTTCTGAGATTGTCAGAGAGTTTCAGAGAGTGTCAGAGAGTGTCCAAGAGTGTCAGAGAGTGTCAGAGATATTCAGAGAGTTCCAGAGAGCTTCAGAGAGTGTCAGAGAGTGTCAGAAAGTTTCACAGTGTATCACAGAGTGTCAGAGAGTGTCAGAGAGTTTCGAAGAGTGTCAGAGAGTGTAAGAGAGTTTCAGAGAGTTTCTGAGAGTGTCATAGAGTGTCAGAGAGTGTCAGAGAGTTTCAGAGAGTTTCAGTGAGTGTCAAAGAGTTTCAGAGAGTGTCAGAGAGTTTCAGATATATCCTGAGAGTGTCAGAGATTGCCAGTGACTTTCTGCGAGTTTCTGAGTGTGTCGGAGAGTGTCCGAGAGTGTCAGAGAGTTTCAGGGAGTGTCACAAAGTGTCAGAGAGTGTCAGAGAGTGTCCGAGAGTTTCAGAGAGTTTCTGAGAGTGTCACAGCGTGTCAGAGAGTTTCAGAGAGCGTCAGAGAGTGTTAGAGAGTGTCTGAGAGTTCCAGAGAGTTTCAGTGAGTGTTCGAGATTTTCAGAGAATTTCAGAGAGTTTCAGAGAGTGTCAGAGAGTGTCAGAGAGTGTCAGAGAGTGTCTGAGAGTTTCAGAGAGTGTCAGAGAGTGTCAGAGAATGTTGGAGAGTTTCTGAGAGTTCTAGAGAGCTTCAGAGAGTGTCAGAGAGTTTCAGAGAGTTTCAGAGAGTGTCAGAGAGTGTCTGAGAGTGTCAGAGAGTGTCAGAGATATTCAGAGAGTTCCAGAGAGCTTCAGAGAGTGTCAGAGAGTGTCAGAAAGTTTCACAGTGTATCACAGAGTGTCAGAGAGTGTCAGAGAGTTTCGGAGAGTGTCAGAGAGTGTCAGAGAGGTTCAGAGACTTTCTGAGTGTGTCAGAGAGTGTCAGAGAGATTCAGAGCGAGTCACAAAGTGTCAGAGAGTGTCAGAGAGTGTAAGAGAGTTTCAGAGAGTTTCTGAGAGAGTCATAGAGTGTCAGAGAGTGTCAGAGAGTTTCAGAGACTTTCAGTGAGTGTCAAAGAGTTTCAGAGAGTGTCCGAGAGTTTCAGAGAGTGTCAGAGAGTGTCAGAGAGTGTCTGAGAGTTTCAGAGAGTGTCAGAGTGTGTCAGAGAATGTCGGAGAGTTTCTGAGAGTTCCAGAGAGCTTCAGAGAGTGTCAGAGAGTTTCAGAGAGTTTCAGAGAGTGTCAGAGAGTGTCAGAGAGTGTCTGAGAGTGTCAGAGAGTGTCAGAGATATTCAGAGAGTTCCAGAGAGCTTCAGAGAGTGTCAGAGAGTGTCAGAAAGTTTCACACAGTGTATCACAGAGTGTCAGAGAGTGTCAGAGAGTTTCGGAGAGTGTCAGAGAGTGTCAGAGAGGTTCAGAGACTTTCTGAGTGTGTCAGAGAGTGTCCGAGAGTTTCAGAGAGCTTCAGAGAGTGTTAGAGAGTGTCTGAGAGTTTCAGAGAGTTTCAGTGCGTGTTAGAGAGTTTCAGAGAATTTCTGAGAGTGTCAGAGATTGTCTGAGAGTGTCAGAGAGTGTCAAAGAGTTTCAGAGAGTGTCAGAGACTGTCAGAGAGTGTCAGAGAGTGTCTGAGAGTTTCAGAGAGTGTCAGAGAGTGTCAGAGAATGTCGGAGAGTTTCTGAGAGTTCCAGAGAGCTTCAGAGAGTGCCAGAGAGTGTCAGAGAGTTTCAGAGAGTGTCAGAGAGTGTCTGAGAGTGTCAGAGATTTTCAGAGAGTTCCAGCGAGCTTCAGAGAGTGTCAGAGAGTGTCAGAAAGTTTCACAGTGTATCACAGAGTGTCAGAGATTTTCGGAGAGTGTCAGAGAGTGTCATAGAGGTTCAGAGAGTTTCTGAGTGTGTCGGAGAGTGTCCGAGAGTGTCAGAGAGTTTCAGGGAGTGTCACAAAGTGTCAGAGAGTGTCAGAGAGTGTCAGAGAGTTTCAGAGAGTTTCTGAGAGTGTCACAGCGTGTCAGAGAGTGTCAAAGAGTTTCAGAGAGTGTCAGAGAGTGTCAGAGATTGCCAGAGAGTTTCTGAGATTTTCTGTGACTTTCAGAGAGTGTCAAAAGTTTCAGAGAGTGTCACAGACTGTCAGAGAGTTTCAGAGAGCTTCAGAGAGTGTCAGAGAGTGTCAGAGAGTGACAGAGAGTTTCAGAGAATAGTCAGAGAGTTTTAGAGAGTGTCAGAGAGTGTCATAGAGTTTCAGAGTGTTTCAGAGAGTGTCAGAGAGTGTCAGAGAGTGTCTGAGAGTGTCAGAGAGTGTCAGACAGATTCAGAGAGTGTCAGAAAGAGTCAGAGAGTGTCAGAGAGTGTCTCAGAGTGCCAGAGAGTTTCAGAGAGTTTCAGAGAGTTTCAGTGAGGTTCCGAGAGTATCTGAGAGTGTCAGAGAGTTTCAGAGTGTTTCAGAGAGTGTCAGAGAGTTTCAGAGAGTGTCACAGAGTGTCAGAGAGTGTCAGAGAGTTTCAGAGAGTTTCAGTGAGTTTCCGAGAGTATCTGAGAGTGTCAGAGAGTTTCAGAGAGTTTCAGAGAGTGTCAGAAAGTTTCCGAGAGTTTCAGAGAGTGTCAGAAAGTTTCAGAGAGTGTCAGATAGTGTCAGAGAGTTTCAGGGAGTGTCACAGAGTGTCAGAGAGTTTCAGAGAGCTTCAGAGAGTGTCAGAGAGTGTCTGAAAGTTTCACAGTGTATCACAGAGTGTCAGAGATGTCAGATTGTTTCGGAGAGTGTCAGAGAGTGTCAGAGAGGTTCAGAGAGTTTCTGAGTGCTTCTGAGAGTGTCATAGTGTGTCAGAGAGTGTCAGAGTGTTTCAGAGAGTTTCAGTGAGTGTCAAAGAGTTTCAGAGAGTGTCAGAGAGTTTCAGAGATTTCCTGAGAGTGTCAGAGAGAGCCAGTGAGTTTCTGAGAGTTTCTGAGTGTGTCGGAGAGTGTTCGAGAGTGTCAGAGAGTTTCAGGGAGTGTCACAAAGTGTCAGAGAGTGTCAGAGAGTGTCTGAGAGTTCCAGAGAGTTTCAGTGAGTGTTAGAGATTTTCAGAGAATTTCAGAGAGTTTCAGAGAGTGTCAGAGAGTGTCAGAGAGTGTCAGAGAGTGTCTGAGAGTTTCAGAGAGTGTCAGAGAGTGTCAGAGAATGTCGGAGAGTTTCTGAGAGTTCCAGAGAGCTTCAGAGAGTGTCAGAGAGTTTCAGAGAGTTTCAGAGAGTGTCAGAGAGTGTCTGAGAGTGTCAGAGAGTGTCAGAGATATTCAGAGAGTTCCAGAGAGCTTCAGAGAGTGTCAGAGAGTGTCTGAAAGTTTCACAGTGTATCACAGAGTGTCAGAGAGTGTCAGATTGTTTCGGAGAGTGTCAGAGAGTGTCAGAGAGGTTCAGAGAGTTTCTGAGTGCTTCTGAGAGTGTCATAGTGTGTCAGAGAGTGTCAGAGAGTTTCAGAGAGTTTCAGTGAGTGTCAAAGAGTTTCAGAGAGTGTCAGAGAGTTTCAGAGATTTCCTGAGAGTGTCAGAGAGAGCCAGTGAGTTTCTGAGAGTTTCTGAGTGTGTCGGAGAGTGTTCGAGAGTGTCAGAGAGTTTCAGGGAGTGTCACAAAGTGTCAGAGAGTGTCAGAGAGTGTCTGAGAGTTCCAGAGATTTTCAGTGAGTGTTAGAGATTTTCAGAGAATTTCAGAGAGTTTCAGAGAGTGTCAGAGAGTGTCAGAGAGTGTCAGAGAGTGTCTGAGAGTTTCAGAGAGTGTCAGAGAGTGTCAGAGAATGTCGGAGAGTTTCTGAGAGTTCCAGAGAGCTTCAGAGAGTGTCAGAGAGTTTCAGAGAGTTTCAGAGAGTGTCAGAGAGTGTCTGAGAGTGTCAGAGAGTGTCAGAGATATTCAGAGAGTTCCAGAGAGCTTCAGAGAGTGTCAGAGAGTGTCAGAAAGTTTCACAGTGTATCACAGAGTGTCAGAGAGTGTCAGAGAGTTTCGGAGAGTGTCAGAGAGTGTCAGAGAGGTTCAGAGACTTTCTGAGTGTGTCAGAGAGTGTCCGAGAGTTTCAGAGAGCTTCAGAGAGTGTTAGAGAGTGTCTGAGAGTTTCAGAGAGTTTCAGTGAGTGTTAGAGAGTTTCAGAGAATTTCTGAGAGTGTCAGAGATTGTCTGAGAGTGTCAGAGAGTGTCAAAGAGTTTCAGAGAGTGTCAGAGACTGTCAGAGAGTGTCAGAGAGTGTCTGAGAGTTTCAGAGAGTGTCAGAGAGTGTCAGAGAATGTCGGAGAGTTTCTGAGAGTTCCAGAGAGCTTCAGAGTGTGCCAGAGAGTGTTTAGAGTTTCAGAGAGTGTCAGAGAGTGTCTGAGAGTGTCAGAGATTTTCAGAGAGTTCCAGCGAGCTTCAGAGAGTGTCAGAGAGTGTCAGAAAGTTTCACAGTGTATCACAGAGTGTCAGAGAGTGTCAGAGATTTTCGGAGAGTGTCAGAGAGTGTCACAGAGGTTCAGAGAGTTTCTGAGTGTGTCGGAGAGTGTCCGAGAGTGTCAGAGAGTTTCAGGGAGTGTCACAAAGTGTCAGAGAGTGTCAGAGAGGGTCAGAGAGTTTCAGAGAGTTTCTGAGAGTGTCACAGCGTGTCAGAGAGTGTCAAAGAGTTTCAGAGAGTGTCAGAGAGTGTCAGAGATTGCCAGAGAGTTTCTGAGATTTTCTGTGACTTTCAGAGAGTGTCAAAAGTTTCAGAGAGTGTCACAGACTGTCAGAGAGTTTCAGAGAGCTTCAGAGAGTGTCAGAGAGTGTCAGAGAGTGACAGAGAGTTTCAGAGAATAGTCAGAGAGTTTTAGAGAGTGTCAGAGAGTGTCATAGAGTTTCAGAGTGTTTCAGAGAGTGTCAGAGAGTGTCAGAGAGGGTCTGAGAGTGTCAGAGAGTGTCAGACAGTTTCAGAGAGTGTCAGAAAGAGTCAGAGAGTGTCAGAGAGTGTCTCAGAGTGCCAGAGAGTTTCAGAGAGTTTCAGAGAGTTTCAGTGAGGTTCCGAGAGTATCTGAGAGTGTCAGAGAGTTTCAGAGTGTTTCAGAGAGTGTCAGAGAGTTTCAGAGAGTGTCACAGAGTGTCAGAGAGTGTCAGAGAGTTTCAGAGAGTTTCAGTGAGTTTCCGAGAGTTTCAGAGAGTGTCAGAGAGTTTCAGAGAGTTTCAGAGAGTGTCAGAAAGTTTCCGAGAGTTTCAGAGAGTGTCAGAAAGTTTCAGAGAGTGTCAGATAGTGTCAGAGAGTTTCAGGGAGTGTCACAGAGTGTCAGAGAGTTTCAGAGAGCTTCAGAGAGTGTCAGAGAGTGTCTGAAAGTTTCACAGTGTATCACAGAGTGTCAGAGATGTCAGATTGTTTCGGAGAGTGTCAGAGAGTGTCAGAGAGGTTCAGAGAGTTTCTGAGTGCTTCTGAGAGTGTCACAAAGTGTCAGAGAGTGTCAGAGAGTGTCTGAGAGTTCCAGAGATTTTCAGTGAGTGTTAGAGATTTTCAGAGAATTTCAGAGAGTTTCAGAGAGTGTCAGAGAGTGTCAGAGAGTGTCAGAGAGTGTCTGAGAGTTTCAGAGAGTGTCAGAGAGTGTCAGAGAATGTCGGAGAGTTTCTGAGAGTTCCAGAGAGCTGCAGAGAGTGTCAGAGAGTTTCAGAGAGTTTCAGAGAGTGTCAGAGACTGTCTGAGAGTGTCAGAGAGTGTCAGAGATATTCAGAGAGTTCCAGAGAGCTTCAGAGAGTGTCAGAGAGTGTCAGAAAGTTTCACAGTGTATCACAGAGTGTCAGAGAGTGTCAGAGAGTTTCGGAGAGTGTCAGAGAGTGTCAGAGAGGTTCAGAGACTTTCTGAGTGTGTCAGAGAGTGTCAGAGAGATTCAGAACGAGTCACAAAGTGTCAGAGAGTGTCAGAGAGTGTAAGAGAGCTTCAGAGAGTTTCTGAGAGAGTCATAGAATGTCAGAGAGTGTCAGAGAATTTCAGAGAGTTTCAGTGAGTGTCAAAGAGTTTCAGAGAGTGTCCGAGAGTTTCAGAGAGTTTCTGAGAGTGTCAAAGAGTTTCAGAGAGTGTCAGAGAGTGTCAGAGAGTGTCAGAGAGTGTCTGAGAGTTTCAGAGAGTGTCAGAGAGTGTCAGAGAATGTCGGAGAGTTTCTGAGAGTTCCAGAGAGCTTCAGAGAGTGTCAGAGAGTTTCAGAGAGTTTCAGAGAGTGTCAGAGAGTGTCAGATAGTGTCTGAGAGTGTCAGAGAGTGTCAGAGATATTCAGAGAGTTCCAGAGAGCTTCAGAGAGTGTCAGAGAGTGCCAGAAAGTTTCACAGTGTATCACAGAGTGTCAGAGAGTGTCAGAGAGTTTCGGAGAGTGTCAGAGAGTGTCAGAGAGGTTCAGAGAATTTCTGAGTGTGTCAGAGAGTGTCAGAGAGATTCAGAGCGAGTCACAAAGTGTCAGAGAGTGTCAGAGAGTGTAAGAGAGTTTCAGAGAGTTTCTGAGAGTTTCTGAGATTGTCAGAGAGTTTCAGAGAGTGTCAGAGAGTGTCTGAGAGTGTCAGAGAGTGTCAGAGATATTCAGAGAGTTCCAGAGAGCTTCAGAGAGTGTCAGAGATTGTCAGAAAGTTTCACAGTGTAACACAGAGTGTCAGAGAGTGTCAGAGAGTTTCGAAGAGTGTCAGAGAGTGTAAGAGAGTTTCAGAGAGTTTCTGAGAGTATCATAGCGTGTCAGAGAGTGTCAGAGAGTTTCAGAGAGTTTCAGTGAGTGTCAAAGAGTTTCAGAGAGTGTCAGAGAGTTTCAGATATATCCTGAGAGTGTCAGAGATTGCCAGTGACTTTCTGCGAGTTTCTGAGTGTGTCGGAGAGTGTCTGAGAGTGTCAGAGAGTTTCAGGGAGTGTCACAAAGTGTCAGAGAGTGTCAGAGAGTGTCCGAGAGTTTCAGAGAGTTTCTGAGAGTGTCACAGCGTGTCAGAGAGTTTCAGAGAGCTTCAGAGAGTGTTAGAGAGTGTCTGAGAGTTCCAGAGAGTTTCAGTGAGTGTTAGAGATTTTCAGAGAATTTCAGAGAGTTTCAGAGAGTGTCAGAGAGTGTCAGAGAGTGTCTGAGAGTTTCAGAGAGTGTCAGAGAGTGTCAGAGAATGTCGGAGAGTTTCTGAGAGTTCCAGAGAGCTTCAGAGAGTGTCAGAGAGTTTCAGAGAGTTTCAGAGAGTGTCAGAGAGTGTCTGAGAGTGTCAGAGAGTGTCAGAGATATTCAGAGAGTTCCAGAGAGCTTCAGAGAGTGTCAGAGAGTGTCAGAAAGTTTCACAGTGTATATCAGAGTGTCAGAGAGTGTCAGAGAGTTTCGGAGAGTGTCAGAGAGTGTCAGAGAGGTTCAGAGACTTTCTGAGTGTGTCAGAGAGTGTCAGAGAGATTCAGAGCGAGTCACAATGTGTCAGAGAGTGTCAGAGAGTGTAAGAGAGTTTCAGAGAGTTTCTGAGAGAGTCATAGAG
The DNA here is from genome assembly GCF_036365525.1 of Heterodontus francisci. Classification (NCBI taxonomy): domain Eukaryota; kingdom Metazoa; phylum Chordata; class Chondrichthyes; order Heterodontiformes; family Heterodontidae; genus Heterodontus; species Heterodontus francisci. The sequence continues at coordinate 9,668,476 of NC_090395.1, read as the reverse complement.
TGTCAGAGAGTGTCAGAGAGTTTCAGAGACTTTCAGTGAGTGTCAAAGAGTTTCAGAGAGTGTCCGAGAGTTTCAGAGAGTTTCTGAGAGTGTCAAAGAGTTTCAGAGAGTGTCAGAGAGTGTCAGAGAGTGTCAGAGAGTGTCAGAGAGTTTCAGAGAGTGTCAGAGAGTGTCAGAGAGTGTCAGAGAATGTCGGAGAGTTTCTGAGAGTTCCAGAGATCTTCAGAGAGTGTCAGAGAGTTTCAGAGAGTTTCAGAGAGTGTCAGAGAGTGTCTGAGAGTGTCAGAGAGTGTCAGAGATATTCAGAGAGTTCCAGAGAGCTTCAGAGAGTGTCAGAGAGTGTCAGAAAGTTTCACAGTGTATCACAGAGTGTCAGAGAGTGTCAGAGAGTTTCGGAGAGTGTCAGAGAGTGTCAGAGAGGTTCAGAGACTTTCTGAGTGTGTCAGAGAGTGTCAGAGAGATTCAGAGCGAGTCACAAAGTGTCAGAGAGTGTCAGAGAGTGTAAGAGAGTTTCAGAGAGTTTCTGAGAGTGTCATAGAGTGTCAGAGAGTGTCAGAGAGTTTCAGAGACTTTCAGTGAGTGTCAAAGAGTTTCAGAGAGTGTCAGAGAGTGCCAGTGAGTTTCTGAGAGATTCTGTGTGTGTCGGAGAGTGTCCAAAAGTGTCAGAGAGTTTCAGGGAGTGTCACAAAGTGTCAGAGAGTGTCAGAGAGTGTCCGAGAGTTTCAGAGAGTTTGTGAGAGTGTCACAGCGTGTCAGAGAGTTTCAGAGAGCTTCAGAGAGTGTTAGAGAGTGTCTGAGAGTTTCAGAGAGTTTCAAAGAGTTTCAGAGAGTGTCAGAGACTGTCAGAGAGTGTCAGAGAGTGTCTGAGAGTTTCAGAGAGTGTCAGAGAGTGTCTCAGAGTGCCAGAGAGTTTCAGAGAGTTTCAGAGAGTTTCAGTGAGGTTCCGAGAGTATCTGAGAGTGTCAGAGAGTTTCAGAGTGTTTCAGAGAGTGTCAGAGAGTTTCAGAGAGTGTCACAGAGTGTCAGAGAGTGTCAGAGAGTTTCAGAGAGTTTCAGTGAGTTTCCGAGAGTATCTGAGAGTGTCAGAGAGTTTCAGAGAGTTTCAGAGAGTGTCAGAAAGTTTCCGAGAGTTTCAGAGAGTGTCAGAAAGTTTCAGAGAGTGTCAGATAGTGTCAGAGAGTTTCAGGGAGTGTCACAGAGTGTCAGAGAGTTTCAGAGAGCTTCACAGAGTGTCAGAGAGTGTCTGAAAGTTTCACAGTGTATCACAGAGTGTCAGAGATGTCAGATTGTTTCGGAGAGTGTCAGAGAGTGTCAGAGAGGTTCAGAGAGTTTCTGAGTGCTTCTGAGAGTGTCACAAAGTGTCAGAGAGTGTCAGAGAGTGTCTGAGAGTTCCAGAGATTTTCAGTGAGTGTTAGAGATTTTCAGAGAATTTCAGAGAGTTTCAGAGAGTGTCAGAGAGTGTCAGAGAGTGTCAGAGAGTGTCTGAGAGTTTCAGAGAGTGTCAGAGAGTGTCAGAGAATGTCGGAGAGTTTCTGAGAGTTCCAGAGAGCTGCAGAGAGTGTCAGAGAGTTTCAGAGAGTTTCAGAGAGTGTCAGAGACTGTCTGAGAGTGTCAGAGAGTGTCAGAGATATTCAGAGAGTTCCAGAGAGCTTCAGAGAGTGTCAGAGAGTGTCAGAAAGTTTCACAGTGTATCACAGAGTGTCAGAGAGTGTCAGAGAGTTTCGGAGTGTCAGAGAGTGTCAGAGAGGTTCAGAGACTTTCTGAGTGTGTCAGAGAGTGTCAGAGAGATTCAGAACGAGTCACAAAGTGTCAGAGAGTGTCAGAGAGTGTAAGAGAGCTTCAGAGAGTTTCTGAGAGAGTCATAGAATGTCAGAGAGTGTCAGAGAATTTCAGAGAGTTTCAGTGAGTGTCAAAGAGTTTCAGAGAGTGTCCGAGAGTTTCAGAGAGTTTCTGAGAGTGTCAAAGAGTTTCAGAGAGTGTCAGAGAGTGTCAGAGAGTGTCAGAGAGTGTCTGAGAGTTTCAGAGAGTGTCAGAGAGTGTCAGAGAATGTCGGAGAGTTTCTGAGAGTTCCAGAGAGCTTCAGAGAGTGTCAGAGAGTTTCAGAGAGTTTCAGAGAGTGTCAGAGAGTGTCAGATAGTGTCTGAGAGTGTCAGAGAGTGTCAGAGATATTCAGAGAGTTCCAGAGAGCTTCAGAGAGTGTCAGAGAGTGCCAGAAAGTTTCACAGTGTATCACAGAGTGTCAGAGAGTGTCAGAGAGTTTCGGAGAGTGTCAGAGAGTGTCAGAGAGGTTCAGAGAATTTCTGAGTGTGTCAGAGAGTGTCAGAGAGATTCAGAGCGAGTCACAAAGTGTCAGAGAGTGTCAGAGAGTGTAAGAGAGTTTCAGAGAGTTTCTGAGAGTTTCTGAGATTGTCAGAGAGTTTCAGAGAGTGTCAGAGAGTGTCTGAGAGTGTCAGAGAGTGTCAGAGATATTCAGAGAGTTCCAGAGAGCTTCAGAGAGTGTCAGAGATTGTCAGAAAGTTTCACAGTGTATCACAGAGTGTCAGAGAGTGTCAGAGAGTTTCGAAGAGTGTCAGAGAGTGTAAGAGAGTTTCAGAGAGTTTCTGAGAGTATCATAGAGTGTCAGAGAGTGTCAGAGAGTTTCAGAGAGTTTCAGTGAGTGTCAAAGAGTTTCAGAGAGTGTCAGAGAGTTTCAGATATATCCTGAGAGTGTCAGAGATTGCCAGTGACTTTCTGCGAGTTTCTGAGTGTGTCGGAGAGTGTCTGAGAGTGTCAGAGAGTTTCAGGGAGTGTCACAAAGTGTCAGAGAGTGTCAGAGAGTGTCCGAGAGTTTCAGAGAGTTTCTGAGAGTGTCACAGCGTGTCAGAGAGTTTCAGAGAGCTTCAGAGAGTGTTAGAGAGTGTCTGAGAGTTCCAGAGAGTTTCAGTGAGTGTCAGAGAATGTCAGAGAGTGTCAGAGAGTGTCTGAGAGTTTCAGAGAGTGTCAGAGAGTGTCAGAGAATGTCGGAGAGTTTCTGAGAGTTCCAGAGAGCTTCAGAGAGTGTCAGAGAGTTTCAGAGAGTTTCAGAGAGTGTCAGAGAGTGTCTGAGAGTGTCAGAGAGTGTCAGAGATATTCAGAGAGTTCCAGAGAGCTTCAGAGAGTGTCAGAGAGTGTCAGAAAGTTTCACAGTGTATATCAGAGTGTCAGAGAGTGTCAGAGAGTTTCGGAGAGTGTCAGAGAGTGTCAGAGAGGTTCAGAGACTTTCTGAGTGTGTCAGAGAGTGTCAGAGAGATTCAGAGCGAGTCACAATGTGTCAGAGAGTGTCAGAGAGTGTAAGAGAGTTTCAGAGAGTTTCTGAGAGAGTCATAGAGTGTCAGAGAGTGTCAGAGAGTTTCAGAGACTTTCAGTGAGTGTCAAAGAGTTTCAGAGAGTGTCCGAGAGTTTCAGAGAGTTTCTGAGAGTGTCAAAGAGTTTCAGAGAGTGTCAGAGAGTGTCAGAGAGTGTCAGAGAGTGTCAGAGAGTTTCAGAGAGTGTCAGAGAGTGTCAGAGAGTGTCAGAGAATGTCGGAGAGTTTCTGAGAGTTCCAGAGAGCTTCAGAGAGTGTCAGAGAGTTTCAGAGAGTTTCAGAGAGTGTCAGAGAGTGTCTGAGAGTGTCAGAGAGTGTCAGAGATATTCAGAGAGTTCCAGAGAGCTTCAGAGAGTGTCAGAGAGTGTCAGAAAGTTTCACAGTGTATCACAGAGTGTCAGAGAGTGTCAGAGAGTTTCGGAGAGTGTCAGAGAGTGTCAGAGAGGTTCAGAGACTTTCTGAGTGTGTCAGAGAGTGTCAGAGAGATTCAGAGCGAGTCACAAAGTGTCAGAGAGTGTCAGAGAGTGTAAGAGAGTTTCAGAGAGTTTCTGAGAGTGTCATAGAGTGTCAGAGAGTGTCCGAGAGTTTCAGAGAGTTTGTGAGAGTGTCACAGCGTGTCAGAGAGTTTCAGAGAGCTTCAGAGAGTGTTAGAGAGTGTCTGAGAGTTTCAGAGAGTTTCAAAGAGTTTCAGAGAGTGTCAGAGACTGTCAGAGAGTGTCAGAGAGTGTCTGAGAGTTTCAGAGAGTGTCAGAGATTGTCAGAGAATGTCGGAGAGTTTCTGAGAGTTCCAGAGAGCTTCAGAGTGTGCCAGAGAGTGTCAGAGAGTTTCAGAGAGTGTCAGAGAGTGTCTGAGAGTGTCAGAGATTTTCAGAGAGTTCCAGCGAGCTTCAGAGAGTGTCAGAGAGTGTCAGAAAGTTTCACAGTGTATCACAGAGTGTCAGAGAGTGTCAGAGATTTTCGGAGAGTGTCAGAGAGTGTCACAGAGGTTCAGAGAGTTTCTGAGTGTGTCGGAGAGTGTCCGAGAGTGTCAGAGAGTTTCAGGGAGTGTCACAAAGTTTCAGAGAGTGTCAGAGAGGGTCAGAGAGTTTCAGAGAGTTTCTGAGAGTGTCACAGCGTGTCAGAGAGTTTCAGAGAGCTTCAGAGTGTGTTAGAGAGTGTCTGAGACTTTCAGAGAGTGTCAAAAGTTTCAGAGAGTGTCACAGACTGTCAGAGAGTTTCAGAGAGCTTCAGAGAGTGTCAGAGAGTGACAGAGAGTTTCAGAGAATAGTCAGAGAGTTTCAGAGAGTGTCAGAGAGTGTCATAGAGTTTCAGAGTGTTTCAGAGAGTGTCAGAGAGTGTCAGAGAGGGTCTGAGAGTGTCAGAGAGTGTCAGACAGTTTCAGAGAGTGTCAGAAAGAGTCAGAGAGTGTCAGAGAGTGTCTCAGAGTGCCAGAGAGTTTCAGAGAGTTTCAGAGAGTTTCAGTGAGTTTCCGAGAGTATCTGAGAGTGTCAGAGAGTTTCAGAGTGTTTCAGAGAGTGTCAGAGAGTTTCAGAGAGTGTCACAGAGTGTCAGAGAGTGTCAGAGAGTTTCAGAGAGTTTCAGTGAGTTTCCGAGAGTATCTGAGAGTGTCAGAGAGTTTCAGAGAGTTTCAGAGAGTGTCAGAAAGTTTCCGAGAGTTTCAGAGAGTGTCAGAAAGTTTCAGAGAGTGTCAGATAGTGTCAGAGAGTTTCAGGGAGTGTCACAGAGTGTCAGAGAGTTTCAGAGAGCTTCAGAGAGTGTCAGAGAGTGTCTGAAAGTTTCACAGTGTATCACAGAGTGTCAGAGAGTGTCAGATTGTTTCGGAGAGTGTCAGAGAGTGTCAGAGAGGTTCAGAGAGTTTCTGAGTGCTTCTGAGAGTGTCATAGTGTGTCAGAGAGTGTCAGAGTGTTTCAGAGAGTTTCAGTGAGTGTCAAAGAGTTTCAGAGAGTGTCAGAGAGTTTCAGAGATTTCCTGAGAGTGTCAGAGAGAGCCAGTGAGTTTCTGAGAGTTTCTGAGTGTGTCGGAGAGTGTTCGAGAGTGTCAGAGAGTTTCAGGGAGTGTCACAAAGTGTCAGAGAGTGTCAGAGAGTGTCTGAGAGTTCCAGAGAGTTTCAGTGAGTGTTAGAGATTTTCAGAGAATTTCAGAGAGTTTCAGAGAGTGTCAGAGAGTGTCAGAGTGTCAGAGAGTGTCAGAGAGTGTCTGAGAGTTTCAGAGAGTGTCAGAGAGTGTCAGAGAATGTCGGAGAGTTTCTGAGAGTTCCAAAGAGCTTCAGAGAGTGTCAGAGAGTTTCAGAGAGTTTCAGAGAGTGTCAGAGAGTGTCTGAGAGTGTCAGAGAGTGTCAGAGATATTCAGAGAGTTCCAGAGAGCTTCAGAGAGTGTCAGAGAGTGTCAGAAAGTTTCACAGTGTATCACAGAGTGTCAGAGAGTGTCAGAGAGTTTCGGAGAGTGTCAGAGAGTGTCAGAGAGGTTCAGAGAATTTCTGAGTGTGTCAGAGAGTGTCAGAGAGATTCAGAGCGAGTCACAAAGTGTCAGAGAGTGTCAGAGAGTGTAAGAGAGTTTCAGAGAATTTCTGAGAGAGTCATAGAGTGTCAGAGAGTGTCAGAGAGTTTCAGAGACTTTCAGTGAGTGTCAAAGAGTTTCAGAGAGTGTCCGAGAGTTTCAGAGAGTTTCTGAGAGTGTCAAAGAGTTTCAGAGAGTGTCAGAGAGTGTCAGAGAGTGTCAGAGAGTGTCTGAGAGTTTCAGAGAGTGTCAGAGAGTGTCAGAGAATGTCGGAGAGTTTCTGAGAGTTCCAGAGAGCTTCAGAGAGTGTCAGAGAGTTTCAGAGAGTTTCAGAGAGTGTCAGAGAGTGTCAGAGAGTGTCTGAGAGTGTCAGAGAGTGTCAGAGAGTGTCAGAGAGTTTCGGAGAGTTTCAGAGAGTGTCAGAGAGGTTCAGAGACTTTCTGAGAGTGTCAGAGAGATTCAGAGCGAGTCACAAAGTGTCAGAGAGTGTCAGAGAGTGTAAGAGAGTTTCAGAGAGTTTCTGAGAGTGTCATAGAGTGTCAGAGAGTGTCAGAGAGTTTCAGAGACTTTCAGTGAGTGTCAAAGAGTTTCAGAGAGTGTCAGAGAGTTTCAGAGATTTCCTGAGAGTGTCAGAGAGTGCCAGTGAGTTTCTGAGAGATTATGAGTGTGTCGGAGAGTGTCAGAGAGTGTCCGAGAGTTTCAGAGAGTTTCTGAGAGTGTCACAGCGTGTCAGAGAGTTTCAGAGAGCTTCAGAGTGTGTTAGAGAGTGTCTGAGAGTTTCAGAGAGTTTCAGTGAGTGTTAGAGAGTTTCAGAGAATTTCTGAGAGTGTCAGAGATTGTCTGAGAGTGTCAGAGAGTGTCAAAGAGTTTCAGAGAGTGTCAGAGACTGTCAGAGAGTGTCAGAGAGTGTCTGAGAGTTTCAGAGAGTGTCAGAGAGTGTCAGAGAATGTCGGAGAGTTTCTGAGAGTTCCAGAGAGCTTCAGAGTGTGTCAGAGAGTGTCAGATAGTTTCAGAGAGTGTCAGAGAGTGTCTGAGAGTGTCAGAGATTTTCAGAGAGTTCCAGCGAGCTTCAGAGAGTGTCAGAGAGTGTCAGAAAGATTCACAGTGTATCACAGAGAGTCAGAGAGTGTCAGAGAGTTTCGGAGAGTGTCAGAGTGTGTCACAGAGTTTCAGAGAGTTTCTGAGTGTGTCAGAGAGTGTCAGAGAGATTCAGAGTGTGTCACAGAGTGTCAGAGAGTGTCAGAGAGTGTAAGAGAGTTTCAGAGAGTTTCTGAGAGTTTCTGAGATTGTCAGAGAGTTTCAGAGAGTGTCAGAGAGTGTCTGAGAGTGTCAGAGAGTGTCAGAGATATTCAGAGAGTTCCAGAGAGCTTCAGAGAGTGTCAGAGAGTGTCAGAAAGTTTCACAGTGTATCACAGAGTGTCAGAGAGTGTCAGAGAGTTTCGAAAGGTGTCAGAGAGGTTCAGAGAGTTTCTGAGTGTGTCAGAGAGTGTCAGGGAGTGTAAGAGAGTTTCAGAGAGTTTCTGAGAGTGTCATAGAGTGTCAGAGAGTGTCAGAGAGTTTCAGAGAGTTTCAGTGAGTATCAAAGAGTTTCAGAGAGTGTCAGAGAGTTTCAGATATATCCTGAGAGTGTCAGAGATTGCCAGTGACTTTCTGCGAGTTTCTGAGTGTGTCGGAGAGTGTCCGAGAGTGTCAGAGAGTTTCAGGGAGTGTCACAAAGTGTCCGAGAGTGTCAGAGAGTGTCCGAGAGTTTCAGAGAGTTTCTAAGAGTGTCACAGCGTGTCAGAGAGTTTCAGAGAGCTTCAGAGTGTGTTAGAGAGTGTCTGAGAGTTCCAGAGAGTTTCAGTGAGTGTTAGAGATTTTCAGAGAATTTCAGAGAGTGTCAGAGATTGTCTGAGAGTGTCAGAGAGTGTCAAAGAGTTTCAGAGAGTGTCAGAGAGTGTCAGAGAGTGTCTGAGAGTTTCAGAGAGTGTCAGAGAGTGTCAGAGAATGTCGGAGAGTTTCTGAGAGTTCCAGAGAGCTTCAGAGAGTGTCAGAGAGTTTCAGAGAGTTTCAGAGAGTGTCAGAGAGTGTCTGAGAGTGTCAGAGAGTGTCAGAGATATTCAGAGAGTTCCAGAGAGATTCAGAGCGAGTCACAAAGTGTCAGAGAGTGTCAGAGAGTGTAAGAGAGTTTCAGAGAGTTTCTGAGAGAGTCATAGAGTGTCAGAGAGTTTCAGAGAGTTTCAGAGACTTTCAGTGAGTGTCAAAGAGTTTCAGAGAGTGTCCGAGAGTTTCAGAGAGTTTCTGAGAGTGTCAAAGAGTTTCAGAGAGTGTCAGAGAGTGTCAGAAAGTTTCACAGTGTATCACAGAGTGTCAGAGAGTGTCAGAGAGTTTCGGAGAGTGTCAGAGAGTGTCAGAGAGGTTCAGAGACTTTCTGAGAGTGTCAGAGAGATTCAGAGCGAGTCACAAAGTGTCAGAGAGTGTCAGAGAGTGTCAGAGAGTTTCAGAGAGTTTCTGAGAGTGTCTTAGAGTGTCAGAGAGTGTCAGAGAGTTTCAGAGACTTTCAGTGAGTGTCAAAGAGTTTCAGAGAGTGTCAGAGAGTTTCAGAGATTTCCTGAGAGTGTCAAAGAGTGCCAGTGAGTTTCTGAGAGATTCTGAGTGTGTCGGAGAGTGTCCGAGAGTGTCAGAGAGTTTCAGGGAGTGTCACAAAGTGTCAGAGAGTGTCAGAGAGTGTCCGAGAGTTTCAGAGAGTTTCTGAGAGTGTCACAGCGTGTCAGAGAGTTTCAGAGAGCTTCAGAGTGTGTTAGAGAGTGTCTGAGAGTTTCAGAGAGTTTCAGTGAGTGTTAGAGAGTTTCAGAGAATTTCTGAGAGTGTCAGAGATTGTCTGAGAGTGTCAGAGAGTGTCAAAGAGTTTCAGAGAGTGTCAGAGACTGTCAGAGAGTGTCAGAGAGTGTCTGAGAGTTTCAGAGAGTGTCAGAGAGTGTCAGAGAATGTCGGAGAGTTTCTGAGAGTTCCAGAGAGCTTCAGAGTGTGTCAGAGAGTGTTTGATAGTTTCAGAGAGTGTCAGAGAGTGTCTGAGAGTGTCAGAGATTTTCAGAGAGTTCCAGCGAGCTTCAGAGAGTGTCAGAGAGTGTCAGAAAGATTCACAGTGTATCACAGAGAGTCAGAGAGTGTCAGAGAGTTTCGGAGAGTGTCAGAGTGTGTCACAGAGGTTCAGAGAGTTTCTGAGTGTGTCAGAGAGTGTCAGAGAGATTCAGAGTGTGTCACAGAGTGTCAGAGAGTGTCAGAGAGTGTAAGAGAGTTTCAGAGAGTTTCTGAGAGTTTCTGAGATTGTCAGAGAGTTTCAGAGAGTGTCAGAGAGTGTCTGAGAGTGTCAGAGAGTGTCAGAGATATTCAGAGAGTTCCAGAGAGCTTCAGAGAGTGTCAGAGAGTGTCAGAAAGTTTCACAGTGTATCACAGAGTGTCAGAGAGTGTCAGAGAGTTTCGAAGAGTGTCAGAGAGTGTCAGAGAGGTTCAGAGAGTTTCTGAATGTGTCAGAGAGTGTCAGGGAGTGTAAGAGAGTTTCAGAGAGTTTCTGAGAGTGTCATAGAGTGTCAGAGAGTGTCAGAGAGTTTCAGAGAGTTTCAGTGAGTATCAAAGAGTTTCAGAGAGTGTCAGAGAGTTTCAGATATATCCTGAGAGTGTCAGAGATTGCCAGTGACTTTCTGCGAGTTTCTGAGTGTGTCGGAGAGTGTCCGAGAGTGTCAGAGAGTTTCAGGGAGTGTCACAAAGTGTCAGAGAGTGTCAGAGAGTGTCCGAGAGTTTCAGAGAGTTTCTGAGAGTGTCACAGCGTGTCAGAGAGTTTCAGAGAGCTTCAGAGAGTGTTAGAGAGTGTCTGAGAGTTCCAGAGAGTTTCAGTGAGTGTTAGAGATTTTCAGAGAATTTCAGAGAGTGTCAGAGATTGTCTGAGAGTGTCAGAGAGTGTCAAAGAGTTTCAGAGAGTGTCAGAGAGTGTCAGAGAGTGTCAGACAGTGTCTGAGAGCTTCAGAGAGTGTCAGAGAGTGTCAGAGAATGTCGGAGAGTTTCTGAGAGTTCCAGAGAGCTTCAGAGAGTGTCAGAGAGTTTCAGAGAGTTTCAGAGAGTGTCAGAGAGTGTCTGAGAGTGTCTGAGAGTGTCAGAGAGTGTCAGAGATATTCAGAGAGTTCCAGAGAGCTTCAGAGAGTGTCAGAGAGTGTCAGAAAGTTTCACAGTGTATCACAGAGTGTCAGAGAGTGTCAGAGAGTTTCGGAGAGTGTCAGAGAGTGTCAGAGAGGTTCAGAGACTTTCTGAGTGTGTCAGAGAGTGTCAGAGAGATTCAGAGCGAGTCACAAAGTGTCAGAGAGTGTCAGAGAGTGTAAGAGAGTTTCAGAGAGTTTCTGAGAGATCATAGAGTGTCAGAGAGTGTCAGAGAGTTTCAGAGACTTTCAGTGAGTGTCAAAGAGTTTCAGAGAGTGTCAGAGAGTTTCAGAGATTTCCTGAGAGTGTCAGAGAGTGCCAGTGAGTTTCTGAGAGTTTCTGAGTGTGTCGGAGAGTGTCCGAGAGTGTCAGAGAGTTTCAGGGAGTGTCACAAAGTGTCAGAGAGTGTCAGAGAGTGTCCGAGAGGTTCAGAGAGTTTCTGAGAGTGTCACAGCGTGTCAGAGAGTTTCAGAGAGCTTCAGAGAGAGTTAGAGAGTGTCTGAGAGTTTCAGAGAGTTTCAGTGAGTGTTAGAGAGTTTCAGAGAATTTCAGAGAGTGTCAGAGATTGTCTGAGAGTGTCAGAGAGTGTCAAAGAGTTTCAGAGAATGTCAGAGACTGTCAGAGAGTTTCAGAGAGTGTCTGAGAGTTTCAGAGAGTGTCAGAGAGTGTCAGAGAATGTCGGAGAGTTTCTGAGAGTTCCAGAGAGCTTCAGAGTGTGTCAGAGAGTGTCAGAGAGTTTCAGAGAGTGTCAGAGAGTGTCAGAGAGTGTCTGAGAGTGTCAGAGATTTTCAGAGAGTTCCAGCGAGCTTCAGAGAGTGTCAGAGAGTGTCAGAAAGTTTCACAGTGTATCACAGAGTGTCAGAGAGTGTCAGAGATTTTCGGAGAGTGTCAGAGAGTGTCACAGAGGTTCAGAGAGTTTCTGAGTGTGTCGGAGAGTGTCCGAGAGTGTCGGAGAGTTTCAGGGAGTGTCACAAAGTGTCAGAGAGTGTCAGAGAGGGTCAGAGAGTTTCAGAGAGTTTCTGAGAGTGTCACAGCGTGTCGGAGAGTGTCAAAGAGTTTCAGAGAGTGTCAGAGAGTGTCAGAGATTGCCAGAGAGTTTCTGAGATTTTCTGAGACTTTCAGAGTGTGTCAAAAGTTTCAGAGAGTGTCACAGACTGTCAGAGAGTTTCAGAGAGCTTCAGAGAGTGTCAGAGAGTGTCAGAGAGTGACAGAGAGTTTCAGAGAATAGTCAGAGAGTTTCAGAGAGTGTCAGAGAGTGTCAGAGAGTTTCAGAGTGTTTCAGAGAGTGTCAGAGAGTGTCAGAGAGGGTCTGAGAGTGTCAGAGAGTGTCAGACAGTTTCAGAGAGTGTCAGAAAGAGTCAGAGAGTGTCAGAGAGTGTCAGAGAGTGTCAGAGAGTTTCAGAGAGTTTCAGTGAGTTTCCGAGAGTATCTGAGAGTGTCAGAGAGTTTCAGAGAGTTTCAGAAAGTTTCCGAGAGTTTCAGAGAGTGTCAGAAAGTTTCAGAGATTGTCAGATAGTGTCAGAGAGTTTCAGGGAGTGTCACAGAGTGTCAGAGAGTTTCAGAGAGCTTCAGAGAGTGTCAGAGAGTTTCAGAGAGTCTCGGAGGTTTTCAGAGAGTTTCAGAGAGTGTCTGAGAGTTTCAGAGAGTGTTAGAGAGTGTCTGAGAGTTTCAGAGAGTTTCAGTGAGTGTTAAAGAGTTTCAGAGAGTGTCAGAGAGTTTCAGAGGTTTTCTGAGAGTGTCAGAGAGTGCCAGTGAGTTTCTGAGAGTTTCTGAGTTTGTCGGATAGTGTCCGAGAGTGTCAGAGAGTTTCAGGGAGTGTCACAAAGTGTCAGAGAGTGGCAGAGAGTGTCCGAGAGTTTCAGAGAGTTTCTGAGAGTGTCACAGCGTGTCAGAGAGTTTCAGAGTGCTTCAGAGAGTGATAGAGAGTGTCTGAGAGTTTCAGAGAGTTTCAGTGAGTGTTAGAGATTTTCAGAGAATTTCAGAGAGTGTCAGAGATTGTCTGAGAGTGTCAGAGAGTGTCAAAGAGTTTCAGAGTGTGTCAGAGAGTGTCAGAGAGTGTCTGAGAGTTTCAGAAAGTGTCAGAGAGTGTCAGAGAATGTCGGAGAGTTTCTGAGAGTTCCAGAGAGCTTCAGAGAGTGTCAGAGAGTTTCAGAGAGTTTCTGAGAATGTCAGAGACTGTCTGAGAGTGTCAGAGAGTGTCAGAGATATTCAGAGAGTAACAGAGAGCTTCAGAGAGTGTCAGAGAGTGTCAGAAAGTTTCCCAGTGTATCACAGAGTGTCAGAGAGTGTCAGATTGTTTCGGAGAGTGTCAGAGAGTGTCAGAGAGGTTCAGAGAGTTTCTGAGTATGTCAGAGAGTGTCAGAGAGATTCAAGAGTGTGTCACAGAGTGTCAGAGAGTGTCAGAGAGTGTAAGAGAGTGTCCGAGAGGTTCAGAGAGTTTCTGAGAGTGTCACAGCGTGTCAGAGAGTTTCAGAGAGCTTCAGAGAGAGTTAGAGAGTGTCTGAGAGTTTCAGAGAGTTTCAGTGAGTGTTAGAGAGTTTCAGAGAATTTCAGAGAGTGTCAGAGATTGTCTGAGAGTGTCAGAGAGTGTCAAAGAGTTTCAGAGAATGTCAGAGACTGTCAGAGAGTTTCAGAGAGTGTCTGAGAGTTTCAGAGAGTGTCAGAGAGTGTCAGAGAATGTCGGAGAGTTTCTGAGAGTTCCAGAGAGCTTCAGAGTGTGTCAGAGAGTGTCAGAGAGTTTCAGAGAGTGTCAGAGAGTGTCAGAGAGTGTCTGAGAGTGTCAGAGATTTTCAGAGAGTTCCAGCGAGCTTCAGAGAGTGTCAGAGAGTGTCAGAAAGTTTCACAGTGTATCACAGAGTGTCAGAGAGTGTCAGAGATTTTCGGAGAGTGTCAGAGAGTGTCACAGAGGTTCAGAGAGTTTCTGAGTGTGTCGGAGAGTGTCCGAGAGTGTCGGAGAGTTTCAGGGAGTGTCACAAAGTGTCAGAGAGTGTCAGAGAGGGTCAGAGAGTTTCAGAGAGTTTCTGAGAGTGTCACAGCGTGTCGGAGAGTGTCAAAGAGTTTCAGAGAGTGTCAGAGAGTGTCAGAGATTGCCAGAGAGTTTCTGAGATTTTCTGAGACTTTCAGAGTGTGTCAAAAGTTTCAGAGAGTGTCACAGACTGTCAGAGAGTTTCAGAGAGCTTCAGAGAGTGTCAGAGAGTGTCAGAGAGTGACAGAGAGTTTCAGAGAATAGTCAGAGAGTTTCAGAGAGTGTCAGAGAGTGTCAGAGAGTTTCAGAGTGTTTCAGAGAGTGTCAGAGAGTGTCAGAGAGGGTCTGAGAGTGTCAGAGAGTGTCAGACAGTTTCAGAGAGTGTCAGAAAGAGTCAGAGAGTGTCAGAGAGTGTCAGAGAGTGTCAGAGAGTTTCAGAGAGTTTCAGTGAGTTTCCGAGAGTATCTGAGAGTGTCAGAGAGTTTCAGAGAGTTTCAGAAAGTTTCCGAGAGTTTCAGAGAGTGTCAGAAAGTTTCAGAGATTGTCAGATAGTGTCAGAGAGTTTCAGGGAGTGTCACAGAGTGTCAGAGAGTTTCAGAGAGCTTCAGAGAGTGTCAGAGAGTGTCAGAGAGTCTCGGAGGTTTTCAGAGAGTTTCAGAGAGTGTCTGAGAGTTTCAGAGAGTGTTAGAGAGTGTCTGAGAGTTTCAGAGAGTTTCAGTGAGTGTTAAAGAGTTTCAGAGAGTGTCAGAGAGTTTCAGAGGTTTTCTGAGAGTGTCAGAGAGTGCCAGTGAGTTTCTGAGAGTTTCTGAGTTTGTCGGATAGTGTCCGAGAGTGTCAGAGAGTTTCAGGGAGTGTCACAAAGTGTCAGAGAGTGGCAGAGAGTGTCCGAGAGTTTCAGAGAGTTTCTGAGAGTGTCACAGCGTGTCAGAGAGTTTCAGAGTGCTTCAGAGAGTGTTAGAGAGTGTCTGAGAGTTTCAGAGAGTTTCAGTGAGTGTTAGAGATTTTCAGAGAATTTCAGAGAGTGTCAGAGATTGTCTGAGAGTGTCAGAGAGTGTCAAAGAGTTTCAGAGTGTGTCAGAGAGTGTCAGAGAGTGTCTGAGAGTTTCAGAAAGTGTCAGAGAGTGTCAGAGAATGTCGGAGAGTTTCTGAGAGTTCCAGAGAGCTTCAGAGAGTGTCAGAGAGTTTCAGAGAGTTTCTGAGAATGTCAGAGACTGTCTGAGAGTGTCAGAGAGTGTCAGAGATATTCAGAGAGTAACAGAGAGCTTCAGAGAGTGTCAGAGAGTGTCAGAAAGTTTCCCAGTGTATCACAGAGTGTCAGAGAGTGTCAGATTGTTTCGGAGAGTGTCAGAGAGTGTCAGAGAGGTTCAGAGAGTTTCTGAGTATGTCAGAGAGTGTCAGAGAGATTCAAGAGTGTGTCACAGAGTGTCAGAGAGTGTCAGAGAGTGTAAGAGAGTTTCAGAGAGTTTCTGAGAGTGTCATAGTGTGTCAGAGAGTGTCAGAGAGTTTCAGAGAGTTTCAGTAAGTGTCAAAGAGTTTCAGAGAGTGTCAGAGAGTTTCAGAGATGTCCTGAGAGTGTCAGAGAGTGCCAGTGAGTTTCTGAGAGTTTCTGAGTTTGTCGGATAGTGTCCGAGAGTGTCAGAGAGTTTCAGGGAGTGTCACAAAGTGTCAGAGAGTGTCAGAGAGTTTCAGAGAGTTTCTGAGAGTGTCACAGCGTGTCAGAGAGTTTCAGAGAGCTTCAGAGAGTGTTAGAGAGTGTCTGAGAGTTTCAGAGAGTTTCAGTGAGTGTTAGAGATTTTCAGAGAATTTCAGAGAGTGTCAGAGATTGTCTGAGAGTTTCAGAAAGTGTCAGAGATGTCAGAGAATGTCGGAGAGTTTCTGAGAGTTCCACAGAGTTTCAGAGAGTTTCTGAGTGTGTCAGAGAGTGTCAGAGAGATTCAGAGTGTGTCACAGAGTGTCAGAGAGTGTCAGAGAGTTTTAGAGAGTTTCTGAGAGTTTCGGAGATTTTCAGAGAGATTCAGAGAGTGTCAGAGAGTGTCTGAGAGTGTCAGAGAGTGTCAGAGATATTCAGAGAGTTCCAGAGAGCTTCAGAGAGTGTCAGAAAGTTTCACAGTGTATCACAGAGTGTCAGAGAGTGTCAGAGAGTTTCTGAGTGTGTCAGAGAGTGTCAGAGAGATTCAGAGTGTGTCACAGAGTGTCAGAGAGTGTCAGAGAGTGTAAGAGAGTTTCAGAGAGTTTCTGAGAGTGTCATAGAGTGTCAGAGAGTTTCAGAGAGTTTCAGTGAGTGTCAAAGAGTTTCAGAGAGTGTCAGAGAGTTTCAGAGATTTCCTGAGAGTGTCAGAGATTGCCAGTGAGTTTCTGAGAGTTTCTGAGTGTGTCGGAGAGTGTCCGAGAGTGTCAGAGAGTTTCAGGGAGTGTCACAAAGTGTCAGAGAGTGTCAGAGAGTGTCCGAGAGTTTCAGAGAGTTTCGAAGAGTGTCAGAGAGTGTCTGAGAGTTCCAGAGAGTTTCAGTGAGTGTTAGAGATTTTCAGAGAATTTCAGAGAGTGTCAGAGATTTTCTGAGAGTGTCAGAGAGTGTCAAAGAGTTTCAGAGAGTGTCAGAGAGTGTCAGAGAGTGTCAGAGAGTGTCTGAGAGTTTCAGAGAGTGTCAGAGAGTGTCAGAGAATGTCGGAGAGTTTCTGAGAGTTCCGGAGAGCTTCAGAGAGTGTCAGAGAGTTTCAGAGAATTTCAGAGAGTGTCAGAGATTGTCTGAGAGTGTCAGAGAGTGTCAAAGAGTGTCAAAGAGTTTCAGAGAATGTCAGAGACTGTCAGAGAGTTTCAGAGAGTGTCTGAGAGTTTCAGAGAGTGTCAGAGAGTGTCAGAGAATGTCGGAGAGTTTCTGAGAGTTCCAGAAAGCTTCAGAGTGTGTCAGAGAGTGTCAGAGAGTTTCAGAGAGTGTCAGAGAGTGTCAGAGAGTGTCTGAGAGTGTCAGAGATTTTCAGAGAGTTCCAGCGAGCTTCAGAGAGTGTCAGAGAGTGTCAGAAAGTTTCACAGTGTATCACAGAGTGTCAGAGAGTGTCAGAGATTTTCGGAGAGTGTCAGAGAGTGTCACAGAGGTTCAGAGAGTTTCTGAGTGTGTCGGAGAGTGTCCGAGAGTGTCAGAGAGTTTCAGGGAGTGTCACAAAGTGTCAGAGAGTGTCAGAGAGGGTCAGAGAGTTTCAGAGAGTTTCTGAGAGTGTCACAGCGTGTCAGAGAGTGTCAAAGAGTTTCAGAGAGTGTCAGAGAGTGTCAGAGATTGCCAGAGAGTTTCTGAGATTTTCTGAGACTTTCAGAGAGTGTCAAAAGTTTCAGAGAGTGTCACAGACTGTCAGAGAGTTTCAGAGAGCTTCAGAGAGTGTCAGAGAGTGTCAGAGAGTGACAGAGAGTTTCAGAGAATAGTCAGAGAGTTTCAGAGATTGTCAGAGAGTGTCAGAGAGTTTCAGAGTGTTTCAGAGAGTGTCAGAGAGTGTCAGAGAGGGTCTGAGAGTGTCAGAGAGTGTCAGACAGTTTCAGAGAGTGTCAGAAAGAGTCAGAGAGTGTCAGAGAGTGTCAGAGAGTGTCAGAGAGTTTCAGAGAGTTTCAGTGAGTTTCCGAGAGTATCAGAGAGTGTCAGAGAGTTTCAGAGAGTGTCAGAAAGTTTCCCAGAGTTTCAGAGAGTGTCAGAAAGTTTCAGAGAGTGTCAGATAGTGTCAGAGAGTTTCAGGGAGTGTCACAGAGTGTCAGAGAGTTTCAGAGAGCTTCAGAGAGCGTCAGAGAGTGTCAGAGAGTCTCGGAGAGTTTCAGAGAGTGTCTGAGAGTTTCAGAGAGTGTTAGAGAGTGTCTGAGAGTTTCAGAGAGTTTCAGTGAGTGTTAAAGAGTTTCAGAGAGTGTCAGAGAGTTTCAGAGGTTTTCTGAGAGTGTCAGAGAGTGCCAGTGAGTTTCTGAGAGTTTCTGAGTTTGTCGGATAGTGTCCGAGAGTGTCAGAGAGTTTCAGGGAGTGTCACAAAGTGTCAGAGAGTGGCAGAGAGTGTCCGAGAGTTTCAGAGAGTTTCTGAGAGTGTCACAGCGTGTCAGAGAGTTTCAGAGTGCTTCAGAGAGTGTTAGAGAGTGTCTGAGAGTTTCAGAGAGTTTCAGTGAGTGTTAGAGATTTTCAGAGAATTTCAGAGAGTGTCAGAGACTGTCTGAGAGTGTCAGAGAGTGTCAAAGAGTTTCAGAGTGTGTCAGAGAGTGTCAGAGAGTGTCTGAGAGTTTCAGAAAGTGTCAGAGAGTGTCAGAGAATGTCGGAGAGTTTCTGAGAGTTCCAGAGAGCTTCAGAGAGTGTCAGAGAGTTTCAGAGAGTTTCTGAGAATGTCAGAGACTGTCTGAGAGTGTCAGAGAGTGTCAGAGATATTCAGAGAGTAACAGAGAGCTTCAGAGAGTGTCAGAGAGTGTCAGAAAGTTTCCCAGTGTAACACAGAGTGTCAGAGAGTGTCAGATTGTTTCGGAGAGTGTCAGAGAGTGTCAGAGAGATTCAAGAGTGTGTCACAGAGTGTCAGAGAGTGTCAGAGAGTGTAAGAGAGTTTCAGAGAGTTTCTGAGAGTGTCATAGTGTGTCAGAGAGTGTCAGAGAGTTTCAGAGAGTTTCAGTAAGTGTCAAAGAGTTTCAGAGAGTGTCAGAGAGTTTCAGAGATTTCCTGAGAGTGTCAGAGAGTGCCAGTGAGTTTCTGAGAGTTTCTGAGTTTGTCGGATAGTGTCCGAGAGTGTCAGAGAGTTTCAGGGAGTGTCACAAAGTGTCAGAGAGTGTCAGAGAGTGTCCGCGAGTTTCAGAGAGTTTCTGAGAGTGTCACAGCGTGTCAGAGAGTTTCAGAGAGCTTCAGAGAGTGTTAGAGAGTGTCTGAGAGTTTCAGAGAGTTTCAGTGAGTGTTAGAGATTTTCAGAGAATTTCAGAGAGTGTCAGAGATTGTCTGAGAGTGTCAGAGAGTGTCAAAGAGTTTCAGAGTGTGTCAGAGAGTGTCAGAGAGTGTCTGAGAGTTTCAGAAAGTGTCAGAGATGTCAGAGAATGTCGGAGAGTTTCTGAGAGTTCCAGAGAGTTTCAGAGAGTTTCTGAGTGTGTCAGAGAGTGTCAGAGAGATTCAGAGTGTGTCACAGAGTGTCAGAGAGTGTCAGAGAGTGTCAGAGAGTGTAAGAGAGTTTTAGAGAGTTTCTGAGAGTTTCGGAGATTTTCAGAGAGATTCAGAGAGTGTCAGAGAGTGTCTGAGAGTGTCAGAGAGTGTCAGAGATATTCAGAGAGTTCCAGAGAGCTTCAGAGAGTGTCAGAAAGTTTCACAGTGTATCACAGAGTGTCAGAGAGTGTCAGAGAGTTTCGAAGAGTGTCAGAGAGTGTCAGAGAGGTTCAGAGAGTTTCTGAGTGTGTCAGAGAGTGTCAGAGAGATTCAGAGTGTGTCACAGAGTGTCAGAGAGTGTCAGAGAGTGTAAGAGAGTTTCAGAGAGTTTCTGAGAGTGTCATAGAGTGTCAGAGAGTTTCAGAGAGTTTCAGTGAGTGTCAAAGAGTTTCAGAGAGTGTCAGAGAGTTTCAGAGATTTCCTGAGAGTGTCAGAGATTGCCAGTGAGTTTCTGAGAGTTTCTGAGTGTGTCGGAGAGTGTCCGAGAGTGTCAGAGAGTTTCAGGGAGTGTCACAAAGTGTCAGAGAGTGTCAGAGAGTGTCCGAGAGTTTCAGAGAGTTTCGAAGAGTGTCAGAGAGTGTCTGAGAGTTCCAGAGAGTTTCAGTGAGTGTTAGAGATTTTCAGAGAATTTCAGAGAGTGTCAGAGATTTTCTGAGAGTGTCAGAGAGTGTCAAAGAGTTTCAGAGAGTGTCAGAGAGTGTCAGAGAGTGTCAGAGAGTGTCTGAGAGTTTCAGAGAGTGTCAGAGAGTGTCAGAGAATGTCGGAGAGTTTCTGAGAGTTCCAGAGAGCTTCAGAGAGTGTCAGAGAGTTTCAGAGAGTTTCAGAGAGTGTCAGAGAGTGTCTGAGAGTGTCAGAGAGTGTCAGAGATATTCAGAGAGTTCCAGAGAGCTTCAGAGAGTGTCAGAGAGTGTCAGAAAGTTTGACAGTGTATCACAGAGTGTCAGAGAGTGTCAGAGAGTTTTGGAGAGTGTCAGATAGTGTCAGAGAGGTTCAGAGAATTTCTGAGTGTGTCAGAGAGTGTCAGAGAGATTCAGAGTGTGTCACAAAGTGTCAGAGAGTGTCAGAGTGTGTAAGAGATTTTCAGAGAGTTTCTGAGAGAGTCATAGAGTTTCAGAGAGTGTCAGAGAGTTTCAGAGATTTCCTGAGAGTGTCAGAGAGTGCCAGTGAGTTTCTGAGAGTTTCTGAGTGTGTCGGAGAGTGTCCGAGAGTGTCAGAGAGTTTCAGGGAGCTTCTGGGAGTGTCACAGCGTGTCAGAGAGTTGCAGAGAGCTTCAGAGAGTGTTAGAGAGTGTCTGAGAGTTTCAGAGAGTTTCAGTGACTGTTAGAGAGTTTCAGAGAATTTCAGAGAGTGTCAGAGATTGTCTGAGAGTGTCAGAGAGTGTCAAAGAGTTTCAGTGAGTGTCAGAGACTGTCAGAGAGTTTCAGAGAGTGTCTGAGAGTTTCAGAGAGTGTCAGAGAGTGTCAGAGAAAATCGGAGAGTTTCTGAGATTTCCAGAGAGCTTCAGAGTGTGTCAGAGAGTGTCAGAGAGTTTCAGAGAGTGTCAGAGAGTGTCTGAGAGTGTCAGAGATTTTCAGAGAGTTCCAGCGAGCTTCAGAGAGTGTCAGAGAGTGTCAGAAAGTTTCACAGTGTATCACAGAGTGTCAGAGAGTGTCAGAGATTTTCGGAGACTGTCAGAGAGTGTCAGAGAGGCTCAGAGAGTTTCTGAGTGTGTCAGAGAGTGTCAGAGAGATTCAGATTGTGTCACAGAGTGTCAGAGAGTGTCAGAGAGTGTAAGAGAGTTTCTGAGAGTTTCTGAGAGTGTCAGAGAGTTTCAGAGAGTTTCTGAGATTTTCTGAGTGTGTCAGAGAGTGTCAGAGATTGCCAGAGAGTTTCTGATATTTTCTGAGACTTTCAGAGAGTGTCAAGAATTTCAGAGAGTGTCACAGACTGTCAGAGAGTTTCAGAGAGCTTCAGAGAGTGTCACAGAGTGTCAGAGAGGGTCTGAGAGTGTCAGAGAGTGTCAGAGAATTGTCAGAGAGTTTCAGAGAGTGTCAGAGAGTGTCAGAGAGTTTCAGAGTGTTTCAGAGCGTGTCGGAGAGTGTCAGAGAGGGTCTGAGAGTGTCAGAGAGTGTCAGAGAGTTTCAGAGAGTGTCAGAGAGAGTCAGAGAGTGTCAGAGAGTGGCACAGAGTGTCAGAGAGTTTCTGAGTGTTTCAGAGAGTGTCAGAGAGTCCCAGAGAGTGTCAGAGAGTTTCAGAGAATTGTCAGAGAGTTTCAGAGAGTGTCAGAGAGTGTCAGAGAGTTTCAGAGTGTTTCAGAGCGTGTCGGAGAGTGTCAGAGAGGGTCTGAGAGTGTCAGAGAGTGTCAGAGAGTTTCAGAGAGTGTCAGAGAGAGTCAGAGAGTGTCAGAGAGTGGCACAGAGTGTCAGAGAGTTTCTGAGTGTTTCAGAGAGTGTCAGAGACTTTCAGAGAGTGTCACAGAGTGTCAGAGAGTGCCAGAGAGTGTCAGAGAGTTTCAGTTAGTTTCCGAGCGTTTCTGAGAGTGTCAGAGAGTTTCAGAGAATGCCAGAAAGTTTCAGAGAGTTTCAGAGAGTATCAGAAAGTTTCAGAGAGTGTCAGATAGTGTCAGAGAGTTTCAGAGAGCTTCGGAGAGCGTCAGAGAGTGTCAGAGAGTGTCGGAGGTTTTCAGAGAGTTTCAGAGAGTGTCAGAGAGTTTCAGAGAGTTTCAGAGAGTGTCAGAGTGTGTCAGTGAGTTTCAGAGAATGTCAGATAGTGTCAGAGAGTTTCAGAGTGTGTCACAGAGTGTCAGAGAGTTTCAGAGAGTATCAGAGAGTGTCAGAGAGTTTCAGAGAGCTTCAGAGAGCGTCAGAGCGTGTCAGAGAGTGTCGGAGGTTTTCAGAGAGATTCAGAGAGTGTCAGAGAGTTTCAGAGAGTTTGAGAGAGTGTTAGAGTGTGTCAGAGAGTTTCAGAGAGTTTCAGTGAGTGTCAAAGAGTTTCAGAGAGTGTCAGAGAGTTTCAGAGATTTGCTGAGAGTGTCAGAGAGTGCCAGTGAGTTTCTGAGAGTTTCTGAGTGTGTCGGAGAGTGTCCGAGAGTGTCAGAGACTTTCAGGGAGTGTCACAAAGTGTCAGTGAGTTTCAGAGAGGGTCAGAGCGTTTCAGAGAGTTTCTGAGAGTGTCACAGCGTGTCAGAGAGTTTCTGAGAGCTTCAGAATGTTTTAGAGAGTGTCTGAGAGTTTCAGAGAGTGTCAAAGAGTTTCAGAAAGTGTCAGAGAGTGTCAGAGAATGTTGGAGAGTTTCAGAGAGTGTCAGAGAGTGTCACAGAGTTTCAGAGAGTGTCAGAGAGTTTCAGAGAGTGTCTGAGCGTGTCAGAGATTGCCAGAGAGATTCTGAGAGCTTCTGAGTTTGTCAGAGAGTTTCAGAGAATGTCACAAGCTGTCAGAGAGTGTCAGAGAGAGTGCAGAGAGTGTCAGAGAGTGTCAGAGAGCTTCAGAGAGTTTCAGAGAGCTTCAGAGAGTGTCAGATAGTGTCAGATAGAGACAGAGAGTTTCAGTGAGTGTCAGAGTGTTTCAGAGAGTTTCAGAGAATGTCAGAGAGTGTCAGAGAGTGTCTGAGAGTGTCAGAGAGTGTCAGAGAATGACGGAGAATTTCTGAGAGTATCTGTGAGTGTAAGAGAGTGTCACAGAGTGTCAGAGACTGTCAGAGAGTGACAGAGAGTTTCAGAGAGTTTCACAGAGTGTAAGAGAGCGTCAGATAGTGTCAGAGTATGTCAGAGAATGTTGGAGAGTTTCTGAGATTATCTGTGAGTGTCAGAGAGTTTCACAGTGTGTCACAGAGTGTCAGAGAGTGTCAGAGAGTGTAAGAGAGTTTCTGAGAATTTCTGAGAGTGTCAGAGAGTTTCAGAGAGTTTCTGAGATTTTCTGAGTGTGTCAGAGAGTGTCAGAGATTGCCAGAGAGTTTCTGATATTTTCTGAGACTTTCAGAGAGTGTCAAGAATTTCAGAGAGTGTCACAGACTGTCAGAGAGTTTCAGAGAGCTTCAGAGAGTGTTTCAGAGAGTGTCAGAGAGTCCCAGAGAGTGTCAGAGAGTTTCAGAGAATTGTCAGAGAGTTTCAGAGAGTGTCAGAGAGTGTCAGAGAGTTTCAGAGTGTTTCAGAGCGTGTCGGAGAGTGTCAGAGAGGGTCTGAGAGTGTCAGAGAGTGTCAGAGAGTTTCAGAGAGTGTCAGAGAGAGTCAGAGAGTGTCAGAGAGTGGCACAGAGTGTCAGAGAGTTTCTGAGTGTTTCAGAGAGTGTCAGAGAGTCCCAGAGAGTGTCAGAGAGTTTCAGAGAATTGTCAGAGAGTTTCAGAGAGTGTCAGAGAGTGTCAGAGAGTTTCAGAGTGTTTCAGAGCGTGTCGGAGAGTGTCAGAGAGGGTCTGAGAGTGTCAGAGAGTGTCAGAGAGTTTCAGAGAGTGTCAGAGAGAGTCAGAGAGTGTCAGAGAGTGGCACAGAGTGTCAGAGAGTTTCAGAGTGTTTCAGAGAGTGTCAGAGACTTTCAGAGAGTGTCACAGAGTGTCAGAGAGTGCCAGAGAGTGTCAGAGAGTTTCAGTTAGTTTCCGAGCGTTTCTGAGAGTGTCAGAGAGTTTCAGAGAATGCCAGAAAGTTTCAGAGAGTTTCAGAGAGTATCAGAAAGTTTCAGAGAGTGTCAGATAGTGTCAGAGAGTTTCAGAGAGCTTCGGAGAGCGTCAGAGAGTGTCAGAGAGTGTCGGAGGTTTTCAGAGAGTTTCAGAGAGTGTCAGAGAGTTTCAGAGAGTTTCAGAGAGTGTCAGAGTGTGTCAGTGAGTTTCAGAGAATGTCAGATAGTGTCAGAGAGTTTCAGAGTGTGTCACAGAGTGTCAGAGAGTTTCAGAGAGTATCAGAGAGTGTCAGAGAGTTTCAGAGAGCTTCAGAGAGCGTCAGAGCGTGTCAGAGAGTGTCGGAGGTTTTCAGAGAGATTCAGAGAGTGTCAGAGAGTTTCAGAGAGTTTGAGAGAGTGTTAGAGTGTGTCAGAGAGTTTCAGAGAGTTTCAGTGAGTGTCAAAGAGTTTCAGAGAGTGTCAGAGAGTTTCAGAGATTTGCTGAGAGTGTCAGAGAGTGCCAGTGAGTTTCTGAGAGTTTCTGAGTGTGTCGGAGAGTGTCCGAGAGTGTCAGAGACTTTCAGGGAGTGTCACAAAGTGTCAGTGAGTTTCAGAGAGGGTCAGAGCGTTTCAGAGAGTTTCTGAGAGTGTCACAGCGTGTCAGAGAGTTTCTGAGAGCTTCAGAATGTTTTAGAGAGTGTCTGAGAGTTTCAGAGAGTGTCAAAGAGTTTCAGAAAGTGTCAGAGAGTGTCAGAGAATGTTGGAGAGTTTCAGAGAGTGTCAGAGAGTGTCACAGAGTTTCAGAGAGTGTCAGAGAGTTTCAGAGAGTGTCTGAGCGTGTCAGAGATTGCCAGAGAGATTCTGAGAGCTTCTGAGTTTGTCAGAGAGTTTCAGAGAATGTCACAAGCTGTCAGAGAGTGTCAGAGAGAGTGCAGAGAGTGTCAGAGAGTGTCAGAGAGCTTCAGAGAGTTTCAGAGAGCTTCAGAGAGTGTCAGATAGTGTCAGATAGAGACAGAGAGTTTCAGTGAGTGTCAGAGTGTTTCAGAGAGTTTCAGAGAATGTCAGAGAGTGTCAGAGAGTGTCTGAGAGTGTCAGAGAGTGTCAGAGAATGACGGAGAATTTCTGAGAGTATCTGTGAGTGTAAGAGAGTGTCACAGAGTGTCAGAGACTGTCAGAGAGTGACAGAGAGTTTCAGAGAGTTTCACAGAGTGTAAGAGAGCGTCAGATAGTGTCAGAGTATGTCAGAGAATGTTGGAGAGTTTCTGAGATTATCTGTAAGTGTCAGAGAGTTTCACAGTGTGTCACAGAGTGTCAGAGAGTGTCTGAGAGTGTCAGAGACTGTCAGAGAATGTCGGAGAATTTCTGAGAGTATCTGTGAGTGTCAGAGAGTGTCAGAGAGTTTCCCAGTGTGTCCGAGATTGTCATAGAGTGTCAGAGAGTGTCAAAGAGTGTCAGAGAGAGTCAGATCGTGTCAGAGAGTGTCAGAGAGTGTCAGAGAGTGTCTGAGAGTGTCAGAGAGTGTCAGGGATTTTCAGAGAGTTCCAGAGAGCTTCAGACAGTGTCAGCGAGTGTCAGAAAGTTTCAGAGATTGTCAGAGAGTTTCTGAGAGTGTCAGAGAGGTTCAGAGAGTTTCTGAGAGTTTCTGAGTTTGTCAGAGAGTGTCAGAGAGTGTCAGAGATTGCCAGAAAGTTTCTGAGATTTTCTGAGACTTTCAGAGAGTGTCAAGAGTTTCAGAGAGTGTCAAAGACTGTCAGAGAGCGTCAGAGAGATTGCACAGAGTTTCAGAGAGCTTCAGTGAGTGTCAGAGAGTGACAGAGAGTTTCAGAGAATTGTCAGAGAGTTTCAGAGTGTATCAGAGATAGTCTGAGAGTGTCAGAGAGTGTCAAAGAGTTTCAGAGACTGTCAGAGAGTTTCAGAGAGTTTCAGAGAGTGTCAGAGAGTTTCAGTGATTTACTGAGAGTGTCAGGGAGTGCCAGTGAGTTTCTGAATGTGTCGGAGAGTGTCCAAGAGTATCAGAGAGTTTCAGGGAGTGTCACAAAGTGTCAGAGAGTGTCAGAGAGGGTCAGAGAGTTTCAGAGAGTTTCTGAGTGTGTCAGAGAGTGTCAGAGAGTTTCTGAGATTTTCAGAGAGTGTCAAGAGTTTCAGAGAGTGTCAAAGACTGTCAGAGAGCGTCAGAGAGATTGCAGAGAGTTTCAGAGAGCTTCAGAGAGTGTCAGAGAGTGACAGTGAGTTTCAGAGAATTGTCAGAGAGTTTCAGAGAGTGTCAGAGAGTTTCAGAGAGTGTCTGAGCGTGTCAGAGATTGCCAGAGAGATTCTGAGAGTTTCTGAGGTTGTCAGAGAGTGTCAGAGAGTTTCAGAGAATGTCACAAGCTGTCAGAGAGTGTCAGAGAGAGTGCAGAGAGTGTCAGAGAGTGTCAGAGAGCTTCAGAGAGTTTCAGAGAGCTTCAGAGAGTGTCAGATAGTGTCAGATAGAGACAGAGAGTTTCAGTGAGTGTCAGAGGGTTTCAGAGAGTTTCAGAGAATGTCAGAGAGTGTCAGAGAGTGTCAGAGAGTGTCAGAGAATGACGGAGAATTTCTGAGAGTATCTGTGAGTGTAAGAGAGTGTCACAGAGTGTCAGAGACTGTCAGAGAGTGACAGAGAGTTTCAGAGAGTTTCACAGAGTGTAAGAGAGTGTCAGATAGTGTCAGAGTATGTCAGAGAATGTCGGAGAGTTTCTGAGATTATCTGTGAGTGTCAGAGAGTGTCAGAGAGTTTCACAGTGTGTCACAGAGTGTCAGAGAGTGTCAGAGAGTGTCTGAGAGTGTCTCAGAGTGTCAGAGACTGTCAGAGAATGTCGGAGAATTTTTGAGATTATCTGTGAGTGTCAGAGAGTGTCAAAGAGTTTCCCAGTGTGTCCGAGATTGTCATAGAGTGTCAGAGAGTGTCAAAGAGTGTCAGAGAGAGTCAGATCGTGCCAGAGAGTGTCAGGGATTTTCAGAGAGTTCCAGAGAGCTTCAGACAGTGTCAGAGAGTGTCAGAAAGTTTCAGAGATTGTCAGAGAGTTTCGGAGAGTGTCAGAGAGGTTCAGAGAGTTTCTGAGAGTTTCTGAGTGTGTCAGAGAGTGTCAGAGATTGCCAGAGATTGCCAGAAAGTTTCTGAGATTTTCTGAGACTTTCAGAGAGTGTCAAGAGTTTCAGAGAGTGTCAAAGACTGTCAGAGAGCGATAGAGAGATTGCAGAAAGTTTCAGAGAGCTTCAAAGAGTGTCAGAGAGTGACAGAGAGTTTCAGAGAATTGTCAGAGAGTTTCAGAGTGTGTCAGAGATAGTCGGAGAGTGTCAGAGAGTGTCAAAGAGTTTCAGAGACTGTCAGAGAGTTTCAGAGAGTTTCAGTGAGTGTCAAAGAGTTTCAGAGAGTGTCAGAGAGTTTCAGAGATTTACTGAGAGTGCCAGGGAGTGCCAGTGAGTTTCTGAGTGTGTCGGAGAGTGTCCAAGAGTATCAGAGAGTTTCAGGGAGTGTCACAAAGTGTCAGAGAGTGTCAGAGAGGGTCAGAGAGTTTCAGAGAGTTTCTGAGTGTGTCAGAGAGTGTCAGAGAGTTTCTGAGATTTTCAGAGACTTTCAGAGAGTGTCAAGAGTTTCAGAGAGTGTCACAGACTGTCAAAGAGCTTCAGAGAGTGTCAGAGAGTGTCAGAGAGTGACAGAGAGTTTCAGAGAATTGTCAGAGTGTTTCAGAGAGCGTCAGAGAGTGTCAGAGAGTTTCAGAGTGTTTCAGAGAGTAGCAGAGAGTGTCAGAGAGGGTCTGAGAGTGTCAGAGAGTGTCAGACAGTTTCAGAGAGTGTCAGAGAGAGTCTGAGAGTGTCAGAGAGTGTCACAGAGTGCCAGAGAGTTTCTGAGTGTTTCAGAGAGTGTCAGAGAGTTTCAGAGAATGTCACAGGCTGTCAGAGAGTGTCAGAGAGATTGCAGAGAGTGTCAGAGAGCTTCAGAGAGCTTCAGAGAGTTTCAGAGAGCTTCAGAGAGTGTCAGATAGTTTCGGATAGAGACAGAGAGTTTCAGTGAGTGTCAGAGGGTTTCAGAGAGTTTCACAGAATGTCAGAGAGTGTCAGAATGTGTCTGAGAGTGTCAGTGAGTGTCAGAGAGTGTCAGAGAGTGTCAGAGAATGTCGGAGAGTTTCTGAGAGTATCTGTGAGTGCAAGAGAGTGTCAGAGATTTTCACAGTGTGTCACAGAGTGTCAGAGAGTGTCTGAGAGTGTCTGAGAGAGTCAGAGAGCATCAGATCGTGTCAGAGAGTGTCAGAGAGTTTCTGAGAGTGTCAGAGAGTGTCTGAGAGTGTCAGAGAGTGTCAGAGATTTTCAGAGAGATCCAGAGAGCTTCAGAGAGAGTCAGAGAGTGTCAGAAAGATTTAGAGATTGTCAGAGAGTTTCGGAGAGTTTCAGTGAGTGTCAAAGAGTGTCAGAGAGTGTCAAAGAGATTCAGAGAGTGTTAGAGAGTGTCAGAGAGTGTCAGAGATTGCCAGAGAGTTTCTGAGAATTTCTGAGACATTCAGAGAGTGTCAAGAGTTTCAGAGGGTGTCACAGACTGCCAGAGAGCTTTAGAGAGTGTCAGAGAGTGTCAGAGAGTGACAGAGAGTTTCAGAGAATTGTCAGAGAGTTTCAGAGAGTGTCAGAGAGTGTCAGAGAGTGTCAGAGAGTTTCAGAGTGTTGCAGAGAGTGTCAGAGAGTGTCAGAGAGGGTCTGAGAGTGTCAGAGAGTGTCAGACAGTTTCAGAGAGTGTCAGAGAGAGTCAGAGAGTGTCACAGAGTGTCACAGAGTGCCAGAGAGTTTCTGAGCGTTTCAGAGAGTGTCAGAGAGTTTCCGAGAGTGTCACAGAGTGTCAGAGAGTGTCAGAGAGTGTCAGAGAGTTTCAGAGAGTTTCAGTGAGTTTCCGAGAGTTTCTGAGAGTGTCAGAGAGTTTCAGAGAGTTTCAGAGAGTGTCAGAGAGTGTCAGAGTGTCAGAGAGTTTCAGAGATTTTTTGAGAGTGTCAGAGAGTGCCAGTGAGTTTCTGAGAGTTTCTGAGTGTGTCGGAGAGTGTCCGAGAGTGTCAGAGAGTTTCAGGGAGTGTCACAAAGTGTCAGAGAGTGTCAGAGAGGGTCAGAGAGTTACAGACAGTTTCTGAGAGTGTCACAGCGTGTCAGAGAGTTTCAGAGAGCTTCAGAGAGTGTTAGAGAGTGTCTGAGAGATTCAAAGAGTTTCAGTGAGTGTCAGAGAGGTTCAGAGAGTTTCTGAGTGTGTCAGAGAGTGAAAGAGTGTTTCAGAGAGTGTCACAGAGTGTCAGAGAGTGTCAGAGAGTGTAAGAGAGTTTCAGAGAGTTTCTGAGACTTTCAGAGAGTGTCAAGAGTTTCAGAAAGTGTCACAGACTGTCAGAGAGCGTCAGAGAGATTGCAGAGAGTGTCAGAGAGTGTGGGAGAGCTTCAGAGAATTGTCAGAGAGTTTCAGAGTCTGTCAGAGAATGTCTGAGTGTGTCAGAGAGTGTCAATGAGTTTCAGAGAGTGTCAGAGAGTGTCAGAGAGTGTCAGAGATTGCCAGAGAGTTTCTGAGAATTTCTGAGACTTTCAGAGAGTGTCACGAGTTTCAGAGAGTGTCACAGACTGCCAGAGAGCTTCAGAGAGTGTCAGAGAGTGTCAGAGAGTGTCAGAGAGTGACAGAGAGTTTCAGAGAATTGTCAGAGAGTTTCAGAGAGTGTCAGAGAGTGTCAGAGATTTTCTGAGAGTGTCAGTGAGTGCCAGTGCGTTTCTGAGAGTTTCTGAGTGTGTCGGAGAGTGTCAGAGAGTTTCTGAGAGGGTCTGAGTGTGTCAGAGAGTGTCAGACAATTTCAGAGAGTGTCAGAGAGAGTCAGAGAGTGTCAGAGAGTGTCACAGAGTGCCAGAGAGTTTCTGAGCGTTTCAGAGAGTGTCAGAGAGTTTCAGAGAGTGTCACAGAGTGTCAGAGAGTGTCAGAGAGTGTGAGAGAGTTTCAGAGAGTTTCAGTGAGTTTCCGAGAGTTTCTGAGAGTGTCAGAGAGTTTCAGAGAGTTTCAGAGAGTGTCAGAGAGTGTCAGAGAGTGTCAGAGAGTTTCAGCGAGTGTCAGTGAGTGTCAAAGAGTTTCAGAGAATGTCAGAGAGTGTCAGAGAGTGTCAGAGAGTTTCAGAGTGTTTCAGAGAGTGTCAGAGAGTGTCAGAGAGGGTCTGAGAGTGTCAGAGAGTGTCAGACAGTTTCAGAGAGTGTCAGAGAGAGTCAGAGAGTGTCAGAGAGTATCACAGAGTGCCAGAGAGTTTATGAGCGCTTCAGAGAGTGTCAGAGAGTTTCCGAGAGTGTCACAGAGTATCAGAGAGTGTCAGAGAGTGTCAGAGAGTTTCAGAGAGTTTCAGTGAGTTTCCGAGAGTTTCTGAGAGTGTCAGAGAGTTTCAGAGAGTTTCAGAGAGTGTCAGAGAGTATCAGAGAGTGTCAGAGATTGTAAGAGAGTGTCAGATAGTGTCAGAGTATGTCAGAGAATGTCGGAGAGTTTCTGAGATTATCTGTGAGTGTCAGAGAGTGTCAGAGAGTTTCACAGTGTGTCACAGAGTGTCAGAGAGTGTCAGAGAGTGTCTGAGAGTGTCAGAGACTGTCAGAGAATGTCGGAGAATTTCTGAGATTATCTGTGAGTGTCAGAGAGTTTCCCAGTGTGTCCGAGATTGTCATAGAGTGTCAGAGACTGTCAAAGAGTGTCAGAGAGAGTCAGATCGTGTCAGAGAGTGTCAGAGAGTGTCTGAGAGTGTCAGAGAGTGTCAGGGATTTTCAGAGAGTTCCAGAGAGCTTCAGACAGTGTCAGCGAGTGTCAGAAAGTTTCAGAGATTGTCAGAGAGTTTCGGAGAGTGTCAGAGAGGTTCAGAGAGTTTCTGAGAGTTTCTGAGTGTGTCAGAGTGTGTCAGAGAGTGTCAGAGATTGCCAGAAAGTTTCTGAGATTTTCTGAGACTTTCAGAGAGTGTCAAGAGTTTCAGAGAGTGTCAAAGACTGTCAGAGAGCGTCAGAGAGATTGCAGAAAGTTTCAGAGAGCTTCAAAGAGTGTCAGAGAGTGACAGAGAGTTTCAGAGAATTGTCAGAGAGTTTCAGAGTGTGTCAGAGACAGTCTGAGAGTGTCAGAGAGTGTCAAAGAGTTTCAGAGACTGTCAGAGAGTTTCAGAGAGTTTCAGTGAGTGTCAAAGAGTTTCAGAGAGTGTCAGAGAGTTTCAGAGATTTACTGAGAGTGCCAGGGAGTGCCAGTGAGTTTCTGAGTGTGTCGGAGAGTGTCCAAGAGTATCAGAGTGTTTCAGGGAGTGTCACAAAGTGTCAGAGAGTGTCAGAGAGGGTCAGAGAGTTTCAGAGAGTTTCTGAGTGTGTCAGAGAGTGTCAGAGAGTTTCTGAGATTTTCAGAGACTTTCAGAGAGTGTCAAGAGTTTCAGAGAGTGTCACAGACTGTCAGAGAGCTTCAGAGAGTGTCAGAGAGTGTCAGAGAGTGACAGAGAGTTTCAGAGAATTGTCAGAGTGTTTCAGAGAGCGTCAGAGAGTGTCAGAGAGTTTCAGAGTGTTTCAGAGAGTAGCAGAGAGTGTCAGAAAGGGTCTGAGAGTGTCAGAGACTGTCAGAGAATGTCGGAGAATTTCTGAGATTATCTGTGAGTGTCAGAGAGTTTCCCAGTGTGTCCGAGATTGTCATAGAGTGTCAGAGAGTGTCAAAGAGTGTCAGAGAGAGTCAGATCGTGTCAGAGAGTGTCAGAGAGTGTCTGAGAGTGTCAGAGAGTGTCAGGGATTTTCAGAGAGTTCCAGAGAGCTTCATACAGTGTCAGCGAGTGTCAGAAAGTTTCAGAGATTGTCAGAGAGTTTCGGAGAGTGTCAGAGAGGTTCAGAGAGTTTCTGAGAGTTTCTGAGTGTGTCAGAGAGTGTCAGAGAGTGTCAGAGATTGCCAGAAAGTTTCTGAGATTTTCTGAGACTTTCAGAGAGTGTCAAGAGTTTCAGAGAGTGTCAAAGACTGTCAGAGAGCGTCAGAGAGATTGCAGAAAGTTTCAGAGAGCTTCAAAGAGTGTCAGAGAGTGACAGAGAGTTTCAGAGAATTGTCAGAGAGTTTCAGAGTGTGTCAGAGATAGTCTGAGAGTGTCAGAGAGTTTCAAAGAGTTTCAGAGAATGTCAGAGAGTTTCAGAGAGTTTCAGTGAGTGTCAAAGAGTTTCAGAGAGTGTCAGAGAGTTTCAGAGATTTACTGAGAGTGCCAGGGAGTGCCAGTGAGTTTCTGAGTGTGTCGGAGAGTGTCCAAGAGTATCAGAGTGTTTCAGGGAGTGTCACAAAGTGTCAGAGAGTGTCAGAGAGGGTCAGAGAGTTTCAGAGAGTTTCTGAGTGTGTCAGAGAGTGTCAGAGAGTTTCTGAGATTTTCAGAGACTTTCAGAGAGTGTCAAGAGTTTCAGAGAGTGTCACAGACTGTCAGAGAGCTTCAGAGAGTGTCAGAGAGTGTCAGAGAGTGACAGAGAGTTTCAGAGAATTGTCAGAGTGTTTCAGAGAGCGTCAGAGAGTGTCAGAGAGTTTCAGAGTGTTTCAGAGAGTAGCAGAGAGTGTCAGAGAGGGTCTGAGAGTGTCAGAGAGTGTCAGACAGTTTCAGAGAGTGTCAGAGAGAGTCTGAGAGTGTCAGAGAGTGTCACAGAGTGCCAGAGAGTTTCTGAGTGTTTCAGAGAGTGTCAGAGAGTTTCAGAGAATGTCACAGGCTGTCAGAGAGTGTCAGAGAGATTGCAGAGAGTGTCAGAGAGCTTCAGAGAGCTTCAGAGAGTTTCAGAGAGCTTCAGAGAGTGTCAGATAGTTTCGGATAGAGACAGAGAGTTTCAGTGAGTGTCAGAGTGTTTCAGAGAGTTTCAGAGAATGTCAGAGAGTGTCAGAATGTGTCTGAGAGTGTCAGTGAGTGTCAGAGAGTGTCAGAGAGTGTCAGAGAATGTCGGAGAGTTTCTGAGAGTATCTGTGAGTGCAAGAGAGTGCCACAGAGAGTCAGAGACTGTCAGAGAGTTACAAATAGTTTCACAGAGTGTAAGAGAGTGTCAGATAGTGTCAGAGTATGTCAGAGAATGTCGGAGAGTTTCTGAGATTGTCTGTGAGTGTCAGAGAGTGTCAGAGATTTTCACAGTGTGTCACAGAGTGTCAGAGAGTGTCTGAGAGTGTCAGAGACTGTCAGAGAATGTCGGAGAATTTCTGAGAGTATCTGTGAGTGTCAGAGAGTGTCAGAGAGTTTCACAGTGTGTCCGAGATTGTCATAGAGTGTCAGAGAGTGTCAAAGAGAGTCAGAGAGCGTCAGATCGTGTCAGAGAGTGTCAGAGAGTTTCAGAGAGTGTCAGAGAGTGTCTGAGAGTGTCAGAGAGTGTCAGAGATTTTCAGAGAGTTCTAGAGAGCTTCAGAGAGAGTCAGAGAGTGTCAGAAAGATTTAGAGATTGTCAGAGAGTTTCGGAGAGTTTCAGTGAGTGTCAAAGAGTGTCAGAGAGTGTCAAAGAGATTCAGAGAGTGTCAGAGAGTGTCAGAGAGTGTCAGAGATTGCCAGAGAGTTTCTGAGAATTTCTGAGACTTTCAGAAAGTGTCAAGAGTTTCAGAGGGTGTCACAGACTGCCAGAGAGCTTTAGAGAGTGTCAGAGAGTGTCAGAGAGTGACAGAGAGTTTCAGAGTGTTGCAGAGAGTGTCAGAGAGTGTCAGAGAGGGTCATGGAGTGTCAGAGAGTGTCAGACAGTTTCAGAGAGTGTCAGAGAGAGTCAGAGAGTGTCAGAGAGTGTCACAGAGTGCCAGAGAGTTTCTGAGCGTTTCAGAGACTGGCAGAGAGTTTCCGAGAGTGTCACAGAGTGTCAGAGAGTGTCAGAGAGATTCAGAGAGTTTCAGTGAGTTTCCGAGAGTTTCTGAGAGTGTCAGAGAGTTTCGGAGAGTTTCAGAGAGTGTCAGAGAGTGTCAGACAGTGTCAGAGAGTTTCAGAGATTTTTTGAGAGTGTCAGAGAGTGCCAGTGAGTTTCTGAGAGTTTCTGAGTGTGTCGGAGAGTGTCCGAGAGTGTCAGAGAGTTTCAGGGAGTGTCACAAAGTGTCAGAGAGTGTCAGAGAGGGTCAGAGAGTTACAGAGAGTTTCTGAGAGTGTCACAGCGTGTCAGAGAGTTTCAGAGAGCTTCAGAGAGTGTTAGAGAGTGTCTGAGAGATTCAAAGAGTTTCAGTGAGTGTCAGAGAGGTTCAGAGAGTTTCTGAGTGTGTCAGAGAGTGTAAGAGTGTTTCAGAGAGTGTCACAGAGTGTCAGAGAGTGTCAGAGAGTGTCAAGAGTTTCAGAGAGTGTCACAGACTGTCAGAGAGCGTCAGAGAGATTGCAGAGAGTGTCAGAGAGTGTGGGAGAGCTTCAGAGAATTGTCAGAGAGTTTCAGAGTGTGTCAGAGAATGTCTGAGAGTGTCTGAGAGTGTCAATGAGTTTCAGAGAGTGTCAGAGAGTGTCAGAGAGTGTCAGAGATTGCCAGAGAGTTTCTGAGAATTTCTGAGACTTTCAGAGAGTGTCAAGAGTTTCAGAGAGTGTCACAAACTGCCAGAGAGCTTCAGAGAGTGTCAGAGAGTGTCAGAGAGTGTCAGAGAGTGACAGAGAGTTTCAGAGAATTGTCAGAGAGTTTCAGAGAGTGTCAGAGAGTGTCAGAGATTTTCTGAGAGTGTCAGTGAGTGCCAGTGAGTTTCTGAGAGTTTCTGAGTGTGTCGGAGAGTGTCAGAGAGTTTCTGAGAGGGTCTGAGTGTGTCAGAGAGTGTCAGACAATTTCAGAAAGTGTCAGAGAGAGTCAGAGAGTGTCAGAGAGTGTCACAGAGTGCCAGAGAGTTTCTGAGCGTTTCAGAGAGTGTCAGAGAGTTTCAGAGAGTGTCAGTGAGTGTCAGAGAGTGTCAGAGAGTGTCAGAGAGTTTCAGAGAGTTTCAGTGAGTTTCCGAGAGTTTCTGAGAGCGTCAGAGAGTTTCAGAGAGTTTCAGAGAGTGTCAGAGAGTGTCAGAGAGTGTCAGAGAGTTTCAGCGAGTGTCAGTGAGTGTCAAAGAGTTTCAGAGAGTGTCAGAGAGTGTCAGAGAGTTTCAGAGTGTTTCAGAGAGTGTCAGAGAGTGTCAGAGAGGGTCTGAGAGTGTCAGAGAGTGTCAGACAGTTTCAGAGAGTGTCAGAGAGAGTCAGAGAGTGTCAGAGAGTGTCACAGAGTGCCAGAGAGTTTCTGAGCGCTTCAGAGAGTGTCAGAGAGTTTCCGAGAGTGTCAGAGAGTGTCAGAGAGTTTCAGAGAGTTTCAGTGAGTTTCCGAGAGGTTCAGAGAGTTTCTGAGTGTTTCAGAGAGTGTAAGAGAGTTTCAGAGAGTGTCACAGGGTGTCAGAGAGTGTCAGAGAGTGTAAGAGAGTTTCAGAGAGTTTCTGAGACTTTCAGAGAGTGTCAAGAGTTTCAGAGAGTGTCACAGACTGTCAGAGAGCGTCAGAGAGATTGCAGAGAGTGTCAGAGAGTGTGGGGGAGCTTCAGAGAATTGTCAGAGAGTTTCAGAGTGTGTCAGAGAATGTCTGAGAGTGTCAGAGAGTGTCAATGAGTTTCAGAGAGTGTCAGAGAGTGTCAGAGAGTGTCAGAGATTGCCAGAGAGTTTCTGAGAATTTCTGAGACTTTCAGAGAGTGTCAAGAGTTTCAGAGAGTGTCACAGACTGCCAGAGAGCTTCAGAGAGTGTCAGAGAGTGTCAGAGAGTGACAGAGAGTTTCAGAGAATTGTCAGAGGGTTTCAGAGAGTGTCAGAGAGTGTCAGAGAGTGTCAGAGAGTTTCAGAGTGTTTCAGAGAGAGTCAGAGAGTGTCAGGGAGGGTCTGAGTGTGTCGGAGAGTGTCAGACAATTTCAGAGAGTGTCAGAGAGAGTCAGAGAGTGTCAGAGAGTGTCACAGAGTGCCAGAGAGTTTCTGAGCGTTTCAGAGGGTGTCAGAGAGTTTCAGAGAGTGTCACAGAGTGTCAGAGAGTGTCAGAGAGTTTCAGAGAGTTTCAGTGAGTTTCCGAGAGTTTCTGAGAGTGTCAGAGAGTTTCAGAGAGTTTCAGAGAGTGTCAGAGAGTGTCAGAGAGTGTCAGAGAGTTTCAGCGAGTGTCAGTGAGTGTCATAGAGTTTCAGAGAGTGTCAGAGAGTTTCAGAGATTTTCTGAGAGTGTCAGTGAGTGCCAGTGAGTTTCTGAGAGTTTCTGAGTGTTTCGGAGAGTGTCAGAGAGTTTCTGAGAGGGTCTGAGTGTGTCAGAGAGTGTCAGACAATTTCAGAGAGTGTCAGAGAGAGTCAGAGAGTGTCAGAGAGTGTCACAGAGTGCCAGAGAGTTTCTGAGCGTTTCAGAGAGTGTCAGAGAGTTTCAGAGAGTGTCACAGAGTGTCAGAGAGTGTCAGTGAGTGTCAGAGAGTGTCAGAGAGTTTCAGAGAGTTTCAGTGAGTTTCCGAGAGTTTCTGAGAGTGTCAGAGAGTTTCAGAGAGTTTCAGAGAGTGTCAGAGTCTTTCAGAGAGTTTCAGCGAGTGTCAGTGAGTGTCAAAGAGTTTCAGAGAGTGTCAGAGAGTTTCAGAGAGTTTCTGAGAGTTTCTGAGTGTCAGAGAGTTTCAGAGAGTTTCTGAGAGCTTCAGAGAGTGTCAGAGAGTGTCAGAGATTGACAGAGAGTTTCTGAGATTTTCTGAGACTTTCAGAGTTTGTCAAGAGTTTCAGAGAGTGTCACAGACTGTCAGAGAGCGTCAGAGAGATTGCAGAGAGTGTCAGAGTGTGTGGGAAAGCTTCAGAGAATTGTCAGAGAGTTTCAGAGTGTGTCAGAGATTGTCAGAGAGTGTCAGAGAGTGTCAGAGAGTGTCAGTGAGTGCCAGTGAGTTTCCGAGAGTTTCTGAGAGTGTCAGAGAGTGTCAGAGAGTGTCAGATAGTTTCAGCGAGTGTCAGTGAGTGTCAAAGAGTTTCAGAGAGTGTCAGAGAGTTTCAGAGATTATCTGAGAGTGTCAGTGAGTGCCAGTGAGTTTCTGAGAGTTTCTGAGTGTGTCGGAGAGTGTCAGAGAGTTTCTGAGAGTTCCAGAGATCTTCAGAGAGTGTCAGAGAGTGTCAGAAAGTTTCACGGTGTGTCACAGAGTGTCAGAGAGTGTCAGAGAGTGTCGGAGAGTGTCAGAGAGTGTCAGAGAGTGTCAGAGAGTGTCAGAGAGTGTCAGAGATTTTCAGAGAGTTCCAGAGAGCTTCAGAGAGTGTCAGAGAGTGTCAGAAAGTTTCACAGTGTGTCACAGAGTGTCAGAGAGTGTCAGAGAGTTTCGGAGAGTGTCAGAGAGTGTCAGAGGGTTTCAGAGAGTGTTCCAGAGTGTCAGAGAGTGTCAGAGAGTGTCAGAGAGTGTAAGAGAGTTTCAGAGAGTTTCTGAGAGTTTCTGAGTGTCAGAGAGTTTCAGAGAGTTTCTGAGAGTTTCTGAGTGTGTCAGAGAGTGTCAGAGATTGACAGAGAGTTTCTGAGATTTTCTGAGACTTTCAGAGTTTGTCAAGAGTTTCAGAGAGTGTCACAGACTGTCAGAGAGCGTCAGAGAGATTGCAGAGAGTGTCAGAGTGTGTGGGAGAGCTTCAGAGAATTGTCAGAGAGTTTCAGAGTGTGTCAGAGATTGTCAGAGAGTGTCAGTGAGTGTCAAAGAGTTTCAGAGAGTGTCAGAGAGTGTCAGAGATTCCCAGAGAGTTTCTGAGAATTTCTGAGACTTTCAGAGAGTGTCAAGAGTTTCAGATAGTGTCACAGACTGCCAGAGAGCTTCAGTGAGTGTCAGAGATTGTCAGAGAGTAACAGAGAGTGTCAAAGAGTTTCACAGAGTGTCACGGACTGTCAGAGAGTTTCAGAGAGCTTCAGAGAGTGTCAGAGACTGTCAGAGAATGTCGGAGAATTTCTGAGAGTATCTGTGAGTGTCAGAGAGTGTCAGAGAGTTTCACAGTGTGTCCGAGATTGTCATAGAGTGTCAGAGAGTGTCAAAGAGAGTCAGAGAGCGTCAGATCGTGTCAGAGAGTGTCAGAGAGTTTCAGAGAGTGTCAGAGAGTGCCTGAGAGTGTCAGAGAGTGTCAGAGATTTTCAGAGAGTTCCAGACAGCTTCAGAGAGAGTCAGAGAGTGTCAGAAAGATTTAGAGATTGTCAGAGAGTTTCGGAGAGTTTCAGTGAGTGTCAAAGAGTGTCAGAGAGTGTCAAAGAGATTCAGAGAGTGTCAGAGAGTGTCAGAGAGTGTCAGAGAGTTTCAGAGATTGCCAGAGAGGTTCTGAGAATTTCTGAGACTTTCAGAGAGTGTCAAGAGTTTCAGAGGGTGTCACAGACTGCCAGAGAGATTTAGAGAGTGTCAGAGAGTGTCAGAGAGTGTCACAGAGTGCCAGAGAGTTTCTGAGCGTTTCAGAGAGTGTCAGAGAGTTTCCGAGAGTGTCACAGAGTGTCAGAGAGTGTCAGAGAGTGTCAGAGAGTGTCAGAGAGTTTCAGAGAGTTTCAGTGAGTTTCCGAGAGTTTCTGAGAGTGTCAGAGAGTTTCAGAGAGTTTCAGAGAGTATCAGAGAGTGTCAGAGAGTGTCAGAGAGTTTCAGAGATTTTTTGAGAGTGTCAGAGAGTGCCAGTGAGTTTCTGAGAGTTTCTGAGTGTGTCGGAGAGTGTCCGAGAGTGTCAGAGAGTTTCAGGGAGTGTCACAAAGTGTCAGAGAGAGTCAGAGAGGGTCAGAGAGTTACAGAGAGTTTCTGAGAGTGTCACAGCGTGTCAGAGAGTTTCAGAGAGCTTCAGAGAGTGTTAGAGAGTGTCTGAGAGTGTCAGAGAGTGTCAGAGAGTTTCAGGGAGTGTCAGAGAGTGTCAGAGAGTGTCAGAGATTGCCAGAGAGTTTCTGAGAATTTCTGAGACTTTCAGAGAGTGTCAAGAGTTTCAGAGAGTGTCACAGACTGCCAGAGAGTCTCAGAGAGTGTCAGAGAGTGACAGAGAGTTTCAGAGAATTGTCAGAGGGTTTCAGAGAGTGTCAGAGAGTGTCAGAGAGTGTCAGAGAGTTTCAGAGTGTTTCAGAGAGTGTCAGAGAGTGTCAGGGAGGGTCTGAGTGTGTCGGAGAGTGTCAGACAATTTCAGAGAGTGTCAGAGAGAGTCAGAGAGTGTCAGAGAGTGTCACAGAGTGCCAGAGAGTTTCTGAGCGTTTTAGAGGGTGTCAGAGAGTTTCAGAGAGTGTCACAGAGTGTCAGAGAGAGTCAGAGAGTGTCAGAGAGTGTCACAGAGTGCCAGAGAGTTTCTGAGCGTTTCAGAGGGTGTCAGAGAGTTTCAGAGAGTGTCACAGAGTGTCACAGAGTGTCAGAGAGTGTCAGAGAGTGTCAGAGAGTGTCAGAGAGTTTCAGCGAGTGTCAGTGAGTGTCATAGAGTTTCAGAGAGTGTCAGAGAGTTTCAGAGATTTTCTGAGAGCGTCAGTGAGTGCCAGTGAGTTTCTGAGAGTTTCTGAGTGTGTCGGAGAGTGTCAGAGAGTTTCTGAGAGGGTCTGAGTGTGTCAGAGAGTGTCAGACAATTTCAGAGAGTGTCAGAGAGAGTTAGAGAGTGTCAGAGAGTGTCACAGAGTGCCAGAGAGTTTCTGAGCGTTTCAGAGAGTGTCAGAGAGTTTCAGAGAGTGTCACAGAGTGTCAGAGAGTGTCAGAGAGTGTCAGAGAGTGTCAGAGAGTTTCAGAGAGTTTCAGTGAGTTTCCGAGAGTTTCTGAGAGTGTCAGAGAGTTTCAGAGAGTTTCAGAGAGTGTCAGAGTCTTTCAGAGAGTTTCAGCGAGTGTCAGTGAGTGTCAAAGAGTTTCAGAGAGTGTCAGAGAGTTTCAGAGAGTTTCTGAGAGTTTCTGAGTGTCAGAGAGTTTCAGAGAGTTTCTGAGAGCTTCAGAGAGTGTCAGAGAGTGTCAGAGATTGACAGAGAGTTTCTGAGATTTTCTGAGACTTTCAGAGTTTGTCAAGAGTTTCAGAGAGTGTCACAGACTGTCAGAGAGCGTCAGAGAGATTGCATAGAGTGTCAGAGTGTGTGGGAAAGCTTCAGAGAATTGTCAGAGAGTTTCAGAGTGTGTCAGAGATTGTCAGAGAGTGTCAGAGAGTGTCAGAGAGTGTCAGAGAGTTTCAGAGAGTTTCAGTGAGTTTCCGAGAGTTTCTGAGAGTGTCAGAGAGTGTCAGAGAGTGTCAGAGAGTTTCAGAGAGTTTCAGAGAGTGTCAGAGAGTGTCAGAGAGTGTCAGATAGTTTCAGCGAGTGTCAGTGAGTGTCAAAGAGTTTCAGAGAGTGTCAGAGAGTTTCAGAGATTTTCTGAGAGTGTCAGTGAGTGCCAGTGAGTTTCTGAGAGTTTCTGAGTGTGTCGGAGAGTGTCAGAGAGTTTCTGAGAGTTCCAGAGATCTTCAGAGAGTGTCAGAAAGTTTCACGGTGTGTCACAGAGTGTCAGAGAGTGTCAGAGAGTTTCGGAGAGTGTCAGAGAGTGTCAGAGAGTGTCTGAGAGTGTCAGAGAGTGTCAGAGATTTTCAGAGAGTTCCAGAGAGCTTCAGAGAGTGTCAGAGAGTGTCAGAAAGTTTCACAGTGTGTCACAGAGTGTCAGAGAGTGTCAGAGAGTTTCGGAGAGTGTCAGAGAGTGTCAGAGGGTTTCAGAGAGTGTTCCAGAGTGTCAGAGAGTGTCAGAGAGTGTAAGAGAGTTTCAGAGAGTTTCTGAGAGTTTCTGAGTGTCAGAGAGTTTCAGAGAGTTTCTGAGAGTTTCTGAGTGTGTCAGAGAGTGTCAGAGATTGACAGAGAGTTTCTGAGATTTTCTGAGACTTTCAGAGTTTGTCAAGAGTTTCAGAGAGTGTCACAGACTGTCAGAGAGCGTCAGAGAGATTGCAGAGAGTGTCAGAGTGTGTGGGAGAGCTTCAGAGAATTGTCAGAGAGTTTCAGAGTGTGTCAGAGATTGTCAGAGAGTGTCAGTGAGTGTCAAAGAGTTTCAGAGAGTGTCAGAGAGTGTCAGAGATTCCCAGAGAGTTTCTGAGATTTTCTGAGACTTTCAGAGAGTGTCAAGAGTTTCAGATAGTGTCACAGACTGCCAGAGAGCTTCAGAGAGTGTCAGAGATTGTCAGAGAGTGACAGAGAGTGTCAAAGAGTTTCACAGAGTGTCACGGACTGTCAGAGAGTTTCAGAGAGCTTCAGAGAGTGTCAGAGAGAGTCAGAGAGTGACAGAGAGTTTCAGAGAATTGTCAGAGAGTTTCAGAGAGTGTCAGAGTGTGTCAGAGAGTGCCAGTGAGTTTCAGAGTGTTTCAGAGAGTGTCAGAGAGTGTCAGAGAGGGTCTGAGAGTGTCAGAGAGTGTCAGAGAGTTTCAGAGACTGTCAGAGAGTTTCAGAGAGTTTCAGTGAGTGTCAAAGACTTTCAGAGAGTGTCAGAGAGTTTCAGAGATTTACTGAGAGTGTCAGGGAGTGCCAGTGAGTTTCTGAGTGTGTCAGAGAGTGTCCAAGAGTATCAGAGAGTTTCAGGGAGTGTCACAAAGTGTCAGAGAGGGTCAGAGAGTTTCAGAGAGTTTCTGAGTGTGTCAGAGAGTGTCAGAGAGTTTCTGAGATTTTCAGAGAGTGTCAAGAGATTCAGAGAGTGTCAAAGACTGTCAGAGAGCGTCAGAGAGATTGCAGAGAGTTTCAGAGAGCTTCAGAGAGTGTCAGAGACTGTCAGAGAATGTCGGAGAATTTCTGAGAGTATCTGTGAGTGTCAGAGAGTGTCAGAGAGTTTCACAGTGTGTCCGAGATTGTCATAGAGTGTCAGAGAGTGTCAAAGAGAGTCAGAGAGCGTCAGATCGTGTCAGAGAGTGTCAGAGAGTTTCAGAGAGTGTCAGAGAGTGCCTGAGAGTGTCAGAGAGTGTCAGAGATTTTCAGAGAGTTCCAGAGAGCTTCAGAGAGAGTCAGAGAGTGTCAGAAAGATTTAGAGATTGTCAGAGAGTTTCGGAGAGTTTCAGTGAGTGTCAAAGAGTGTCAGAGAGTGTCAAAGAGATTCAGAGAGTGTCAGAGAGTGTCAGAGAGTGTCAGAGATTGCCAGAGAGGTTCTGAGAATTTCTGAGACTTTCAGAGAGTGTCAAGAGTTTCAGAGGGTGTCACAGACTGCCAGAGAGATTTAGAGAGTGTCAGAGAGTGTCAGAGAGTGACAGAGAGTTTCAGAGAATTGTCAGAGAGTTTCAGAGAGTGTCAGAGAGTGTCAGAGAGTGTCAGAGAGTTTCAGAGTGTTGCAGAGAGTGTCAGAGAGTGTCAGAGAGGGTCTGAGAGTGTCAGAGAGTGTCAGACAGTTTCAGAGAGTGTCAGAGAGAGTCAGAGAGTGTCAGAGAGTGTCACAGAGTGCCAGAGAGTTTCTGAGCGTTTCAGAGAGTGTCAGAGAGTTTCCGAGAGTGTCACAGAGTGTCAGAGAGTGTCAGAGAGTGTCAGAGAGTTTCAGAGAGTTTCAGTGAGTTTCCGAGAGTTTCTGAGAGTGTCAGAGAGTGTCAGAGGGTTTCAGAGAGCTTCAGAGAGTGTTAGAGAGTGTCTGAGAGATTCAAACAGTTTCAATGAGTGTCAGAGAGGTTCAGAGAGTTTCTGAGTGTGTCAGAGAGTGTAAGAGTGTTTCAGAGAGTGTCACAGAGTGTCAGAGAGTGTCAGAGAGTGTGAGAGTTTCAGAGAGTTACAGAGAGTTTCTGAGAGTGTCACAGCGTGTCAGAGAGTTTCAGAGAGCTTCAGAGAGTGTTAGAGAGTGTCTGAGAGATTCAAACAGTTTCAGTGAGTGTCAGAGAGGTTCAGAGAGTTTCTGAGTGTGTCAGAGAGTGTAAGAGTGTTTCAGAGAGTGTCACAGAGTGTCAGAGAGTGTCAGAGAGTGTGAGAGTTTCAGAGAGTTTCTGAGACTTTCAGAGAGTGTCAAGAGTTTCAGAGAGTGTCACAGACTGTCAGAGAGCGTCAGAGAGATTGCAGAGAGTGTCAGAGAGTGTGGGAGAGCTTCAGAGAATTGTCAGAGAGTTTCAGAGTGTGTCAGAGAATGTCTGAGAGTGTCTGAGAGTGTCAATGAGTTTCAGAGAGTGTCAGAGAGTGTCAGAGAGTGCAGAGATTGCCAGAGAGTTTCTGAGAATATCTGAGAATTTCAGAGAGTGTCAAGAGTTTCAGAGAGTGTCACAGACTGGCAGAGAGCTTCAGAGAGTGTCAGAGAGTGTCAGAGAGTGTCAGAGAGTGACATAGAGTTTCAGAGAATTGTCAGAGAGTTTCAGAGAGTGTCAGAGAGTGTCAGAGATTTTCTGAGAGTGTCAGTGAGTGCCAGTGAGTTTCTGAGAGTTTTTGAGTGTGTCGGAGAGTGTCAGAGAGTTTCTGAGAGGGTCTGAGTGTGCCAGAGAGTGTCAGACAATTTCAGAGAGTGTCAGAGAGAGTCAGAGAGTGTCAGAGAGTGTCACAGAGTGCCAGAGAGTTTCTGAGCGTTTCAGAGAGTGTCAGAGAGTTTCAGAGAGTGTCAGAGAGTGTCAGAGAGTGTCAGAGAGTGTCAGAGAGTGTCAGAGAGTTTCAGACAGTTTCAGTGAGTTTCCGAGAGTTTCTGAGAGTGTCAGAGAGTTTCAGAGAGTTTCAGAGAGTGTCAGAGAGTGTCAGAGAGTGTCAGAGAGTTTCAGAGAGTGTCAGAGAGTGTCAGAGAGTGTCAGAGAGTTTCAGAGTGTTTCAGAGAGTGTCAGAGAGTGTCAGAGAGGGTCTGAGAGTGTCAGAGAGTGTCAGACAGTTTCAGAGAGTGTCAGAGAGAGTCAGAGAGTGTCAGAGAGTGTCACAAAGTGCCAGAGATTTTCAGAGAGTTCCAGAGAGCTTCAGAGAGTGTCAGTGAGTGCCAGTGAGTTTCTGAGATTTTCTGAGTGTGTCGGAGAGTGTCAGAGAGTTTCTGAGAGTTCCAGAGATCTTCAGAGAGTGTCAGAGAGTGTCAGAAAGTTTCACAGTGTGTCACAGAGTGTCAGAGAGTGTCAGAGAGTTTCGGAGAGTGTCAGAGAGTGTCAGAGAGTGTCTGAGAGTGTCACAGAGTGTCAGAGATTTTCAGAGAGTTCCAGAGAGCTTCAGAGAGTGTCAGAGAGTGTCAGAAAGTTTCACAGTGTGTCACAGAGTGTCAGAGAGTGTCAGAGAGTTTCGGAGAGTGTCAGAGAGTGTCAGAGGGTTTCAGAGAGTGTTCCAGAGTGTCAGAGAGTGTCAGAGAGTGTAAGAGAGTTTCAGAGAGTTTCTGAGAGTTTCTGAGTGTCAGAGAGTTTCAGAGAGTTTCTGAGAGTTTCTGAGTGTGTCAGAGAGTGTCAGAGATTGACAGAGAGTTTCTGAGAGTTTCTGAGATTTTCTGAGACTTTCAGAGTTTGTCAAGAGTTTCAGAGAGTGTCACAGACTGTCAGAGAGCGTCAGAGAGATTGCAGAGAGTGTCAGAGTGTGTGGGAGAGCTTCAGAGAATTGTCAGAGAGTTTCAGAGTGTGTCAGAGATTGTCAGAGAGTGTCAGTGAGTGTCAAAGAGTTTCAGAGAATGTCAGAGAGTGTCAGAGATTCCCAGAGAGTTTCTGAGATTTTCTGAGACTTTCAGAGAGTGTCAAGAGTTTCAGATAGTGTCACAGACTGCCAGAGAGCTTCAGAGAGTGTCAGAGAGTGTCAGAGAGTGACAGAGAGTGTCAAAGAGTTTCACAGAGTGTCACAGACTGTCAGAGAGTTTCAGAGAGTTTCCGAGAATTGTCAGAGAGTTTCAGAGAGTGTCAGAGTGTGTCAGAGAGTGCCAGTGAGTTTCAGAGTGTTTCAGAGAGTGTCAGAGAGTGTCAGAGAGGGTCTGAGAGTGTCAGAGAGTGTCAGAGAGTTTCAGAGACTGTCAGAGAGTTTCAGAGAGTTTCAGTGAGTGTCAAAGAGTTTCAGAGAGTGTCAGAGAGTTTCAGAGATTTACTGAGAGTGTCAGGGAGTGCCAGTGAGTTTCTGAGTGTGTCAGAGAGTGTCCAAGAGTATCAGAGAGATTCAGGGAGTGTCACAAAGTGTCAGAGAGTGTCAGAGAGGGTCAGAGAGTTTCAGAGAGTTTCAGAGTGTCAGAGAGTGTCAGAGAGTTTCTGAGATTTTCAGAGAGTGTCAAGAGATTCAGAGAGTGTCAAAGACTGTCAGAGAGCGTCAGAGAGATTGCAGAGTTTCAGAGAGCTTCAGAGAGTGTCAGAGACTGTCAGAGAATGTCGGAGAATTTCTGAGAGTATCTGTGAGTGTCAGAGAGTGTCAGAGAGTTTCACAGTGTGTCCGAGATTGTCATAGAGTGTCAGAGAGTGTCAAAGAGAGTCAGAGAGCGTCAGATCGTGTCAGAGAGTGTCAGAGAGTTTCAGAGAGTGTCAGAGAGTGTCTGAGAGTGTCAGAGAGTGTCAGAGATTTTCAGAGAGTTCCAGAGAGCTTCAGAG
Source organism: Heterodontus francisci (assembly GCF_036365525.1). Classification (NCBI taxonomy): domain Eukaryota; kingdom Metazoa; phylum Chordata; class Chondrichthyes; order Heterodontiformes; family Heterodontidae; genus Heterodontus; species Heterodontus francisci. Next base: position 9,624,534 of record NC_090395.1, on the reverse strand, counting down.
AGAGTCAGAGAGTGTCAGAAAGATTTAGAGATTGTCAGAGAGTTTCGGAGAGTTTCAGTGAGTGTCAAAGAGTGTCAGAGAGTGTCAAAGAGATTCAGAGAGTGTCAGAGAGTGTCAGAGAGTGTCAGAGATTGCCAGAGAGTTTCTGAGAATTTCTGAGACTTTCAGAGAGTGTCAAGAGTTTCAGAGGGTGTCACAGACTGCCAGAGAGCTTTAGAGAGTGTCAGAGAGTGTCAGAGAGTGACAGAGAGTTTCTGAGATTTTCTGAGTGTGTGAGAGAGTGTCAGAGATTGACAGAGAGTTTCTGAGATTTTCTGAGACTTTCAGAGTTTGTCAAGAGTTTCAGAGAGTGTCACAGACTGTCAGAGAGCGTCAGAGAGATTGCAGAGAGTGTCAGAGTGTGTGGGAGAGCTTCAGAGAATTGTCAGAGAGTTTCAGAGTGTGTCAGAGGTTGTCAGAGAGTGTCAGTGAGTGTCAAAGAGTTTCAGAGAGTGTCAGAGAGTGTCAGAGACTGCCAGAGAGTTTCTGAGATTTTCTGAGACTTTCAGAGAGTGTCAAGAGTTTCAGATAGTGTCACAGACTGCCAGAGAGCTTCAGAGAGTGTCAGAGAGTGACAGAGAGTGTCAAAGAGTTTCACAGAGTGTCACGGACTGTCAGAGAGTTTCAGAGAGCTTCAGAGAGTGTCAGAGAGAGTCAGAGAGTGACAGAGAGTTTCCGAGAATTGTCAGAGAGTTTCAGAGAGTGTCAGAGTGTGTCAGAGAGTGCCAGTGAGTTTCAGAGTGTTTCAGAGAGTGTCAGAGAGTGTCAGAGAGGGTCTGAGAGTGTCAGAGATTGTCAGAGAGTTTCAGAGACTGTCAGAGAGTTTCAGAGAGTTTCAGTGAGTGTCAAAGAGTTTCAGAGAGTGTCAGAGAGTTTCAGAGATTTACTGAGAGTGTCAGGGAGTGCCAGTGAGTTTCTGAGTGTGTCAGAGAGTGTCCAAGAGTATCAGAGAGATTCAGGGAGTGTCACAAAGTGTCAGAGAGTGTCAGAGAGGGTCAGAGAGTTTCAGAGAGTTTCTGAGTGTGTCAGAGAGTGTCAGAGAGTTTCTGAGATTTTCAGAGAGTGTCAAGAGATTCAGAGAGTGTCAAAGACTGTCAGAGAGCGTCAGAGAGATTGCAGAGTTTCAGAGAGCTTCAGAGAGTGTCAGAGACTGTCAGAGAATGTCGGAGAATTTCTGAGAGTATCTGTGAGTGTCAGAGAGTGTCAGAGAGTTTCACAGTGTGTCCGAGATTGTCATAGAGTGTCAGAGAGTGTCAAAGAGAGTCAGAGAGCGTCAGATCGTGTCAGAGAGTGTCAGAGAGTTTCAGAGAGTGTCAGAGAGTGTCTGAGAGTGTCTGAGAGTGTCAGAGAGTGTCAGAGATTTTCAGAGAGTTCCAGAGAGCTTCAGAGAGAGTCAGAGAGTGTCAGAAAGATTTAGAGATTGTCAGAGAGTTTCGGAGAGTTTCAGTGAGTGTCAAAGAGTGTCAGAGAGTGTCAAAGAGATTCAGAGAGTGTCAGAGAGTGTCAGAGAGTGCCAGAGAGTTTCTGAGAATTTCTGAGACTTTCAGAGAGTGTCAAGAGTTTCAGAGGGTGTCACAGACTGCCAGAGAGTTTCAGAGAATTGTCAGAGAGTTTCAGAGAGTGTCAGAGAGTGTCAGAGAGTGTCAGAGAGTTTCAGAGTGTTGCAGAGAGTGTCCGAGAGTGTCAGAGAGGGTCTGAGAGTGTCAGAGAGTGTCAGACAGTTTCAGAGAGTGTCAGAGAGAGTCAGAGAGTGTCAGAGAGTGTCACAGAGTGCCAGAGAGTTTCTGAGCGTTTCAGAGAGTGTCAGAGAGTTTCCGAGAGTGTCACAGAGTGTCAGAGAGTGTCAGAGAGTGTCAGAGAGTTTCAGAGAGTTTCAGTGAGTTTCCGAGAGTTTCTGAGAGTGTCAGAGAGTTTCAGAGAGTGTCAGAGAGTGTCAGAGAGTGTCAGAGAGTTTCAGAGATTTTTTGAGAGTGTCAGAGAGTGCCAGTGAGTTTCTGAGAGTTTCTGAGTGTGTCGGAGAGTGTCCGAGAGTGTCAGAGAGTTTCAGGGAGTGTCACAAAGTGTCAGAGAGTGTCAGAGAGGGTCAGAGAGTTACAGAGAGTTTCTGAGAGTGTCACAGCGTGTCAGAGAGTTTCAGAGAGCTTCAGAGAGTGTTAGAGAGTGTCTGAGAGATTCAAAGAGTTTCAGTGAGTGTCAGAGAGGTTCAGAGAGTTTCTGAGTGTGTCAGAGAGTGTAAGAGTGTTTCAGAGAGTGTCACAGAGTGTCAGAGAGTGTCAGAGAGTGTAAGAGAGTTTCAGAGAGTTTCTGAGACTTTCAGAGAGCGTCAAGAGTTTCAGAGAGTGTCACAGACTGTCAGAGAGCGTCAGAGAGATTGCAGAGAGTGTCAGAGAGTGTGGGAGAGCTTCAGAGAATTGTCAGAGAGTTTCAGAGTGTGTCAGAGAATGTCTGAGAGTGTCAGAGAGTGTCAAAGAGTTTCAGAGAGTGTCAGAGATTGCCAGAGAGTTTCTGAGAATTTCTGAGACTTTCAGAGAGTGTCAAGAGATTCAGAGAGTGTCACAGACTGCCAGAGAGCTTCAGAGAGTGTCAGAGAGTGTCAGAGAGTGACAGAGAGTTTCAGAGAATTGTCAGAGAGTTTCAGAGAGTGTCAGAGAGTGTCAGAGATTTTCTGAGAGTGTCAGTGAGTGCCAGTGAGTTTCTGAGAGTTTCTGAGTGTGTCGGAGAGTGTCAGAGAGTTTCTGAGAGGGTCTGAGTGTGTCAGAGAGTGTCAGACAATTTCAGAGAGTGTCAGAGAGAGTCAGAGAGTGTCACAGAGTGCCAGAGAGTTTCTGAGCGTTTCAGAGAGTGTCAGAGAGTTTCAGAGAGTGTCAGAGAGTGTCAGAGAGTGTCAGAGAGTTTCAGACAGTTTCAGTGAGTTTCCGAGAGTTTCTGAGAGTGTCAGAGAGTTTCAGAGAGTTTCAGAGAGTGTCAGAGAGTGTCAGAGAGTGTCAGAGAGTTTCAGCGAGTGTCAGTGAGTGTCAAAGAGTTTCAGAGAGTGTCAGAGAGTGTCAGAGAGTGTCAGAGAGTTTCAGAGTGTTTCAGAGAGTGTCAGAGAGTGTCAGAGAGGGTCTGAGAGTGTCAGAGAGTGTCAGACAGTTTCAGAGAGTGTCAGAGAGTGTCAGAGAGTGTCAGAGAGTGTCACAGAGTGCCAGAGAGTTTCTGAGCGCTTCAGAGAGTGTCAGAGAGTTTCCGAGAGTGTCACAGAGTATCAGAGAGTGTCAGAGAGTTTCAGAGAGTTTCAGTGAGTTTCCGAGAGTTTCTGAGAGTGTCAGAGAGTTTCAGAGAGTGTCAGAGAGTGTCAGAGAGTGTCAGAGAGTTTCAGCGAGTGTCAGTGAGTGTCAAAGAGTTTCAGAGAGTGTCAGAGAGTTTCAGAGATTTTCTGAGAGTGTCAGAGAGTGCCAGTGAGTTTCTGAGAGTTTCTGAGTGTGTCGGAGAGTGTCAGAGAGTTTCAGAGACTTTCAGGGAGTGTCACAAGGTGTCAGAGAGCGTCAGAGAGGGTCAGAGAGTTACAGAGAGTTTCTGAGAGTGTCACAGCGTGTCAGAGTGTTTCAGAGAGCTTCAGAGAGTGTTAGAGAGTGTCTGAGAGATTCAAAGAGTTTCAGTGAGTGTCAGAGAGGTTCAGAGAGTTTCTGCGTGTGTCAGAGAGTGTAAGAGAATTTCAGAGATTGTCACAGAGTGTCAGAGAGTGTCAGAGAGTGTAAGAGAGTTTCAGAGAGTTTCTGAGACTTTCAGAGAGTGTCAAGAGTTTCAGAGAGTGTCACAGACTGTCAGAGAGCGTCAGAGAGATTGCAGAGAGTGTCAGAGAGTGTGGGAGAGCTTCAGAGAATTGTCAGAGAGTTTCAGAGTGTGTCAGAGAATGTCTGAGAGTGTCAGAGAGTGTCAATGAGTTTCAGAGAGTGTCAGAGAGTTTCAGAGAGTGTCAGAGAGTGTCAGAGAGTGTCAGAGAGTTTCAGAGTGTTTCAGAGAGTGTCAGAGAGTGTCAGGGAGGGTCTGAGTGTGTCGGAGAGTGTCAGACAATTTCAGAGAGTGTCAGAGAGAGTCAGAGAGTGTCAGAGAGTGTCACAGAGTGCCAGAGAGTTTCTGAGCGTTTCAGAGAGTGTCAGAGAGTTTCAGAGAGTGTCACAGAGTGTCAGAGAGTGTCAGAGAGTTTCAGAGAGTTTCAGAGAGTTTCCGAGAGTTTCTGAGAGTGTCAGAGAGTTTCAGAGAGTGTCAGAGAGTGTCAGAGAGTTTCAGCGAGTGTCAGTGAGTGTCAAAGAGTTTCAGAGAGTGTCAGAGAGTTTCAGAGATTTTCTGAGAGTGTCAGTGAGTGCCAGTGAGTCTCTGAGAGTTTCTGAATGTGTCAGAGAGTGTCAGAGAGTTTCTGAGAGGGTCTGAGTGTGTCAGAGAGTGTCAGACAATTTCAGAGAGTGTCAGAGAGAGTCAGAGAGTGTCAGAGAAAGCCACAGAGTGCCAGAGAGTTTCTGAGCGTTTCAGAGAGTGTCAGAGAGTTTCAGAGAGTGTCACAGAGTGTCAGAGAGTGTCAGAGAGTGTGAGAGAGTGTCAGAGAGTTTCAGAGAGTTTCAGTGAGTTTCCGAGAGTTTCTGAGAGTTTCAGAGAGTTTCAGAGAGTTTCAGAGAGTGTCAGAGAGTGTCAGAGAGTTTCAGCGAGTGTCAGTGAGTGTCAAAGAGTTTCAGAGAGTTTCAGAGAGTTTCAGAGAGTTTCTGAGAGTTTCTGAGTGTCAGAGAGTTTCAGAGAGTTTCTGAGAGCTTCTGAGAGTGTCAGAGAGTGTCAGAGATTGACAGAGAGTTTCTGAGATTTTCTGAGACTTTCAGAGTTTGTCAAGAGTTTCAGAGAGTGTCACAGACTGTCAGAGAGCGTCAGAGAGATTGCAGAGAGTGTCAGAGTGTGTGGGAGAGCTTCAGAGAATTGTCAGAGAGTTTCAGAGTGTGTCATAGATTGTCAGAGAGTGTCAGAGAGTTTCTGAGAGTTTCAGTGAGTTTCCGAGAGTTTCTGAGAGTGTCAGAGAGTTTCAGAGAGTTTCAGAGAGTTTCAGAGAGTGTCAGAGAGTGTCAGAGAGTTTCAGCGAGTGTCAGTGAGTGTCAAAGAGTTTCAGATAGTGTCAGAGAGTTTCAGAGATTTTCTGAGAGTGTCAGAGAGTGCCAGTGAGTTTCTGAGAGTTTCTGAGTGTGTCGGAGAGTGTCCGAGAGTTTCAGAGACTTTCAGGGAGTGTCACAAAGTGTCAGAGAGCGTCAGAGAGGGTCAGAGAGTTACAGAGAGTTTCTGAGAGTGTCACAGCGTGTCAGAGAGTTTCAGAGAGCTTCAGAGAGTGTTAGAGAGTGTCTGAGAGATTCAAAGAGTTTCAGTGAGTGTCAGAGAGGTTCAGAGAGTTTCTGAGTGTGTCAGAGAGTGTAAGAGAGTTTCAGAGATTGTCACAGAGTGTCAGAGAGTGTCAGAGAGTGTAAGAGAGTTTCAGAGAGTTTCTGAGACTTTCAGAGAGTGTCAAGAGTTTCAGAGAGTGTCACAGACTGTCAGAGAGCGTCAGAGAGATTGCAGAGAGTGTCAGAGAGTGTGGGAGAGCTTCAGAGAATTGTCAGAGAGTTTCAGAGTGTGTCAGAGAATGTCTGAGAGTGTCAGAGAGTGTCAATGAGTTTCAGAGAGTGTCAGAGAGTTTCAGAGAGTGTCAGAGAGTGTCAGAGAGTGTCAGAGAGTTTCAGAGTGTTTCAGAGAGTGTCAGAGAGTGTCAGGGAGGGTCTGAGTGTGTCGGAGAGTGTCAGACAATTTCAGAGAGTGTCAGAGAGAGTCAGAGAGTGTCAGAGAGTGTCACAGAGTGCCAGAGAGTTTCTGAGCGTTTCAGAGAGTGTCAGAGAGTTTCAGAGAGTGTCACAGAGTGTCAGAGAGTGTCAGAGAGTTTCAGAGTGTTTCCGAGAGTTTCTGAGAGTGTCAGAGAGTTTCAGAGAGTTTCAGAGAGTGTCAGAGAGTGTCAGAGAGTTTCAGCGAGTGTCAGTGAGTGTCAAAGAGTTTCAGAGAGTGTCAGAGAGTTTCAGAGATTTTCTGAGAGTGTCAGTGAGTGCCAGTGAGTTTCTGAGAGTTTCTGAATGTGTCAGAGAGTTTCAGAGAGTGTCACAGAGTGCCAGAGAGTTTCTGAGCGTTTAAGAGAGTGTCAGAGAGTTTCAGAGAGTGTCACAGAGTGTCAGAGAGTGTCAGAGAGTTTCAGAGAGTTTCAGAGAGTTTCCGAGAGTTTCTGAGAGTGTCAGAGAGTTTCAGAGAGTTTCAGAGAGTGTCAGAGAGTGTCAGAGAGTTTCAGCGAGTGTCAGTGAGTGTCAAAGAGTTTCAGAGAGTGTCAGAGAGTTTCAGAGGGTGTCACAGACTGCCAGAGAGTTTCAGAGAATTGTCAGAGAGTTTCAGAGAGTGTCAGAGAGTGTCAGAGAGTTTCAGAGTGTTGCAGAGAGTGTCCGAGAGTGTCAGAGAGGGTCTGAGAGTGTCAGAGAGTGTCAGACAGTTTCAGAGAGTGTCAGAGAGAGTCAGAGAGTGTCAGAGAGTGTCACAGAGTGCCAGAGAGTTTCTGAGCGTTTCAGAGAGTGTCAGAGAGTTTCCGAGAGTGTCACAGAGTGTCAGAGAGTTTCAGAGTGTTGCAGAGAGTGTCCGAGAGTGTCAGAGAGGGTCTGAGAGTGTCAGAGAGTGTCAGACAGTTTCAGAGTGTTGCAGAGAGTGTCCGAGAGTGTCAGAGAGGGTCTGAGAGTGTCAGAGAGTGTCAGACAGTTTCAGAGAGTGTCAGAGAGAGTCAGAGAGTGTCAGAGAGTGTCACAGAGTGCCAGAGAGTTTCAGAGAATTGTCAGAGAGTTTCAGAGAGTGTCAGAGAGTGTCAGAGAGTGTCAGAGAGTTTCAGAGTGTTGCAGAGAGTGTCCGAGAGTGTCAGAGAGGGTCTGAGAGTGTCAGAGAGTGTCAGACAGTTTCAGAGAGTGTCAGAGAGAGTCAGAGAGTGTCAGAGAGTGTCACAGAGTGCCAGAGAGTTTCTGAGCGTTTCAGAGAGTGTCAGAGAGTTTCCGAGAGTGTCACAGAGTGTCAGAGAGTGTCAGAGAGTGTCAGAGAGTTTCAGAGAGTTTCAGTGAGTTTCCGAGAGTTTCTGAGAGTGTCAGAGAGTTTCAGAGAGTGTCAGAGAGTGTCAGAGAGTGTCAGAGAGTTTCAGAGATTTTTTGAGAGTGTCAGAGAGTGCCAGTGAGTTTCTGAGAGTTTCTGAGTGTGTCGGAGAGTGTCCGAGAGTGTCAGAGAGTTTCAGGGAGTGTCACAAAGTGTCAGAGAGTGTCAGAGAGGGTCAGAGAGTTACAGAGAGTTTCTGAGAGTGTCACAGCGTGTCAGAGAGTTTCAGAGAGCTTCAGAGAGTGTTAGAGAGTGTCTGAGAGATTCAAAGAGTTTCAGTGAGTGTCAGAGAGGTTCAGAGAGTTTCTGAGTGTGTCAGAGAGTGTAAGAGTGTTTCAGAGAGTGTCACAGAGTGTCAGAGAGTGTCAGAGAGTGTAAGAGAGTTTCAGAGAGTTTCTGAGACTTTCAGAGAGCGTCAAGAGTTTCAGAGAGTGTCACAGACTGTCAGAGAGCGTCAGAGAGATTGCAGAGAGTGTCAGAGAGTGTGGGAGAGCTTCAGAGAATTGTCAGAGAGTTTCAGAGTGTGTCAGAGAATGTCTGAGAGTGTCAGAGAGTGTCAAAGAGTTTCAGAGAGTGTCAGAGATTGCCAGAGAGTTTCTGAGAATTTCTGAGACTTTCAGAGAGTGTCAAGAGATTCAGAGAGTGTCACAGACTGCCAGAGAGCTTCAGAGAGTGTCAGAGAGTGTCAGAGAGTGACAGAGAGTTTCAGAGAATTGTCAGAGAGTTTCAGAGAGTGTCAGAGAGTGTCAGAGATTTTCTGAGAGTGTCAGTGAGTGCCAGTGAGTTTCTGAGAGTTTCTGAGTGTGTCGGAGAGTGTCAGAGAGTTTCTGAGAGGGTCTGAGTGTGTCAGAGAGTGTCAGACAATTTCAGAGAGTGTCAGAGAGAGTCAGAGAGTGTCACAGAGTGCCAGAGAGTTTCTGAGCGTTTCAGAGAGTGTCAGAGAGTTTCAGAGAGTGTCAGAGAGTGTCAGAGAGTGTCAGAGAGTTTCAGACAGTTTCAGTGAGTTTCCGAGAGTTTCTGAGAGTGTCAGAGAGTTTCAGAGAGTTTCAGAGAGTGTCAGAGAGTGTCAGAGAGTGTCAGAGAGTTTCAGCGAGTGTCAGTGAGTGTCAAAGAGTTTCAGAGAGTGTCAGAGAGTGTCAGAGAGTGTCAGAGAGTTTCAGAGTGTTTCAGAGAGTGTCAGAGAGTGTCAGAGAGGGTCTGAGAGTGTCAGAGAGTGTCAGACAGTTTCAGAGAGTGTCAGAGAGTGTCAGAGAGTGTCAGAGAGTGTCACAGAGTGCCAGAGAGTTTCTGAGCGCTTCAGAGAGTGTCAGAGAGTTTCCGAGAGTGTCACAGAGTATCAGAGAGTGTCAGAGAGTTTCAGAGAGTTTCAGTGAGTTTCCGAGAGTTTCTGAGAGTGTCAGAGAGTTTCAGAGAGTTTCAGAGAGTGTCAGAGAGTGTCAGAGAGTGTCAGAGAGTTTCAGCGAGTGTCAGTGAGTGTCAAAGAGTTTCAGAGAGTGTCAGAGAGTTTCAGAGATTTTCTGAGAGTGTCAGAGAGTGCCAGTGAGTTTCTGAGAGTTTCTGAGTGTGTCGGAGAGTGTCAGAGAGTTTCAGAGACTTTCAGGGAGTGTCACAAGGTGTCAGAGAGCGTCAGAGAGGGTCAGAGAGTTACAGAGAGTTTCTGAGAGTGTCACAGCGTGTCAGAGTGTTTCAGAGAGCTTCAGAGAGTGTTAGAGAGTGTCTGAGAGATTCAAAGAGTTTCAGTGAGTGTCAGAGAGGTTCAGAGAGTTTCTGCGTGTGTCAGAGAGTGTAAGAGAATTTCAGAGATTGTCACAGAGTGTCAGAGAGTGTCAGAGAGTGTAAGAGAGTTTCAGAGAGTTTCTGAGACTTTCAGAGAGTGTCAAGAGTTTCAGAGAGTGTCACAGACTGTCAGAGAGCGTCAGAGAGATTGCAGAGAGTGTCAGAGAGTGTGGGAGAGCTTCAGAGAATTGTCAGAGAGTTTCAGAGTGTGTCAGAGAATGTCTGAGAGTGTCAGAGAGTGTCAATGAGTTTCAGAGAGTGTCAGAGAGTTTCAGAGAGTGTCAGAGAGTGTCAGAGAGTTTCAGAGTGTTTCAGAGAGTGTCAGAGAGTGTCAGGGAGGGTCTGAGTGTGTCGGAGAGTGTCAGACAATTTCAGAGAGTGTCAGAGAGAGTCAGAGAGTGTCAGAGAGTGTCACAGAGTGCCAGAGAGTTTCTGAGCGTTTCAGAGAGTGTCAGAGAGTTTCAGAGAGTGTCACAGAGTGTCAGAGAGTGTCAGAGAGTTTCAGAGAGTTTCCGAGAGTTTCTGAGAGTGTCAGAGAGTTTCAGAGAGTGTCAGAGAGTGTCAGAGAGTTTCAGCGAGTGTCAGTGAGTGTCAAAGAGTTTCAGAGAGTGTCAGAGAGTTTCAGAGATTTTCTGAGAGTGTCAGTGAGTGCCAGTGAGTCTCTGAGAGTTTCTGAATGTGTCAGAGAGTGTCAGAGAGTTTCTGAGAGGGTCTGAGTGTGTCAGAGAGTGTCAGACAATTTCAGAGAGTGTCAGAGAGAGTCAGAGAGTGTCAGAGAAAGCCACAGAGTGCCAGAGAGTTTCTGAGCGTTTCAGAGAGTGTCAGAGAGTTTCAGAGAGTGTCACAGAGTGTCAGAGAGTGTCAGAGAGTGTGAGAGAGTGTCAGAGAGTTTCAGAGAGTTTCAGTGAGTTTCCGAGAGTTTCTGAGAGTTTCAGAGAGTTTCAGAGAGTTTCAGAGAGTGTCAGAGAGTGTCAGAGAGTTTCAGCGAGTGTCAGTGAGTGTCAAAGAGTTTCAGAGAGTTTCAGAGAGTTTCAGAGAGTTTCTGAGAGTTTCTGAGTGTCAGAGAGTTTCAGAGAGTTTCTGAGAGCTTCTGAGAGTGTCAGAGAGTGTCAGAGATTGACAGAGAGTTTCTGAGATTTTCTGAGACTTTCAGAGTTTGTCAAGAGTTTCAGAGAGTGTCACAGACTGTCAGAGAGCGTCAGAGAGATTGCAGAGAGTGTCAGAGTGTGTGGGAGAGCTTCAGAGAATTGTCAGAGAGTTTCAGAGTGTGTCATAGATTGTCAGAGAGTGTCAGAGAGTTTCTGAGAGTTTCAGTGAGTTTCCGAGAGTTTCTGAGAGTGTCAGAGAGTTTCAGAGAGTTTCAGAGAGTGTCAGAGAGTGTCAGAGAGTTTCAGCGAGTGTCAGTGAGTGTCAAAGAGTTTCAGATAGTGTCAGAGAGTTTCAGAGATTTTCTGAGAGTGTCAGAGAGTGCCAGTGAGTTTCTGAGAGTTTCTGAGTGTGTCGGAGAGTGTCCGAGAGTTTCAGAGACTTTCAGGGAGTGTCACAAAGTGTCAGAGAGCGTCAGAGAGGGTCAGAGAGTTACAGAGAGTTTCTGAGAGTGTCACAGCGTGTCAGAGAGTTTCAGAGAGCTTCAGAGAGTGTTAGAGAGTGTCTGAGAGATTCAAAGAGTTTCAGTGAGTGTCAGAGAGGTTCAGAGAGTTTCTGAGTGTGTCAGAGAGTGTAAGAGAGTTTCAGAGATTGTCACAGAGTGTCAGAGAGTGTCAGAGAGTGTAAGAGAGTTTCAGAGAGTTTCTGAGACTTTCAGAGAGTGTCAAGAGTTTCAGAGAGTGTCACAGACTGTCAGAGAGCGTCAGAGAGATTGCAGAGAGTGTCAGAGAGTGTGGGAGAGCTTCAGAGAATTGTCAGAGAGTTTCAGAGTGTGTCAGAGAATGTCTGAGAGTGTCAGAGAGTGTCAATGAGTTTCAGAGAGTGTCAGAGAGTTTCAGAGAGTGTCAGAGAGTGTCAGAGAGTGTCAGAGAGTTTCAGAGTGTTTCAGAGAGTGTCAGAGAGTGTCAGGGAGGGTCTGAGTGTGTCGGAGAGTGTCAGACAATTTCAGAGAGTGTCAGAGAGAGTCAGAGAGTGTCAGAGAGTGTCACAGAGTGCCAGAGAGTTTCTGAGCGTTTCAGAGAGTGTCAGAGAGTTTCAGAGAGTGTCACAGAGTGTCAGAGAGTGTCAGAGAGTTTCAGAGTGTTTCCGAGAGTTTCTGAGAGTGTCAGAGAGTTTCAGAGAGTTTCAGAGAGTGTCAGAGAGTGTCAGAGAGTTTCAGCGAGTGTCAGTGAGTGTCAAAGAGTTTCAGAGAGTGTCAGAGAGTTTCAGAGATTTTCTGAGAGTGTCAGTGAGTGCCAGTGAGTTTCTGAGAGTTTCTGAATGTGTCAGAGAGTTTCAGAGAGTGTCACAGAGTGCCAGAGAGTTTCTGAGCGTTTCAGAGAGTGTCAGAGAGTTTCAGAGAGTGTCACAGAGTGTCAGAGAGTGTCAGAGAGTTTCAGAGAGTTTCAGAGAGTTTCCGAGAGTTTCTGAGAGTGTCAGAGAGTTTCAGAGAGTTTCAGAGAGTGTCAGAGAGTGTCAGAGAGTTTCAGCGAGTGTCAGTGAGTGTCAAAGAGTTTCAGAGAGTGTCAGAGAGTTTCAGAGATTTTCTGATAGTGTCAATGAGTGCCAGTGAGTTTCTGAGAGTTTCTCAATGTGTCAGAGAGTTTCAGAGAGTGTCACAGAGTGTCAGAGAGTGTCAGAGAGTTTCAGAGAGTGTCACAGAGTATCAGAGAGTGTCAGAGAGTTTCAGAGAGTTTCAGTGAGTTTCCGAGAGTTTCTGAGAGTGTCAGAGAGTTTCAGAGAGTTTCAGAGAGTGTCAGAGAGTGTCAGAGAGTTTCAGCGAGTGTCACTGACTGTCAAAGAGTTTCAGAGAGTGTCAGAGAGTTTCAGAGAGTTTCTGAGAGTTTCTGAGTGTCAGAGAGTTTCAGAGAGTTTCTGAGAGCTTCTGAGAGTGTCAGAGAGTGTCAGAGATTGACAGAGAGTTTCTGAGATTTTCTGAGACTTTCAGAGTTTGTCAAGAGTTTCAGAGAGTGTCACAGACTGTCAGAGAGCGTCAGAGAGATTGCAGAGAGTGTCAGAGTGTGTGGGAGAGCTTCAGAGAATTGTCAGAGAGTTTCAGAGTGTGTCATAGATTGTCAGAGAGTGTCAGAGAGTTTCTGAGAGTTTCAGTGAGTTTCCGAGAGTTTCTGAGAGTGTCAGAGAGTTTCAGAGAGTTTCAGAGAGTGTCAGAGAGTGTCAGAGAGTTTCAGCGAGTGTCAGTGAGTGTCAAAGAGTTTCAGATAGTGTCAGAGAGTTTCAGAGATTTTCTGAGAGTGTCAGAGAGTGCCAGTGAGTTTCTGAGAGTTTCTGAGTGTGTCGGAGAGTGTCCGAGAGTTTCAGAGACTTTCAGGGAGTGTCACAAAGTGTCAGAGAGCGTCAGAGAGGGTCAGAGAGTTACAGAGAGTTTCTGAGAGTGTCACAGCGTGTCAGAGAGTTTCAGAGAGCTTCAGAGAGTGTTAGAGAGTGTCTGAGAGATTCAAAGAGTTTCAGTGAGTGTCAGAGAGGTTCAGAGAGTTTCTGAGTGTGTCAGAGAGTGTAAGAGAGTTTCAGAGATTGTCACAGAGTGTCAGAGAGTGTCAGAGAGTGTAAGAGAGTTTCAGAGAGTTTCTGAGACTTTCAGAGAGTGTCAAGAGTTTCAGAGAGTGTCACAGACTGTCAGAGAGCGTCAGAGAGATTGCAGAGAGTGTCAGAGAGTGTGGGAGAGCTTCAGAGAATTGTCAGAGAGTTTCAGAGTGTGTCAGAGAATGTCTGAGAGTGTCAGAGAGTGTCAATGAGTTTCAGAGAGTGTCAGAGAGTTTCAGAGAGTGTCAGAGAGTGTCAGAGAGTGTCAGAGAGTTTCAGAGTGTTTCAGAGAGTGTCAGAGAGTGTCAGGGAGGGTCTGAGTGTGTCGGAGAGTGTCAGACAATTTCAGAGAGTGTCAGAGAGAGTCAGAGAGTGTCAGAGAGTGTCACAGAGTGCCAGAGAGTTTCTGAGCGTTTCAGAGAGTGTCAGAGAGTTTCAGAGAGTGTCACAGAGTGTCAGAGAGTGTCAGAGAGTTTCAGAGTGTTTCCGAGAGTTTCTGAGAGTGTCAGAGAGTTTCAGAGAGTTTCAGAGAGTGTCAGAGAGTGTCAGAGAGTTTCAGCGAGTGTCAGTGAGTGTCAAAGAGTTTCAGAGAGTGTCAGAGAGTTTCAGAGATTTTCTGAGAGTGTCAGTGAGTGCCAGTGAGTTTCTGAGAGTTTCTGAATGTGTCAGAGAGTTTCAGAGAGTGTCACAGAGTGCCAGAGAGTTTCTGAGCGTTTCAGAGAGTGTCAGAGAGTTTCAGAGAGTGTCACAGAGTGTCAGAGAGTGTCAGAGAGTTTCAGAGAGTTTCAGAGAGTTTCCGAGAGTTTCTGAGAGTGTCAGAGAGTTTCAGAGAGTTTCAGAGAGTGTCAGAGAGTGTCAGAGAGTTTCAGCGAGTGTCAGTGAGTGTCAAAGAGTTTCAGAGAGTGTCAGAGAGTTTCAGAGATTTTCTGATAGTGTCAATGAGTGCCAGTGAGTTTCTGAGAGTTTCTCAATGTGTCAGAGAGTTTCAGAGAGTGTCACAGAGTGTCAGAGAGTGTCAGAGAGTTTCAGAGAGTGTCACAGAGTATCAGAGAGTGTCAGAGAGTTTCAGAGAGTTTCAGTGAGTTTCCGAGAGTTTCTGAGAGTGTCAGAGAGTTTCAGAGAGTTTCAGAGAGTGTCAGAGAGTGTCAGAGAGTTTCAGCGAGTGTCACTGACTGTCAAAGAGTTTCAGAGAGTGTCAGAGAGTTTCAGAGAGTTTCTGAGAGTTTCTGAGTGTCAGAGAGTTTCAGAGAGTTTCTGAGAGCTTCTGAGAGTGTCAGAGAGTGTCAGAGATTGACAGAGAGTTTCTGAGATTTTCTGAGACTTTCAGAGTTTGTCAAGAGTTTCAGAGAGTGTCACAGACTGTCAGAGAGCGTCAGAGAGATTGCAGAGAGTGTCAGAGGGTGTGGGAGAGCTTCAGAGAATTGTCAGAGAGTTTCAGAGTGTGTCAGAGATTGTCAGAGAGTGTCAGAGAGTGTCAGAGAGTTTCAGAGAGTTTCAGTGAGTTTCCGAGACTTTCTGAGAGTGTCAGAGAGTTTCAGAGAGTTTCAGAGAGTGTCAGAGAGCGTCAGAGAGATTGCAGAGAGTGTCAGAGTGTGTGGGAGAGCTTCAGAGAATTGTCAGAGAGTTTCAGAGTGTGTCATAGATTGTCAGAGAGTGTCAGAGAGTTTCAGAGAGTTTCAGTGAGTTTCCGAGAGTTTCTGAGAGTGTCAGAGAGTTTCAGAGAGTGTCAGAGAGTGTCAGAGAGTTTCAGCGAGTGTCAGTGAGTGTCAAAGAGTTTCAGAGAGTGTCAGAGAGTTTCAGAGATTTTCTGAGAGTGTCAGTGAGTGCCAGTGAGTTTCTGAGAGTTTCTGAGTGTGTCGGAGAGTGTCAGAGAGTTTCTGAGAGTTCCAGAGATCTTCAGAGAGTGTCAGAGAGTGTCAGAAAGTTTCACAGTGTGTCACAGAGTGTCAGAGAGTTTCGGAGAGTGTCCGAGAGTGTCAGAGAGTGTCTGAGAGTGTCAGAGAGTGTCAGAGATTTTCAGAGAGTTCCAGAGAGCTTCAGAGAGTGTCAGAGAGTGTCAGAAAGTTTCACAGTGTGTCACAGAGTGTCAGAGAGTGTCAGAGAGTTTCGGAGAGTGTCAGAGAGTGTCAGAGTGTTTCAGAGAGTGTTCCAGAGTGTCAGAGAGTGGCAGAGAGTGTAAGAGAGTTTCAGAGAGTTTCTGAGAGTTTCAGTGAGTTTCCGAGAGTTTCTGAGAGTGTCAGAGAGTTTCAGAGAGTTTCAGAGAGTGTCAGAGAGTGTCAGAGAGTTTCAGCGAGTGTCAGTGAGTGTCAAAGAGTTTCAGATAGTGTCAGAGAGTTTCAGAGATTTTCTGAGAGTGTCAGAGAGTGCCAGTGAGTTTCTGAGAGTTTCTGAGTGTGTCGGAGAGTGTCCGAGAGTTTCAGAGACTTTCAGGGAGTGTCACAAAGTGTCAGAGAGCGTCAGAGAGGGTCAGAGAGTTACAGAGAGTTTCTGAGAGTGTCACAGCGTGTCAGAGAGTTTCAGAGAGCTTCAGAGAGTGTTAGAGAGTGTCTGAGAGATTCAAAGAGTTTCAGTGAGTGTCAGAGAGGTTCAGAGAGTTTCTGAGTGTGTCAGAGAGTGTAAGAGAGTTTCAGAGATTGTCACAGAGTGTCAGAGAGTGTCAGAGAGTGTAAGAGAGTTTCAGAGAGTTTCTGAGACTTTCAGAGAGTGTCAAGAGTTTCAGAGAGTGTCACAGACTGTCAGAGAGCGTCAGAGAGATTGCAGAGAGTGTCAGAGAGTGTGGGAGAGCTTCAGAGAATTGTCAGAGAGTTTCAGAGTGTGTCAGAGAATGTCTGAGAGTGTCAGAGAGTGTCAATGAGTTTCAGAGCGTGTCAGAGAGTTTCAGAGAGTGTCAGAGAGTGTCAGAGAGTGTCAGAGAGTTTCAGAGTGTTTCAGAGAGTGTCAGAGAGTGTCAGGGAGGGTCTGAGTGTGTCGGAGAGTGTCAGACAATTTCAGAGAGTGTCAGAGAGAGTCAGAGAGTGTCAGAGAGTGTCACAGAGTGCCAGAGAGTTTCTGAGCGTTTCAGAGAGTGTCAGAGAGTTTCAGAGAGTGTCACAGAGTGTCAGAGAGTGTCAGAGAGTTTCAGAGTGTTTCCGAGAGTTTCTGAGAGTGTCAGAGAGTTTCAGAGAGTTTCAGAGAGTGTCAGAGAGTGTCAGAGAGTTTCAGCGAGTGTCAGTGAGTGTCAAAGAGTTTCAGAGAGTGTCAGAGAGTTTCAGAGATTTTCTGAGAGTGTCAGTGAGTGCCAGTGAGTTTCTGAGAGTTTCTGAATGTGTCAGAGAGTTTCAGAGAGTGTCACAGAGTGCCAGAGAGTTTCTGAGCGTTTCAGAGAGTGTCAGAGAGTTTCAGAGAGTGTCACAGAGTGTCAGAGAGTGTCAGAGAGTTTCAGAGTGTTTCCGAGAGTTTCTGAGAGTGTCAGAGAGTTTCAGAGAGTTTCAGAGAGTGTCAGAGAGTGTCAGAGAGTTTCAGCGAGTGTCAGTGAGTGTCAAAGAGTTTCAGAGAGTATCAGAGAGTTTCAGAGATTTTCTGAGAGTGTCAGTGAGTGCCAGTGAGTTTCTGAGAGTTTCTGAATGTGTCAGAGAGTTTCAGAGAGTGTCACAGAGTGCCAGAGAGTTTCTGAGCGTTTCAGAGAGTGTCAGAGAGTTTCAGAGAGTGTCACAGAGTGTCAGAGAGTGTCAGAGAGTTTCAGAGAGTTTCAGAGAGTTTCCGAGAGTTTCTGAGAGTGTCAGAGAGTTTCAGAGAGTTTCAGAGAGTGTCAGAGAGTGTCAGAGAGTTTCAGCGAGTGTCAGTGAGTGTCAAAGAGTTTCAGAGAGTGTCAGAGAGTTTCAGAGATTTTCTGAGAGTGTCAATGAGTGCCAGTGAGTTTCTGAGAGTTTCTGAATGTGTCAGAGAGTTTCAGAGAGTGTCACAGAGTGTCAGAGAGTGTCAGAGAGTTTCAGAGAGTGTCACAGAGTATCAGAGAGTGTCAGAGAGTTTCAGAGAGTTTCAGTGAGTTTCCGAGAGTTTCTGAGAGTGTCAGAGAGTTTCAGAGAGTTTCAGAGAGTGTCAGAGAGTGTCAGAGAGTTTCAGCGAGTGTCACTGACTGTCAAAGAGTTTCAGAGAGTGTCAGAGAGTTTCAGAGAGTTTCTGAGAGTTTCTGAGTGTCAGAGAGTTTCAGAGAGTTTCTGAGAGCTTCTGAGAGTGTCAGAGAGTGTCAGAGATTGACAGAGAGTTTCTGAGATTTTCTGAGACTTTCAGAGTTTGTCAAGAGTTTCAGAGAGTGTCACAGACTGTCAGAGAGCGTCAGAGAGATTGCAGAGAGTGTCAGAGGGTGTGGGAGAGCTTCAGAGAATTGTCAGAGAGTTTCAGAGTGTGTCAGAGATTGTCAGAGAGTGTCAGAGAGTGTCAGAGAGTTTCAGAGAGTTTCAGTGAGTTTCCGAGACTTTCTGAGAGTGTCAGAGAGTTTCAGAGAGTTTCAGAGAGTGTCAGAGAGTGTCAGAGAGTGTCAGAGAGTTTCAGCGAGTGTCAGTGAGTGTCAAAGAGTTTCAGAGAGTGTCAGAGAGTTTCAGAGATTTTCTGAGAGTGTCATTGAGTGCCAGTGAGTTTCTGAGAGTTTCTGAGTGTGTCGGAGAGTGTCAGAGAGTTTCTGAGAGTTCCAGAGATCTTCAGAGAGTGTCAGAGAGTGTCAGAATGTTTCAGAGTGTGTCACAGAGTGTCAGAGAGTGTCAGAGAGTTTCGGAGAGTGTCAGAGAGTGTCAGAGAGTGTCTGAGAGTGTCAGAGAGTGTCAGAGATTTTCAGAGAGTTCCAGAGAGCTTCAGAGAGTGTCAGAGAGTGTCAGAAAGTTTCACAGTGTGTCACAGAGTGTCAGAGAGTGTCAGAGAGTTTCGGAGAGTGTCAGAGAGTGTCAGAGGGTTTCAGAGAGTGTTCCAGAGTGTCAGAGAGTGTCAGAGAGTGTCAGAGAGTGTAAGAGAGTTTCAGAGAGTTTCTGAGTGTTTCTGAGTGTCAGAGAGTTTCAGAGAGTTTCTGAGAGTTTCTGAGTGTGTCAGAGATTGTCAGAGATTGACAGAGAGTTTCTGAGATTTTCTGAGACTTTCAGAGTTTGTCAAGAGTTTCAGAGAGTGTCACAGACTGTCAGAGAGCGTCAGAGAGATTGCAGAGAGTGTCAGAGTGTGTGGGAGAGCTTCAGAGAATTGTCAGAGAGTTTCAGAGTGTGTCAGAGATTGTCAGAGAGTGTCAGTGAGTGTCAAAGAGTTTCAGAGAGTGTCAGAGAGTGTCAGAGATTCCCAGAGAGTTTCTGAGATTTTCTGAGACTTTCAGAGAGTGTCAAGAGTTTCAGATAGTGTCACAGACTGCCAGAGAGCTTCAGAGAGTGTCAGAGAGTGTCAGAGAGTGACAGAGAGTGTCAAAGAGTTTCACAGAGTGTCACGGACTGTCAGAGAGTTTCAGAGAGCTTCAGAGAGTGTCAGAGAGAGTCAGAGAGTGACAGAGAGTTTCCGAGAATTGTCAGAGAGTTTCAGAGAGTGTCAGAGTGTGTCAGAGAGTGCCAGAGAGTTTCAGAGTGTTTCAGAGAGTGTCAGAGAGTGTCAGAGAGGGTCTGAGAGTGTCAGAGAGTGTCAGAGAGTTTCAGAGAGTGTCAGAGAGTTTCAGAGAGTTTCAGTGAGTGTCAAAGAGTTTCAAAGAGTGTCAGAGAGTTTCAGAGATTTACTGAGAGTGTCAGGGAGTGCCAGTGAGTTTCTGAGTGTGTCAGAGAGTGTCGAAGAGTATCAGAGAGTTTCAGGGAGTGTCACAAAGTGTCAGAGAGTGTCAGAGAGGGTCAGTGAGTTTCAGAGAGTTTCTGAGTGTGTCAGAGAGTGTCAGAGAGTTTCTGAGATTTTCAGAGAGTGTCAAGAGATTCAGAGAGTGTCAAAGACTGTCAGAGAGCGTCAGAGAGATTGCAGAGAGTTTCAGAGAGCTTCAGAGAGTGTCAGAGAGTGACATTGAGTTTCAGAGAATTGTCAGAGAGTTTCAGAGAGTGTCAGAGAGTTTCAGAGAGTGTCTGAGCGTGTCAGAGATTGCCAGAGAGATTCTGAGAGTTTCTGAGGTTGTCAGAGAGTGTCAGAGAGTTTCAGAGAATGTCACAAGCTGTCAGAGAGTGTCAGAGAGAGTGCAGAGAGTGTCAGAGAGTGTCAGAGAGCTTCAGAGAGTTTCAGAGAGCTTCAGAGAGTGTCAGATAGTGTCAGATAGAGACAGAGAGTTTCAGTGAGTGTCAGAGGGTTTCAGAGAGTTTCAGAGAATGTCAAAGAGTGTCAGAGAGTGTCTGAGAGTGTCAGAGAGTGTCAAAGAGAGTCAGAGACTGTCAGAGAGTTACAAACAGTTTCACAGAGTGTAAGAAGTGTCAGATACTGTCAGAGTATGTCACAGAATGTCGGAGAGTGTCACAGAGTGTCAAACAGTTTCAGAGAGTGTCAGAGAGTGTCAGAGAGTGTCAGAGATTGCCAGAGAGTTTCTGAGAATTTCTGAGACTTTCAGAGAGTGTCAAGAGTTTCAGAGAGAGTCACAGACTGCCAGAGAGTTTCAGAGAGTGTCAGAGAGTGACAGAGTTTCAGAGAATTGTCAGAGAGTTTCAGAGAGTGTCAGAGAGTGTCAGAGAGTGTCAGAGAGTTTCAGAGTGTTTCAGAGTGTGTCAGAGAGTGTCAGAGAGGGTCTGAGTGTGTCAGAGAGTGTCAGACAATTTCAGAGAGTGTCAGAGAGAGTCAGAGAGTGTCAGAGAGTGTCACAGAGTGCCAGAGAGTTTCTGAGCGTTTCAGAGAGTGTCAGAGAGTTTCAGAGAGTGTCACAGAGTGTCAGAGAGTGTCAGAGAGTGTCAGAGAGTTTCAGAGAGTTTCAGTGAGTTTCCAAGAGTTTCTGAGAGTGTCAGAGATTTTCAGAGAGTTTCAGAGAGTGTCAGAGAGTGTCAGTGAGTGTCAGAGAGTTTCAGCGAGTGTCAGTGAGTGTCAAAAAGTTTCAGAGAGTGTCAGAGAGTTTCAGAGATTTTCTGAGAGTGTCAGTGAGTGCCAGTGAGTTTCTGACAGTTTCTGAGTGTGTCGGAGAGTGTCAGAGAGATTCTGAGAGGGTCTGAGTGTGTCAGAGAGTGTCAGACAATTTCAGAGAGTGTCAGAGAGAGTCAGAGAGTGTCAGAGAGTGTCACAGAGTGCCAGAGAGTTTCTGAGCGTTTCAGAGAGTGTCAGAGAGTTTCAGAGAGTGTCACAGAGTGTCAGAGAGTGTCAGAGAGTTTCAGAGAGTTTCAGTGAGTTTCCGAGAGTTTCTGAGAGTGTCAGAGAGTGTCAGAGAGTTTCAGAGAGTTTCAGAGAGTGTCAGAGAGTGTCAGAGAGTGTCAGAGAGTTTCAGCGAGTGTCAGTGAGTGTCAAAGAGTTTCAGAGAGTGTCAGAGAGTTTCAGAGAGTTTCTGAGAGTTTCTGAGTGTCAGAGAGTTTCAGAGAGTTTCTGAGAGTTTCTGAGTGTGTCAGAGAGTGTCAGAGATTGACAGAGAGTTTCTGAGATTTTCTGAGACTTTCAGAGTTTGTCAAGAGTTTCAGAGAGTGTCACAGACTGTCAGAGAGCGTCAGAGAGATTGCAGAGAGTGTCAGAGTGTGTGGGAGAGCTTCAGAGAATTGTCAGAGAGTTTCAGAGTGTGTCAGAGATTGTCAGAGAGCTTCAGAGAGTGTCAGATAGTTTCAGAGAGTTTCCGAGAGTTTCAGTGAGTTTCCGAGAGTTTCTGAGAGTGTCAGAAAGTTTCACAGTGTGTCACAGAGTGTCAGAGAGTGTCAGAGAGTGTCAGAGAGTTTCAGCGAGTGTCACAGCGTGTCAGAGAGTTTCAGAGAGCTTCAGAGAGTGTTAGAGAGTGTCTGAGAGATTCAAAGAGTTTCAGTGAGTGTCAGAGAGGTTCAGAGAGTTTTTGAGTGTGTCAGAGAGTGTCAGAGAGTGTAAGAGAGTTTCAGAGAGTTTCTGAGACTTTCAGAGAGTGTCAAGAGTTTCAGAGAGTGTCACAGACTGTCAGAGAGCGTCAGAGAGATTGCAGAGAGTGTCAGAGAGTGTGGGAGAGCTTCAGAGAATTGTCAGAGAGTTTCAGAGTGTGTCAGAGATTGTCTGAGAGTGTCAGAGAGTGTCAAAGAGTTTCAGAGAGTGTCAGAGAGTGTCAGAGAGTGTCAGAGATTGCCAGAGAGTTTCTGAGAATTTCTGAGACTTTCAGAGAGTGTCAAGAGTTTCAGAGAGTGTCACAGACTGCCAGAGAGCTTCAGAGAGTGTCAGAGAGTGTCAGAGAGAGACAGAGTTTCACAGAATTGTCAGACAGTTTCAGAGAGTGTCAGAGAGTGTCAGAGAGTGTCTGAGTGTGTCAGAGAGTGTCAGAGAGTGTCAGAGAGTTTCAGAGATTTTCTGAGAGTGTCAGTGAGTGCCAGTGAGTTTCTGAGAGTTTCTGAGCGTGTTGGAGAGTGTCAGAGAGTTTCTGAGAGGGTCTGAGTGTGTCAGAGAGTGTCAGACAATTTCAGAGAGTGTCAGAGAGAGTCAGAGAGTGTCAGAGAGTGTCACAGAGTGTCAGAGAGTGTCAGAGAGTGTCAGAGAGTTTCAGAGAGTTTCAGTGAGTTTCCGAGAGTTTCTGAGAGTGTCAGAGAGTTTCAGAGAGTTTCAGCGAGTGTCAGTGAGTGTCAAAGAGTGTCAAAGAGTTTCAGAGAGTGTCAGAGAGTTTCAGAGAGTTTCTGAGAGTTTCTGAGTGTCAGAGAGTTTCAGAGAGTTTCAGAGAGTTTCTGAGTGTGTCAGAGAGTGTCAGAGATTGACAGAGAGTTTCTGAGATTTTCTGAGACTTTCAGAGTTTGTCAAGAGTTTCAGAGAGTGTCACAGACTGTCAGAGAGCGTAAGAGAGATTGCAGAGAGTGTCAGAGTGTGTGGGAGAGCTTCAGAGAATTGTCAGAGCGTTTCAGAGTGTGTCAGAGATTGTCAGAGAGCTTCAGAGAGTGTCAGAGAGTTTCAGAGAGTTTCAGAGAGTTTCAGTGAGTTTCCGAGAGTTTCTGAGAGTGTCAGAAAGTTTCACAGTGTGTCACAGAGTGTCAGAGAGTGTCAGAGAGTGTCAGAGAGTTTCAGCGAGTGTCAGTGAGTGTCAAAGAGTTTCAGAGAGTGTCAGAGAGTGTCAGAAAGTTTCACAGTGTGTCACAGAGTGTCAGAGAGTGTCAGAGAGTGTCAGAGAGTTTCAGCGAGTGTCAGTGAGTGTCAAAGAGTTTCAGAGAGTGTCAGAGAATTTCAGCGATTTTCTGAGAGTGTCAGTGAGTGCCAGTGAGTTTCTGAGAGTTTCTGAGTGTGTCGGAGAGTGTCAGAGAGTTTCTGAGAGTTCCAGAGAGCTTCAGAGAGTGTCAGAGAGTGTCAGAAAGTTTCACAGTGTGTCACAGAGTGTCAGAGAGTGTCAGAGAGTGTCAGAGAGTTTCGGAGAGTGTCAGAGAGTGTCAGAGAGTGTCTGAGAGTGTCAGAGAGTGTCAGAGATTTTCAGAGAGTTCCAGAGAGCTTCAGAGAGTGTCAGAGAGTGTCAGAGAGTGTCAGAACGTTTCACAGTGTGTCACAGAGTGTCAGAGAGTGTCAGAGAGTTTCGGAGAGTGTCAGAGAGTGTCAGAGAGGTTCAGAGAGTTTCTCAGTGTGTTGGAGAGTGTCAGAGGGTTTCAGAGAGTGTTCTAGAGTGTCAGAGAGTGTCAGAGAGTGTAAGAGAGTTTCAGAGAGTTTCTGAGAGTTTCTGAGTGTCAGAGAGTTTCAGAGAGTTTCTGAGAGTTTCTGAGTGTGTCAGAGAGTGTCAGAGATTGACAGAGAGTTTCTGAGATTTTCTGAGAATTTCAGAGTTTGTCAAGAGTTTCAGAGAGTGTCACAGACTGTCAGAGAGCGTCAGAGTGATTGCAGAGAGTGTCAGAGTGTGCGGGAGAGCTTCAGAGAATTGTCAGAGAGTTTCAGAGTGTGTCAGAGATTGTCAGAGAGTGTCAGTGAGTGTCAAAGAGTTTCAGAGAGTGTCAGAGAGTGTCAGAGATTCCCAGAGAGTTTCTGAGATGTTCTGAGACTTTCAGAGAGTGTCAAAGAGTTTCAGATAGTGTCACAGACTGCCAGAGAGCTTCAGAGAGTGTCAGAGAGTGTCAGAGAGAGACAGAGAGTGACAGAGAGTGTCAGACAATTTCAGAGAGTGTCAGAGAGTTTCAGAGATTTTCTGAGAGTGTCAGTGAATGCCAGTGAGTTATTGAGAGTTTCTGAATGTGTCAGAGAGTGTCAGAGATTTTCTGAGAGGGTCTGAGTGTGTCAGAGAGTGTCAGACAATTTCAGAGAGTGTCAGAGAGAGTCAGAGAGTGTCTGAGAGTGCCACAGAGTGCCAGAGAGTTTCTGAGCGTTTCAGAGAGTGTCAGAGAGTTTCAGAGAGTGTCACAGAGTGTCAGAGAGTGTCAGAGAGTGTGAGAGAGTGTCAGAGAGTTTCAGAGAATTTCAGTGAGTTTCCGAGTGTTTCTGAGAGTGTCAGAGAGTTTCAGAGAGTTTCAGAGAGTGTCAGAGAGTGTCAGAGAGTTTCAGCGAGTGTCAGTGAGTGTCAAAGAGTTTCAGAGAGTGTCAGAGAGTTTCAGAGAGTTTCTGAGAGTTTCTGAGTGTCAGAGAGTTTCAGAGAGTTTCTGAGAGCTTCTGAGAGTGTCAAAGAGTGTCAGAGATTGACAGAGAGTTTCTGAGATTTTCTGAGACTTTCAGAGTTTGTCAAGAGTTTCAGAGAGTGTCACAGACTGTCAGAGAGCGTCAGAGAGATTGCAGAGAGTGTCAGAGGGTGTGGGAGAGCTTCAGAGAATTGTCAGAGAGTTTCTGAGAGTTTCAGTGAGTTTCCGAGAGTTTCTGAGAGTGTCAGAGAGTTTCCGAGAGTTTCTGAGAGTGTCAGAGAGTTTCAGAGAGTTTCAGAGAGTTTCAGAGAGTTTCAGAGAGTGTCAGAGAGTGTCAGAGATTCCCAGAGAGTTTCTGAGATGTTCTGAGACTTTCAGAGAGTGTCAAAGAGTTTCAGATAGTGTCACAGACTGCCAGAGAGCTTCAGAGAGTGTCAGAGAGTGTCAGAGAGTGTCAGAGAGAGACAGAGAGTGACAGAGAGTGTCAAAGAGCTTCAGAGAGTGTCAGAGAGTTTCAGAGATTTTCTGAGAGTGTCAGTGAGTGCCAGTGAGTTTCTGAGAGTTTCTGAATGTGTCAGAGAGTGTCAGAGAGTTTCTGAGAGGGTCTGAGTGTGTCAGAGAGTGTCAGACAATTTCAGAGAGTGTCAGAGCGAGTCAGAGAGTGTCCGAGAGTGCCACAGAGTGCCAGAGAGTTTCTGAGCGTTTCAGAGAGTGTCAGAGAGTTTCAGAGAGTGTCACAGAGTGTCAGAGAGTGTCAGAGAGTGTGAGAGAGTGTCAGAGAGTTTCAGAGAATTTCAGTGAGTTTCCGAGAGTTTCTGAGAGTGTCAGAGAGTTTCAGAGAGTTTCAGAGAGTGTCAAGAGTTTCAGAGAGTGTCACAGACTGTCAGAGAGCGTCAGAGAGATTGCAGAGAGTGTCAGAGGGTGTGGGAGAGCTTCAGAGAATTGTCAGAGAGTTTCTGAGAGTTTCAGTGAGTTTCCGAGAGTTTCTGAGAGTGTCAGAGAGTTTCAGAGAGTTTCAGAGAGTGTCAGAGAGTGTCAGAGAGTGTCAGAGAGTTTCAGCGAGTGTCAGTGAGTGTCAAAGAGTTTCAGAGAGTGTCAGAGAGTTTCAGAGATGTTCTGAGAGTGTCAGAGAGTGCCAGTGAGTTTCTGAGAGTTTCTGAGTGTGTCGGAGAGTGTCCGAGAGTTTCAGAGACTTTCAGGGAGTGTCACAAAGTGTCAGAGAGTGTCAGAGAGGGTCAGAGAGTTACAGAGAGTTTCTGAGAGTGTCACAGCGTGTCAGAGAGTTTCAGAGAGCTTCAGAGAGCGTTAGAGAGTGTCTGAGAGATTCAAAGAGTTTCAGTGAGTGTCAGAGAGGTTCAGAGAGTTTCTGAGTGTGTCAGAGAGTGTAAGAGAGTTTCAGAGAGTGTCACAGAGTGTCAGAGAGTGTCAGAGAGTGTAAGAGAGTTTCAGAGAGTTTCTGAGACTTTCAGAGAGTGTCAAGAGTGTCAGAGAGTGTCACAGACTGTCAGAGAGCGTCAGAGAGATTGCAGAGAGTGTCAGAGAGTGTGGGAGAGCTTCAGAGAATTGTCAGAGAGTTTCAGAGTGTGTCAGAGAATGTTTGAGAGTGTCAGAGAGTGTCAATGAGTTTCAGAGAGTGTCAGAGAGTTTCAGAGAGTGTCAGAGAGTGTCAGAGAGTGTCAGAGAGTTTCAGAGTGTTTCAGAGAGTGTCAGAGAGTGTCAGGGAGGGTCTGAGTGTGTCGGAGAGTGTCAGACAATTTCAGAGAGTGTCAGAGAGAGTCAGAGAGTGTCAGAGAGTGTCACAGAGTGCCAGAGAGTTTCTGAGCGTTTCAGAGAGTGTCAGAGAGTTTCAGAGAGTGTCACAGAGTGTCAGAGAGTGTCAGAGAGTTTCAGAGAGTTTCAGAGAGTTTCCGAGAGTTTCTGAGAGTGTCAGAGAGTTTCAGAGAGTTTCAGAGAGTGTCAGAGAGTGTCAGAGAGTTTCAGCGAGTGTCAGTGAGTGTCAAAGAGTTTCAGAGAGTGTCAGAGAGTTTCAGAGACTTTCTGAGAGTGTCAGTGAGTGCCAGTGAGTTTCTGAGAGTTTCTGAATGTGTCAGAGAGTTTCAGAGAGTGTCACAGAGTGCCAGAGAGTTTCTGAGCGTTTCAGAGAGTGTCAGAGAGTTTCAGAGAGTGTCACAGAGTGTCAGAGAGTGTCAGAGAGTTTCAGAGAGTTTCAGAGAGTTTCCGAGAGTTTCTGAGAGTGTCAGAGAGTTTCAGAGAGTTTCAGAGAGTGTCAGAGAGTGTCAGAGAGTTTCAGCGAGTGTCAGTGAGTGTCAAAGAGTTTCAGAGAGTGTCAGAGAGTTTCAGAGATTTTCTGAGAGTGTCATTGAGTGCCAGTGAGTTTCTGAGAGTTTCTGAGTGTGTCGGAGAGTGTCAGAGAGTTTCTGAGAGTTCCAGAGATCTTCAGAGAGTGTCAGAGAGTGTCAGAATGTTTCAGAGTGTGTCACAGAGTGTCAGAGAGTGTCAGAGAGTGTCAGAGAGTTTCGGAGAGTGTCAGAGAGTGTCAGAGAGTGTCTGAGAGTGTCAGAGAGTGTCAGAGATTTTCAGAGAGTTCCAGAGAGCTTCAGAGAGTGTCAGAGAGTGTCAGAAAGTTTCACAGTGTGTCACAGAGTGTCAGAGAGTGTCAGAGAGTTTCGGAGAGTGTCAGAGAGTGTCAGAGGGTTTCAGAGAGTGTTCCAGAGTGTCAGAGAGTGTCAGAGAGTGTAAGAGAGTTTCAGAGAGTTTCTGAGAGTTTCTGAGTGTCAGAGAGTTTCAGAGAGTTTCTGAGAGTTTCTGAGTGTGTCAGAGATTGTCAGAGATTGACAGAGAGTTTCTGAGATTTTCTGAGACTTTCAGAGTTTGTCAAGAGTTTCAGAGAGTGTCACAGACTGTCAGAGAGCGTCAGAGAGATTGCAGAGAGTGTCAGAGTGTGTGGGAGAGCTTCAGAGAATTGTCAGAGAGTTTCAGAGTGTGTCAGAGATTGTCAGAGAGTGTCAGTGAGTGTCAAAGAGTTTCAGAGAGTGTCAGAGAGTGTCAGAGATTCCCAGAGAGTTTCTGATATTTTCTGAGACTTTCAGAGAGTGTCAAGAGTTTCAGATAGTGTCACAGACTGCCAGAGAGCTTCAGAGAGTGTCAGAGAGTGTCAGAGAGTGACAGAGAGTGTCAAAGAGTTTCACAGAGTGTCACGGACTGTCAGAGAGTTTCAGAGAGCTTCAGAGAGTGTCAGAGAGAGTCAGAGAGTGACAGAGAGTTTCCGAGAATTGTCAGAGAGTTTCAGAGAGTGTCAGAGTGTGTCAGAGAGTGCCAGAGAGTTTCAGAGTGTTTCAGAGAGTGTCAGAGAGTGTCAGAGAGGGTCTGAGAGTGTCAGAGAGTGTCAGAAAGTTTCAGAGAGTGTCAGAGAGTTTCAGAGAGTTTCAGTTAGTGTCAAAGAGTTTCAGAGAGTGTCAGAGAGTTTCAGAGATTTACTGAGAGTGTCAGGGAGTGCCAGTGAGTTTCTGAGTGTGTCAGAGAGTGTCGAAGAGTATCAGAGAGTTTCAGGGAGTGTCACAAAGTGTCAGAGAGTGTCAGAGAGGGTCAGAGAGTTTCAGAGAGTTTCTGAGTGTGTCAGAGAGTGTCAGAGAGTTTCTGAGATTTTCAGAGAGTGTCAAGAGATTCAGAGAGTGTCAAAGACTGTCAGAGAGCGTCAGAGAGATTGCAGAGAGTTTCAGAGAGCTTCAGAGAGTGTCAGAGAGTGACAGTGAGTTTCAGAGAATTGTCAGAGAGTTTCAGAGAGTGTCAGAGAGTTTCAGAGAGTGTCTGAGCGTGTCAGAGATTGCCAGAGAGATTCTGAGAGTTTCTGAGGTTGTCAGAGAGT
The DNA here is from genome assembly GCF_036365525.1 of Heterodontus francisci. Lineage (NCBI taxonomy): Eukaryota > Metazoa > Chordata > Chondrichthyes > Heterodontiformes > Heterodontidae > Heterodontus > Heterodontus francisci. The sequence continues at coordinate 9,597,411 of NC_090395.1, read as the reverse complement.
GTCAGAGAGTTTCAGAGAATGTCACAAGCTGTCAGAGAATGTCAGAGAGAGTGCAGAGAGTGTCAGAGAGTGTCAGAGAGCTTCAGAGAGTTTCAGAGAGCTTCAGAGAGTGTCAGATAGTGTCAGATAGAGACAGAGAGTTTCAGTGAGTGTCAGAGGGTTTCAGAGAGTTTCAGAGAATGTCAGAGAGTGTCAGAGAGTTTCAAAGAGAGTCAGAGACTGTCAGAGAGTTACAAACAGTTTCACAGAGTGTAAGAAGTGTCAGATACTGTCAGAGTATGTCACAGAATGTCGGAGAGTGTCACAGAGTGTCAAACAGTTTCAGAGAGTGTCAGAGAGTGTCAGAGAGTGTCAGAGATTGCCAGAGAGTTTCTGAGAATTTCTGAGACTTTCAGAGAGTGTCAGAGAGTTTCAGAGAGTGTCACAGACTGCCAGAGAGCTTCAGAGAGTGTCAGAGAGTGACAGAGTTTCAGAGAATTGTCAGAGAGTTTCAGAGAGTGTCAGAGAGTGTCAGAGAGTGTCAGAGAGTTTCAGAGTGTTTCAGAGCGTGTCAGAGAGTGTCAGAGAGGGTCTGAGTGTGTCAGAGAGTGTCAGACAATTTCAGAGAGTGTCAGAGAGAGTCAGAGAGTGTCAGAGAGTGTCACAGAGTGCCAGAGAGTTTCTGAGCGTTTCAGAGAGTGTCAGAGAGTTTCAGAGAGTGTCACAGAGTGTCAGAGAGTGTCAGAGAGTGTCAGAGAGTTTCAGAGAGTTTCAGTGAGTTTCCGAGAGTTTCTGAGAGTGTCAGAGAGTTTCAGAGAGTTTCAGAGAGTGTCAGAGAGTGTCAGTGAGTGTCAGAGAGTTTCAGCGAGTGTCAGTGAGTGTCAAAAAGTTTCAGAGAGTGTCAGAGAGTTTCAGAGATTTTCTGAGAGTGTCAGTGAGTGCCAGTGAGTTTCTGAGAGTTTCTGAGTGTGTCGGAGAGTGTCAGAGAGATTCTGAGAGGGTCTGAGTGTGTCAGAGAGTGTCAGACAATTTCAGAGAGTGTCAGAGAGAGTCAGAGAGTGTCAGAGAGTGTCACAGAGTGCCAGAGAGTTTCTGAGCGTTTCAGAGAGTGTCAGAGAGTTTCAGAGAGTGTCACAGAGTGTCAGAGAGTGTCAGAGAGTGTCAGAGAGTTTCAGAGAGTTTCAGTGAGTTTCCGAGAGTTTCTGAGAGTGTCAGAGAGTGTCAGAGAGTGTCAGAGAGTTTCAGAGGGTTTCAGAGAGTGTCAGAGAGTGTCAGAGAGTGTCAGAGAGTTTCAGCGAGTGTCAGTGAGTGTCAAAGAGTTTCAGAGAGTGTCAGAGAGTTTCAGAGAGTTTCTGAGAGTTTCTGAGTGTCAGAGAGTTTCAGAGAGTTTCTGAGAGTTTCTGAGTGTGTCAGAGAGTGTCAGAGATTGACAGAGAGTTTCTGAGATTTTCTGAGACTTTCAGAGTTTGTCAAGAGTTTCAGAGAGTGTCACAGACTGTCAGAGAGCGTCAGAGAGATTGCAGAGAGTGTCAGAGTGTGTGGGAGAGCTTCAGAGAATTGTCAGAGAGTTTCAGAGTGTGTCAGAGATTGTCAGAGAGCTTCAGAGAGTGTCAGATAGTTTCAGAGAGTTTCAGAGAGTTTCAGTGAGTTTCCGAGAGTTTCTGAGAGTGTCAGAAAGTTTCACAGTGTGTCACAGAGTGTCAGAGAGTGTCAGAGAGTGTCAGAGAGTTTCAGCGAGTGTCACAGCGTGTCAGAGAGTTTCAGAGAGCGTCAGAGAGTGTTAGAGAGTGTCTGAGAGATTCAAAGCGTTTCAGTGAGTGTCAGAGAGGTTCAGAGAGTTTTTGAGTGTGTCAGAGAGTGTCAGAGAGTGTAAGAGAGTTTCAGAGAGTTTCTGAGACTTTCAGAGAGTGTCAAGAGTTTCAGAGAGTGTCACAGACTGTCAGAGAGCGTCAGAGAGATTGCAGAGAGTGTCAGAGAGTGTGGGAGAGCTTCAGAGAATTGTCAGAGAGTTTCAGAGTGTGTCAGAGAATGTCTGAGAGTGTCAAAGAGTTTCAGAGAGTGTCAGAGAGTGTCAGAGAGTGTCAGAGATTGCCAGAGAGTTTCTGAGAATTTCTGAGACTTTCAGAGAGTGTCAAGAGTTTCAGAGAGTGTCACAGACTGCCAGAGAGCTTCAGAGAGTGTCAGAGAGTGTCAGAGAGAGACAGAGTTTCACAGAATTGTCAGACAGTTTCAGAGAGTGTCAGAGAGTGTCAGAGATGTCAGAGAGTTTCAGAGTGTTTCAGAGAGTGTCAGAGAGTGTCTGAGTGTGTCAGAGAGTGTCAGAGAGTGTCAGAGAGTTTCAGAGATTTTCTGAGAGTGTCAGTGAGTGCCAGTGAGTTTCTGAGAGTTTCTGAGCGTGTTGGAGAGTGTCAGAGAGTTTCTGAGAGGGTCTGAGTGTGTCAGAGAGTGTCAGACAATTTCAGAGAGTGTCAGAGAGAGTCAGAGAGTGTCAGAGAGTGTCACAGAGTGTCAGAGAGTGTCAGAGAGTGTCAGAGAGTTTCAGAGAGTTTCAGTGAGTTTCCGAGAGTTTCTGAGAGTGTCAGAGAGTTTCAGAGAGTTTCAGAGAGTGTCAGAGAGTGTCAGAGAGTTTCAGCGAGTGTCAGTGAGTGTCAAAGAGTGTCAAAGAGTTTCAGAGAGTGTCAGAGAGTTTCAGAGAGTTTCTGAGAGTTTCTGAGTGTCAGAGAGTTTCAGAGAGTTTCAGAGAGTTTCTGAGTGTGTCAGAGAGTGTCAGAGATTGACAGAGAGTTTCTGAGATTTTCTGAGACTTTCAGAGTTTGTCAAGAGTTTCAGAGAGTGTCACAGACTGTCAGAGAGCGTAAGAGAGATTGCAGAGAGTGTCAGAGTGTGTGGGAGAGCTTCAGAGAATTGTCAGAGCGTTTCAGAGTGTGTCAGAGATTGTCAGAGAGCTTCAGAGAGTGTCAGAGAGTTTCAGAGAGTTTCAGAGAGTTTCAGTGAGTTTCCGAGAGTTTCTGAGAGTGTCAGAAAGTTTCACAGTGTGTCACAGAGTGTCAGAGAGTGTCAGAGAGTGTCAGAGAGTTTCAGCGAGTGTCAGTGAGTGTCAAAGAGTTTCAGAGAGTGTCAGAGAGTGTCAGAGAGTTTCAGAGAGTTTCAGAGAGTGTCAGAGAGTGTCAGAGAGTGTCAGAGAGTTTCAGCGAGTGTCAGTGAGTGTCAAAGAGTTTCAGAGAGTGTCAGAGAGTTTCAGAGAGTTTCTGAGAGTTTCTGAGTGTCAGAGAGTTTCAGAGAGTTTCTGAGAGTTTCTGAGTGTGTCAGAGAGTGTCAGAGATTGACAGAGAGTTTCTGAGATTTTCTGAGACTTTCAGAGTTTGTCAAGAGTTTCAGAGAGTGTCACAGACTGTCAGAGAGCGTCAGAGAGATTGCAGAGAGTGTCAGAGTGTGTGGGAGAGCTTCAGAGAATTGTCAGAGAGTTTCAGAGTGTGTCAGAGATTGTCAGAGAGCTTCAGAGAGTGTCAGATAGTTTCAGAGAGTTTCAGAGAGTTTCAGTGAGTTTCCGAGAGTTTCTGAGAGTGTCAGAAAGTTTCACAGTGTGTCACAGAGTGTCAGAGAGTGTCAGAGAGTGTCAGAGAGTTTCAGCGAGTGTCACAGCGTGTCAGAGAGTTTCAGAGAGCGTCAGAGAGTGTTAGAGAGTGTCTGAGAGATTCAAAGCGTTTCAGTGAGTGTCAGAGAGGTTCAGAGAGTTTTTGAGTGTGTCAGAGAGTGTCAGAGAGTGTAAGAGAGTTTCAGAGAGTTTCTGAGACTTTCAGAGAGTGTCAAGAGTTTCAGAGAGTGTCACAGACTGTCAGAGAGCGTCAGAGAGATTGCAGAGAGTGTCAGAGAGTGTGGGAGAGCTTCAGAGAATTGTCAGAGAGTTTCAGAGTGTGTCAGAGAATGTCTGAGAGTGTCAAAGAGTTTCAGAGAGTGTCAGAGAGTGTCAGAGAGTGTCAGAGATTGCCAGAGAGTTTCTGTGAATTTCTGAGACTTTCAGAGAGTGTCAAGAGTTTCAGAGAGTGTCACAGACTGCCAGAGAGCTTCAGAGAGTGTCAGAGAGTGTCAGAGAGAGACAGAGTTTCACAGAATTGTCAGACAGTTTCAGAGAGTGTCAGAGAGTGTCAGAGATGTCAGAGAGTTTCAGAGTGTTTCAGAGAGTGTCAGAGAGTGTCTGAGTGTGTCAGAGAGTGTCAGAGAGTGTCAGAGAGTTTCAGAGATTTTCTGAGAGTGTCAGTGAGTGCCAGTGAGTTTCTGAGAGTTTCTGAGCGTGTTGGAGAGTGTCAGAGAGTTTCTGAGAGGGTCTGAGTGTGTCAGAGAGTGTCAGACAATTTCAGAGAGTGTCAGAGAGAGTCAGAGAGTGTCAGAGAGTGTCACAGAGTGTCAGAGAGTGTCAGAGAGTGTCAGAGAGTTTCAGAGAGTTTCAGTGAGTTTCCGAGAGTTTCTGAGAGTGTCAGAGAGTTTCAGAGAGTTTCAGAGAGTGTCAGAGAGTGTCAGAGAGTTTCAGCGAGTGTCAGTGAGTGTCAAAGAGTGTCAAAGAGTTTCAGAGAGTGTCAGAGAGTTTCAGAGAGTTTCTGAGAGTTTCTGAGTGTCAGAGAGTTTCAGAGAGTTTCTGAGTGTGTCAGAGAGTGTCAGAGATTGACAGAGAGTTTCTGAGATTTTCTGAGACTTTCAGAGTTTGTCAAGAGTTTCAGAGAGTGTCACAGACTGTCAGAGAGCGTAAGAGAGATTGCAGAGAGTGTCAGAGTGTGTGGGAGAGCTTCAGAGAATTGTCAGAGCGTTTCAGAGTGTGTCAGAGATTGTCAGAGAGCTTCAGAGAGTGTCAGAGAGTTTCAGAGAGTTTCAGAGAGTTTCAGTGAGTTTCCGAGAGTTTCTGAGAGTGTCAGAAAGTTTCACAGTGTGTCACAGAGTGTCAGAGAGTGTCAGAGAGTGTCAGAGAGTTCCAGCGAGTGTCAGTGAGTGTCAAAGAGTTTCAGAGAGTGTCAGAGAATTTCAGCGATTTTCTGAGAGTGTCAGTGAGTGCCAGTGAGTTTCTGAGAGTTTCTGAGTGTGTCGGAGAGTGTCAGAGAGTTTCTGAGAGTTCCAGAGAGCTTCAGAGAGTGTCAGAGAGTGTCAGAAAGTTTCACAGTGTGTCACAGAGTGTCAGAGAGTGTCAGAGAGTTTCGGAGAGTGTCAGAGAGTGTCAGAGAGTGTCTGAGAGTGTCAGAGAGTGTCAGAGATTTTCAGAGAGTTCCAGAGAGCTTCAGAGAGTGTCAGAGAGTGTCAGAGAGTGTCAGAACGTTTCACAGTGTGTCACAGAGTGTCAGAGAGTGTCAGAGAGTTTCGGAGAGTGTCAGAGAGTGTCAGAGAGGTTCAGAGAGTTTCTCAGTGTGTCGGAGAGTGTCAGAGGGTTTCAGAGTGTGTTCCAGAGTGTCAGAGAGTGTCAGAGAGTGTAAGAGAGTTTCAGAGAGTTTCTGAGAGTTTCTGAGTGTCAGAGAGTTTCAGAGAGTTTCTGAGAGTTTCTGAGTGTGTCAGAGAGTGTCAGAGATTGACAGAGAGTTTCTGAGATTTTCTGAGAATTTCAGAGTTTGTCAAGAGTTTCAGAGAGTGTCACAGACTGTCAGAGAGCGTCAGAGTGATTGCAGAGAGTGTCAGAGTGTGCGGGAGAGCTTCAGAGAATTGTCAGAGAGTTTCAGAGTGTGTCAGAGATTGTCAGAGAGTGTCAGTGAGTGTCAAAGAGTTTCAGAGAGTGTCAGAGAGTGTCAGAGATTCCCAGAGAGTTTCTGAGATGTTCTGAGACTTTCAGAGAGTGTCAAAGAGTTTCAGATAGTGTCACAGACTGCCAGAGAGCTTCAGAGAGTGTCAGAGAGTGTCAGAGAGAGACAGAGAGTGACAGAGAGTGTCAAAGAGTTTCAGAGAGTGTCAGAGAGTTTCAGAGGTTTTCTGAGAGTGTCAGTGAGTGCCAGTGAGTTTCTGAGAGTTTCTGAATGTGTCAGAGAGTGTCAGAGAGTTTCTGAGAGGGTCTGAGTGTGTCAGAGAGTGTCAGACAATTTCAGAGAGTGTCAGAGAGAGTCAGAGAGTGTCCGAGAGTGCCACAGAGTGCCAGAGAGTTTCTGAGCGTTTCAGAGAGTGTCAGAGAGTTTCAGAGAGTGTCACAGAGTGTCAGAGAGTGTCAGAGAGTGTGAGAGAGTGTCAGAGAGTTTCAGAGAATTTCAGTGAGTTTCCGAGAGTTTCTGAGAGTGTCAGAGAGTTTCAGAGAGTTTCAGAGAGTGTCAGAGAGTGTCAGAGAGTTTCAGCGAGTGTCAGTGAGTGTCAAAGAGTTTCAGAGAGTGTCAGAGAGTTTCAGAGAGTTTCTGAGAGTTTCTGAGTGTCAGAGAGTTTCAGAGAGTTTCTGAGAGCTTCTGAGAGTGTCAAAGAGTGTCAGAGATTGACAGAGAGTTTCTGAGATTTTCTGAGACTTTCAGAGTTTGTCAAGAGTTTCAGAGAGTGTCACAGACTGTCAGAGAGCGTCAGAGAGATTGCAGAGAGTGTCAGAGGGTGTGGGAGAGCTTCAGAGAATTGTCAGAGAGTTTCAGAGTGTGTCAGAGATTGTCAGAGAGTGTCAGAGAGTGTCAGAGAGTTACAGAGATTTTCAGTGAGTTTCCGAGAGTTTCTGAGAGTGTCAGAGAGTTTCAGAGAGTTTCAGAGAGTGTCAGAGAGTGTCAGAGAGTGTCAGAGAGTTTCAGCGAGTGTCAGTGAGTGTCAAAGAGTTTCAGAGAGTGTCAGAGAGTTTCAGAGATTTTCTGAGAGTGTCATTGAGTGCCAGTGAGTTTCTGAGAGTTTCTGAGTGTGTCGGAGAGTGTCAGAGAGTTTCTGAGAGTTCCAGAGTTCTTCAGAGAGTGTTAGAGAGTGTCAGAAAGTTTCACAGTGTGTCACAGCGTGTCAGAGAGTGTCAGAGAGTTTCGGAGAGATTCAGAGAGTGTCAGAGTGTGTCTGAGAGTGTCAGAGAGTGACAGAGATTTTCAGAGAGTTCCAGAGAGCTTCAGAGAGTGTCAGAGAGTGTCAGAAAGTTTCACAGTGTGTCACAGAGTGTCAGAGAGTGTCAGAGAGTTTCGGAGAGTGTCAGAGAGTGTCAGAGGGTTTCAGAGAGTGTTCCAGAGTGTCAGAGAGTGTCAGAGAGTGTAAGAGAGTTTCAGAGAGTTTCTGAGAGTTTCTGAGTGTCAGAGAGTTTCAGAGAGTTTCTGAGAGTTTCTGAGTGTGTCAGAGATTGTCAGAGATTGACAGAGAGTTTCTGAGATTTTCTGAGACTTTCAGAGTTTGTCAAGAGTTTCAGAGAGTGTCACAGACTGTCAGAGAGCGTCAGAGAGATTGCAGAGAGTGTCAGAGTGTGTGGGAGAGCTTCAGAGAATTGTCAGAGAGTTTCAGAGTGTGTCAGAGATTGTCAGAGAGTGTCAGTGAGTGTCAAAGAGTTTCAGAGAGTGTCAGAGAGTGTCAGAGATTCCCAGAGAGTTTCTGAGATTTTCTGAGACTTTCAGAGAGTGTCAAGAGTTTCAGATAGTGTCACAGACTGCCAGAGAGCTTCAGAGAGTGTCAGAGAGTGTCAGAGAGTGACAGAGAGTGTCAAAGAGTTTCACAGAGTGTCACGGACTGTCAGAGAGTTTCAGAGAGCTTCAGAGAGTGTCAGAGAGAGTCAGAGAGTGACAGAGAGTTTCCGAGAATTGTCAGAGAGTTTCAGAGAGTGTCAGAGTGTGTCAGAGAGTGCCAGAGAGTTTCAGAGTGTTTCAGAGAGTGTCAGAGAGTGTCAGAGAGGGTCTGAGACTGTCAGAGAGTGTCAGAGAGTTTCAGAGACTGTCAGAGAGTTTCAGAGAGTTTCAGTTAGTGTCAAAGAGTTTCAGAGAGTGTTAGAGAGTTTCAGAGATTTACTGAGAGTGTCAGGGATTGCCAGTGAGTTTCTGAGTGTGTCAGAGAGTGTCCAAGAGTATCAGAGAGTTTCAGGGAGTGTCACAAAGTGTCAGAGAGTGTCAGAGAGGGTCAGAGAGTTTCAGAGAGTTTCTGAGTGTGTCAGAGAGTGTCAGAGAGTTTCTGAGATTTTCAGAGAGTGTCAAGAGATTCAGAGAGTGTCAAAGACTGTCAGAGAGCGTCAGAGAGATTGCAGAGAGTTTCAGAGAGCTTCAGAGAGTGTCAGAGAGTGACAGTGAGTTTCAGAGAATTGTCAGAGAGTTTCAGAGAGTGTCAGAGAGTTTCAGAGAGTGTCTGAGCGTGTCAGAGATTGCCAGAGAGATTCTGAGAGTTTCTGAGGTTGTCAGAGAGTGTCAGAGAGTTTCAGAGAATGTCACAAGCTGTCAGAGAGTGTCAGAGAGAGTGCAGAGAGTGTCAGAGAGTGTCAGAGAGCTTCAGAGAGTTTCAGAGAGCTTCAGAGAGTGTCAGATAGTGTCAGATAGAGACAGAGAGTTTCAGTGAGTGTCAGAGGGTTTCAGAGAGTTTCAGAGAATGTCAGAGAGTGTCAGAGAGTGTCTGAGAGTGTCAGAGAGTGTCAGAGAGTGTCAGAGAATGTCGGAGAGTTTCTGAGTGTATCTGTGAGTGTAAGAGAGTGTCAAAGAGAGTCAGAGACTGTCAGAGAGTTACAAACAGTTTCACAGAGTGTAAGAAGTGTCAGATACTGTCAGAGTATGTCACAGAATGTCGGAGAGTGTCACAGAGTGTCAAACAGTTTCAGAGAGTGTCAGAGAGTGTCAGTGAGTGTCAGAGATTGCCAGAGAGTTTCTGAGAATTTCTGAGACTTTCAAGAGTTTCAGAGAGTGTCACAGACTGCCAGAGAGCTTCAGAGAGTGTCAGAGAGTGACAGAGTTTCAGAGAATTGTCAGAGAGTTTCAGAGAGTGTCAGAGAGTGTCAGAGAGTGTCTGAGAGTTTCAGAGTGTTTCAGAGAGTGTCAGAGAGGGTCTGAGTGTGTCAGAGAGTGTCAGACAATTTCAGAGAGTGTCAGAGAGAGTCAGAGAGTGTCAGAGAGTGTCACAGAGTGCCAGAGAGTTTCTGAGCGTTTCAGAGAGTGTCAGAGAGTTTCAGAGAGTGTCACAGAGTGTCAGAGAGTGTCAGAGAGTGTCAGAGAGTGTCAGAGAGTTTCAGAGAGTTTCAGTGAGTTTCCGAGAGTTTTTGAGAGTGTCAGAGAGTTTCAGAGAGTGTCAGAGAGTGTCAGTGAGTGTCAGAGAGTTTCAGCGAGTGTCAGTGAGTGTCAAAAAGTTTCAGAGAGTGTCAGAGAGTTTCAGAGATTTTCTGAGAGTGTCAGTGAGTGCCAGTGAGTTTCTGACAGTTTCTGAGTGTGTCGGAGAGTGTCAGAGAGGTTCTGAGAGGGTCTGAGTGTGTCAGAGAGTGTCAGACAATTTCAGAGAGTGTCAGAGAGAGCCAGAGAGTGTCAGAGAGTGTCACAGAGTGCCAGAGAGTTTCTGAGCGTTTCAGAGAGTGTCAGAGAGTTTCAGAGAGTGTCACAGAGTGTCAGAGAGTGTCAGAGAGTGTCAGAGAGTTTCAGAGAGTTTCAGTGAGTTTCCGAGAGTTTCTGAGAGTGTCAGAGAGTGTCAGAGAGTTTCAGAGAGTTTCAGAGAGTGTCAGAGAGTGTCAGAGAGTGTCAGAGAGTTTCAGCGAGTGTCAGTGAGTGTCAAAGAGTTTCAGAGAGTGTCAGAGAGTTTCAGAGAGTTTCTGAGAGTTTCTGAGTGTCAGAGAGTTTCAGAGAGTTTCTGAGAGTTTCTGAGTGTGTCAGAGAGTGTCAGAGATTGACAGAGAGTTTCTGAGATTTTCTGAGACTTTCAGAGTTTGTCAAGAGTTTCAGAGAGTGTCACAGACTGTCAGAGAGCGTCAGAGAGATTGCAGAGAGTGTCAGAGTGTGTGGGAGAGCTTCAGAGAATTGTCAGAGAGTTTCAGAGTGTGTCAGAGATTGTCAGAGAGCTTCAGAGAGTGTCAGAGAGTTTCAGAGAGTTTCAGAGAGTTTCAGTGAGTTTCCGAGAGTTTCTGAGAGTGTCAGAAAGTTTCACAGTGTGTCACAGAGTGTCAGAGAGTGTCAGAGAGTGTCAGAGAGTTTCAGCGAGTGTCACAGCGTGTCAGTAAGTTTCAGAGAGCTTCAGAGAGTGTTAGAGAGTGTCTGAGAGATTCAAAGAGTTTCAGTGAGTGTCAGAGAGGTTCAGAGAGTTTTTGAGTGTGTCAGAGAGTGTCAGAGAGTGTAAGAGAGTTTCAGAGAGTTTCTGAGACTTTCAGAGAGTGTCAAGAGTTTCAGAGAGTGTCACAGACTGTCAGAGAGCGTCAGAGAGATTGCAGAGAGTGTCAGAGAGTGTGGGAGAGCTTCAGAGAATTGTCAGAGAGTTTCAGAGTGTGTCAGAGATTGTCTGAGAGTGTCAGAGAGTGTCAAAGAGTTTCAGAGAGTGTCAGAGAGTGTCAGAGATTGCCAGAGAGTTTCTGAGAATTTCTGAGACTTTCAGAGAGTGTCAAGAGTTTCAGAGAGTGTCACAGACTGCCAGAGAGCTTCAGAGAGTGTCAGAGAGTGTCAGAGAGAGACAGAGTTTCACAGAATTGTCAGACAGTTTCAGAGAGTGTCAGAGAGTGTCAGAGAGTGTCAGAGAGTTTCAGAGTGTTTCAGAGAGTGTCAGAGAGTGTCTGAGTGTGTCAGAGAGTGTCAGAGAGTGTCAGAGAGTTTCAGAGATTTTCTGAGAGTGTCAGTGAGTACCAGTGAGTTTCTGAGAGTTTCTGAGCGTGTCGGAGAGTGTCAGAGAGTTTCTGAGAGGGTCTGAGTGTGTCAGAGTGTCAGACAATTTCAGAGAGTGTCAGAGAGAGTCAGAGAGTGTCAGAGAGTGTCACAGAGTGCCAGAGAGTTTCTGAGCGTTTCAGAGAGTGTCAGAGACTTTCAGAGAGTGTCACAGAGTGTCAGAGAGTGTCAGAGAGTGTCAGAGAGTTTCAGAGAGTTTCAGTGAGTTTCCGAGAGTTTCTGAGAGTGTCAGAGAGTGTCAGAGAGTTTCAGCGAGTGTCAGTGAGTGTCAAAGAGTGTCAAAGAGTTTCAGAGAGTGTCAGAGAGTTTCAGAGAGTTTCTGAGAGTTTCTGAGTGTCAGAGAGTTTCAGAGAGTTTCAGAGAGTTTCAGAGAGTTTCTGAGAGTTTCTGAGTGTCAGAGAGTTTCAGAGAGTTTCAGAGAGTGTCAGAGAGTTTCAGAGAGTTTCTGAGAGTTTCTGAGTGTCAGAGAGTTTCAGAGAGTTTCAGAGAGTTTCAGAGAGTGTCAGAGAGTGTCAGAGAGTTTCAGCGAGTGTCAGTGAGTGTCAAAGAGTGTCAAAGAGTTTCAGAGAGTGTCAGAGAGTTTCAGAGAGTTTCTGAGAGTTTCTGAGTGTCAGAGAGTTTCAGAGAGTTTCAGAGAGTTTCTGAGTGTGTCAGAGAGTGTCAGAGATTGACAGAGAGTTTCTGAGATTTTCTGAGACTTTCAGAGTTTGTCAAGAGTTTCAGAGAGTGTCACAGACTGTCAGAGAGCGTAAGAGAGATTGCAGAGAGTGTCAGAGTGTGTGGGAGAGCTTCAGAGAATTGTCAGAGCGTTTCAGAGTGTGTCAGAGATTGTCAGAGAGCTTCAGAGAGTGTCAGAGAGTTTCAGAGAGTTTCAGAGAGTTTCAGTGAGTTTCCGAGAGTTTCTGAGAGTGTCAGAAAGTTTCACAGTGTGTCACAGAGTGTCAGAGAGTGTCAGAGAGTGTCAGAGAGTTTCAGCGAGTGTCAGTGAGTGTCAAAGAGTTTCAGAGAGTGTCAGAGAGTGTCAGAAAGTTTCACAGTGTGTCACAGAGTGTCAGAGAGTGTCAGAGAGTTTCAGCGAGTGTCAGTGAGTGTCAAAGAGTTTCAGAGAGTGTCAGAGAATTTCAGCGATTTTCTGAGAGTGTCAGTGAGTGCCAGTGAGTTTCTGTGAGTTTCTGAGTGTGTCGGAGAGTGTCAGAGAGTTTCTGAGAGTTCCAGAGAGCTTCAGAGAGTGTCAGAGAGTGTCAGAAAGTTTCACAGTGTGTCACAGAGTGTCAGAGAGTGTCAGAGAGTTTCGGAGAGTGTCAGAGAGTGTCTGAGAGTGTCAGAGAGTGTCAGAGATATTCAGAGAGTTCCAGAGAGCTTCAGAGAGTGTCAGAGAGTGTCAGAGAGTGTCAGAAAGTTTCACAGTGTGTCACAGAGTGTCAGAGAGTGTCAGAGAGTTTCGGAGAGTGTCAGAGAGTGTCAGAGAGGTTCAGAGAGTTTCTCAGTGTGTCGGAGAGTGTCAGAGGGTTTCAGAGAGTGTTCCAGAGTGTCAGAGAGTGTCAGAGAGTGTAAGAGAGTTTCAGAGAGTTTCTGAGAGTTTCTGAGTGTCAGAGAGTTTCAGAGAGTTTCTGAGAGTTTCTGAGTGTGTCAGAGAGTGTCAGAGATTGACAGAGTTTCTGAGATTTTCTGAGAATTTCAGAGTTTGTCAAGAGTTTCAGAGAGTGTCACAGACTGTCAGAGAGCGTCAGAGTGATTGCAGAGAGTGTCAGAGTGTGCGGGAGAGCTTCAGAGAATTGTCAGAGAGTTTCAGAGTGTGTCAGAGATTGTCAGAGAGTGTCAGTGAGTGTCAAAGAGTTTCAGAGAGTGTCAGAGAGTGTCAGGGATTCCCAGAGAGTTTCTGAGATGTTCTGAGACTTTCAGAGAGTGTCAAAGAGTTTCAGATAGTGTCACAGACTGCCAGAGAGCTTCAGAGAGTGTCAGAGAGTGTCAGAGAGAGACAGAGAGTGACAGAGAGTGTCAAAGAGTTTCACAGAGTGTCACGGACTGTCAGAGAGTTTCAGAGAGCTTCAGAGCGTGTCAGAGAGAGTCAGAGAGTGACAGAGTGTTTCAGAGAATTGTCAGAGAGTTTCAGAGAGTGTCAGAGTGTGTCAGAGAGTGCCAGAGAGTTTCAGAGTGTTTCAGAGAGTGTCAGAGAGTGTCAGAGAGGGTCTGAGAGTGTCAGAGAGTGTCAGAGAGTTTCAGAGAGTGTCAGAGAGAGTGTCAGAGCGTGTCAGAGAGTTTCACAGAGTGTCAGAGAGTTTCTGAGTGTTTCAGAGAGTGTCAGAGAGTTTCAGAGAGTGTCACAGAGTGTCAGAGAGTGTCAGAGAGTTTCAGAGAGTTTCAGTGAATTTCCGAGAGTTTCTGAGAGTGTCAGAGAGGTTCAGAGAGTGTCACAGAGTGTCAGAGAGTTTCAGAGAGCTTCAGAGAGCGTCAGAGAGTGTCAGAGAGTGTCGGAGGTTTTCAGAGAGTTTCAGAGAGTGTCAGAGAGTTTCAGAGAGTTTCAGAGTGTGTCAGAGAGTGTCAGAGAGTGTCAGAGAGTTTCAGAGAGTTTCAGTGAGTGTCAAAGAGTTTCAGAGAGTATCAGAGAGTTTCAGAGATTTTCTGAGAGTGTCAGAGAGTGCCAGTGAGTTTCTGAGAGTTTCAGAGTGTGTTGGAGAGTGTCCGAGAGTGTCAGAGAGTTTCAGAGACTTTCTGAGAGTGTCACAGCGTGTCAGAGAGTTTCAGAGAGCTTCAGAGAGTGTTAGAGAGTGTCTGAGAGTTTCAGAGAGTGTCAGAGAGGGTCAGAGAGTTTCAGAGACTTTCTGAGAGTGTCGCAGCGTGTCAGAGAGTTTCAGAGATCTTCAGAGAGTGTTAGAGAGTGTCTGAGAGTTTCAGATAGTTTCTGAGAGTGTCAAAGAGTTTCAGGGAGTGTCAGAGAGTGTCAGAGTGTGTCGGAGAGTTTCAGAGAGTTTCGGAGAGTGTCAGAGAGTTTCAGAGAGTGTCAGAGAGTTTCAGAGAGTGTCTGAGCGTGTCAGAGATTGCCAGAGAGTTTCTGAGAGTTTCTGAGTTTGTCAGAGAGTGTCAGAGAGTTTCAGAGAGTGTCACAGACTGTCAGCGAGTGTCAGAGAGATTGCAGAGAGTGTCAGAGAGCTTCAGAGTGTTTCAGAGAGCTTCAGAGAGTGTCAGATAGTGTCAGATAAAGACAGAGAGTTTCAGTGAGTGTCAGAGAGTTTCAGAGAGTTTCAGAGAATGTCAGAGAGTGTCAGAGAGTGTCAGAGAATGTCGGAGAGTTTCTGAGAGTATCTGTGAGTTGAAGAGAGTGTCACAGAGTGTCAGAGACTGTCAGAGAGTGACAGGAAGTTTCACAGAGTGTCAGAGAGAGTCAGAGAGTGTCAGAGTATGTCAGAGAATGTCGGAGAGTGTCAGAGACATTGCAGAGAGTTTCAGAGAGTGTCAGAGAGCTTCAGAGAGTTTCAGAGAGTTTCAGAGAGCTTCTGAGAGTGTCAGAGAGTGTCAGATAGTGACAGAGAGTTTCAGAGAGTTTCTGAGAGTATCTGTGAGTGTCAGAGAGAGACAGAGAGTTTCACAGTTTGTCACAGAGTGTCAGAGAGTTTCAGAGAGTGTCAGAGAGTGTCTGAGAGTTTCAGAGTCTGTCAGAGAATGTCGGAGAGTTTCTGAGAGTATCTGTGAGTGTCTGAGAGTATCAGAGAGCGAGGGAGAGTGTCAGAGAATGTCGGAGAGTTTCTGAGAGTATGTGTGAGTGTAAGAGAGTGTCAGAGGGTTCTGAGAGTTTCTGAGTGTGTCAGGGAGTGTCACAGAGTGACAGAGACTGTCAGAGAGTGTCAGAGATTTTCAGAGAGTTTCACAGAGTGTCGGAGAGTGTCAGAGACTGTCAGAGAGTGTCAGAGAGTTTCAGAGAGTTTCACAGAGTATCAGAGAGTGTCAGAGAGTGTCAGAGAGTGTCAGAGAATGTCGGAGAGTTTCTGAGAGTATCTGAGAGTGTCAGAGAGTGTCAGAGAGTGTCAGAGGGTTCTGAGAGTTTCTGAGTGTGTCAGGGAGTGTCACAGAGTGTCAGAGAGTGTCAGAGAGTGTCAGAGAGTTTCACAGTGTGTCACATAGTGTCAGAGAGTTTCAGAGAGTGTCACAGATTGTCAGAGAGTGTCAGAGAGTGGCACAGAGTGGCAGAGAGGGTCAGAGAGTGTCAGAGAGTGTCAGAGAATGTCGGAGAGTTTCTGAGAGTATCTGTGAGTGTCAGAGAGTGTCAGAGAGTTTCACAGTGTGTCACAGAGTGTCAGAGAATGTCAGAGAGTTTCACAGAGTGTCTGAGAGTGTCGTAGATTGTCATAGAGTGTCAGGGAATGTCGGAGAGTGTCCGAGAGTTTCAGGGAGTGTCACAAAGTGTCAGAGAGTGTCAGAGAGGGTCAGAGAGTTTCAGAGAGTTTCTGAGAGTGTCACAGCGTGTCAGAGAGTTTCAGAGAGCTTCAGATAGTGTTCGAGAGTGTCTGAGAGTTTCAGAGAGTTTCAGTGAGTGTCAGAGAGTTTCAGAGAATTTCAGAGAGTGTCAGAGATTGTCTGAGAGTGTCAGAGAGTGTCAAAGAGTTTCAGAGAATGTCAGAGAGTGTCAGAGAGTGTCTGTGAGTGTAAGAGAGTTTCAGTGAGTTCTGAGAGTTTCTGAGTGTGTCTGGGATTGTCACAGAGTGTCAGAGACTGTCAGAGAGTTTCAGAGTGTTTCACAGAGTGTCAGAGAGTGTCAGAGAGTGTCAGAGAGATTCACAGTGCGTCACAGAGTGTCAGAGAGTTTCAGAGAGTGTCACATAGTGTCAGAGAGTGTCGGAGAGTGTCACCGAGTGTCAGAGAGTGTCAGAGAGTGTCAGAGAGTGTCAGAGACTGTCAGAGAATGTCGGAGAGTTTCTGAGAGTATCTGTGAATATCAGAGAGTGTCCGAGAGTTTCACAGTGTGTCATAGAGTGTCAGAGAGTGTCAGAGACATTTAGAGAGTGTCTGAGAGTGTCATAGAGTGTCAGAGAGTGTCAGAGAATGTCGGAGAGTTTCTGAGAGTATCTGTGAGTGTCAGAGAGTGTCAGCGACTGTCAGAGACGTTTAGAGGGTTCAGAGGTTTTCTGAGTGTGTCTCAGTGTGTCACAGAGTGTCAGAGAGTGTCAGAGAGGGTCAGAGACTGTCAGAGAATGTTGGAGAGTTTCAGAGAGTATCTGTGAGTGTCAGAGAGTGTCAGAGAGTTTCACAGTGTGTCACAGAGTGTCAGAGAATGTCACAGAGTGTCAGAGAGTGTCAGAGAGTGTCAGAGAGTTTCAGCGAGTGTCAGTGAGTGTCAAAGAGTTTCAGAGAGTGTCAGAGAGTGTCAGAAAGTTTCACAGTGTGTCACAGAGTGTCAGAGAGTGTCAGAGAGTGTCAGAGAGTTTCAGCGAGTGTCAGTGAGTGTCAAAGAGTTTCAGAGAGTGTCAGAGAATTTCAGCGATTTTCTGAGAGTGTCAGTGAGTGCCAGTGAGTTTCTGAGAGTTTCTGAGTGTGTCGGAGAGTGTCAGAGAGTTTCTGAGAGTTCCAGAGAGCTTCAGAGAGTGTCAGAGAGTGTCAGAAAGTTTCACAGTGTGTCACAGAGTGTCAGAGAGTGTCAGAGAGTTTCGGAGAGTGTCAGAGAGTGTCAGAGAGTGTCTGAGAGTGTCAGAGAGTGTCAGAGATTTTCAGAGAGTTCCAGAGAGCTTCAGAGAGTGTCAGAGAGTGTCAGAAAGTTTCACAGTGTGTCACAGAGTGTCAGAGAGTGTCAGAGAGTTTCGGAGAGTGTCAGAGAGTGTCAGAGAGGTTCAGAGAGTTTCTCAGTGTGTCGGAGAGTGTCAGAGGGTTTCAGAGAGTGTTCCAGAGTGTCAGAGAGTGTCAGAGAGAGTAAGAGAGTTTCAGAGAGTTTCTGAGAGTTTCTGAGTGTCAGAGAGTTTCAGAGAGTTTTTGAGAGTTTCTGAGTGTGTCAGAGAGTGTCAGAGATTGACAGAGAGTTTCTGAGATTTTCTGAGAATTTCAGAGTTTGTCAAGAGTTTCAGAGAGTGTCACAGACTGTCAGAGAGCGTCAGAGTGATTGCAGAGAGTGTCAGAGTGTGCGGGAGAGCTTCAGAGAATTGTCAGAGAGTTTCAGAGTGTGTCAGAGATTGTCAGAGAGTGTCAGTGAGTGTCAAAGAGTTTCAGAGAGTGTCAGAGAGTGTCAGAGATTCCCAGAGAGTTTCTGAGATGTTCTGAGACTTTCAGAGAGTGTCAAAGAGTTTCAGATAGTGTCACAGACTGCCAGAGAGCTTCAGAGAGTGTCAGAGAGTGTCAGAGAGTGACAGAGAGTGACAGAGAGTGTCAAAGAGTTTCACAGAGTGTCACGGACTGTCAGAGAGTTTCAGAGAGCTTCAGAGCGTGTCAGAGAGAGTCAGAGAGTGACAGAGAGTTTCAGAGAATTGTCAGAGAGTTTCAGAGAGTGTCAGAGTGTGTCAGAGAGTGCCAGAGAGTTTCAGAGTGTTTCAGAGAGTGTCAGAGAGTGTCAGAGAGGGTCTGAGAGTGTCAGAGAGTGTCAGAGAGTTTCAGAGAGTGTCAGAGAGAGTGTCAGAGCGTGTCAGAGAGTTTCACAGAGTGTCAGAGAGTTTCAGAGAGTTTCAGTGAATTTCCGAGAGTTTCTGAGAGTGTCAGAGAGGTTCAGAGAGTGTCACAGAGTGTCAGAGAGTTTCAGAGAGCTTCAGAGAGCGTAAGAGAGTGTCAGAGAGTGTCGGAGGTTTTCAGAGAGTTTCAGAGACTGTCAGAGAGTTTCAGAGAGTTTCAGAGAGTTTCAGAGTGTGTCAGAGAGTGTCAGAGAGTTTCAGAGAGTTTCAGTGAGTGTCAAAGAGTTTCAGAGAGTATCAGAGAGTTTCAGAGATTTTCTGAGAGTGTCAGAGAGTGCCAGTGAGTTTCTGAGAGTTTCAGAGTGTGTTGGAGAGTGTCCGAGAGTGTCAGAGAGTTTCAGAGACTTTCTGAGAGTGTCACAGCGTGTCAGAGCGTTTCAGAGTACTTCAGAGAGTGTTAGAGAGTGTCTGAGAGTTTCAGAGAGTGTCACAAAGTGTCTGAGAGTTTCAGAGAGTGTCAGAGAGGGTCAGAGAGTTTCAGAGAGCTTCAGAGAGTGTTAGAGAGTGTCTGAGAGTTTCAGAGAGTGTCAGAGAGGGTCAGAGAGTTTCAGAGACTTTCTGAGAGTGTCGCAGCGTGTCAGAGAGTTTCAGAGATCTTCAGAGAGTGTTAGAGAGTGTCTGAGAGTTTCAGATAGTTTCTGAGAGTGTCAAAGAGTTTCAGGGAGTGTCAGAGAGTGTCAGAGAGTGTCGGAGAGTTTCAGAGAGTTTTGGAGAGTGTCAGAGAGTTTCAGAGAGTGTCAGAGAGTTTCAGAGTGTCTGAGCGTGTCAGAGATTGCCAGAGAGTTTCTGAGAGTTTCTGAGTTTGTCAGAGAGTGTCAGAGAGTTTCAGAGAGTGTCACAGACTGTCAGCGAGTGTCAGAGAGATTGCAGAGAGTGTCAGAGAGCTTCAGAGTGTTTCAGAGAGCTTCAGAGAGTGTCAGATAGTGTCAGATAAAGACAGAGAGTTTCAGTGAGTGTCAGAGAGTTTCAGAGAGTTTCAGAGAATGTCAGAGAGTGTCAGAGAGTGTCAGAGAATGTCGGAGAGTTTCTGAGAGTATCTGTGAGTTGAAGAGAGTGTCACAGAGTGTCAGAGACTGTCAGAGAGTGACAGGAAGTTTCACAGAGTGTCAGAGAGAGTCAGAGAGTGTCAGAGTATGTCAGAGAATGTCGGAGAGTGTCAGAGACATTGCAGAGAGTTTCACAGAGTGTCAGAGAGCTTCAGAGAGTTTCAGAGAGTTTCAGAGAGCTTCTGAGAGTGTCAGAGAGTGTCAGATAGTGACAGAGAGTTTCAGAGAGTTTCTGAGAGTATCTGTGAGTGTCAGAGAGAGACAGAGAGTTTCACAGTTTGTCACAGAGTGTCAGAGAGTTTCAGAGAGTGTCAGAGAGTGTCTGAGAGTTTCAGAGTCTGTCAGAGAATGTCGGAGAGTTTCTGAGAGTATCTGTGAGTGTCTGAGAGTATCAGAGAGTGAGGGAGAGTGTCAGAGAATGTCGCAGAGTTTCTGAGAGTATGTGTGAGTGTAAGAGAGTGTCAGAGGGTTCTGAGAGTTTCTGAGTGTGTCAGGGAGTGTCACAGAGTGACAGAGACTGTCAGAGAGTGTCAGAGATTTTCAGAGAGTTTCACAGAGTGTCGGAGAGTGTCAGAGACTGTCAGAGAGTGTCAGAGAGTTTCAGAGAGTTTCACAGAGTATCAGAGAGTGTCAGAGAGTGTCAGAGAGTGTCAGAGAATGTCGGAGAGTTTCTGAGAGTATCTGAGAGTGTCAGAGAGTGTCAGAGGGTTCTGAGAGTTTCTGAGTGTGTCAGGGAGTGTCACAGAGTGTCAGAGAGTGTCAGAGAGTGTCAGAGAGTTTCACAGTGTGTCACAGAGTGTCAGAGAGTTTCAGAGAGTGTCAAAGAGTGTCAGAGAATGTCAGAGAGTGGCACAGAGTGGCAGAGAGGGTCAGAGAGTGTCAGAGAGTGTCAGAGAATGTCGGAGAGTTTCTGAGAGTATCTGTGAGTGTCACAAAGTGTCAGAGAGTGTCAGAGAGGGTCAGAGAGTTTCAGAGAGTTTCTGAGAGTGTCACAGCGTGTCAGAGAGTTTCAGAGAGCTTCAGATAGTGTTCGAGAGTGTCTGAGAGTTTCAGAGAGTTTCAGTGAGTGTCAGAGAGTTTCAGAGAATTTCAGAGAGTGTCAGAGATTGTCTGAGAGTGTCAGAGAGTGTCAAAGAGTTTCAGAGAATGTCAGAGAGTGTCAGAGAGTGTCTGTGAGTGTAAGAGAGTGTCAGTGAGTTCTGAGAGTTTCTGAGTGTGTCTGGGATTGTCACAGAGTGTCAGAGACTGTCAGAGAGTTTCAGAGTGTTTCACAGAGTGTCAGAGAGTGTCAGAGAGTGTCAGAGAGATTCACAGTGCGTCACAGAGTGTCAGAGAGTTTCAGAGAGTGTCACATAGTGTCAGAGAGTGTCGGAGAGTGTCACCGAGTGTCAGAGAGTGTCAGAGAGTGTCAGAGAGTGTCAGAGACTGTCAGAGAATGTCGGAGAGTTTCTGAGAGTATCTGTGAGTGTCAGAGAGTGTCCGAGAGTTTCACAGTGTGTCATAGAGTGTCAGAGAGTGTCAGAGACATTTAGAGAGTGTCTGAGAGTGTCATAGAGTGTCAGAGAGTGTCAGAGAATGTCGGAGAGTTTCTGAGAGTATCTGTGAGTGTCAGAGAGTGTCAGCGACTGTCAGAGACGTTTAGAGGGTTCAGAGGTTTTCTGAGTGTGTCTCAGTGTGTCACAGAGTGTCAGAGAGTGTCAGAGAGGGTCAGAGACTGTCAGAGAATGTTGGAGAGTTTCAGAGAGTATCTGTGAGTGTCAGAGAGTGTCAGAGAGTTTCACAGTGTGTCACAGAGTGTCAGAGAATGTCACAGAGTGTCAGAGAGTGTCAGAGAGTGTCAGAGAGTTTCAGCGAGTGTCAGTGAGTGTCAAAGAGTTTCAGAGAGTGTCAGAGAGTGTCAGAAAGTTTCACAGTGTGTCACAGAGTGTCAGAGAGTGTCAGAGAGTGTCAGAGAGTTTCAGCGAGTGTCAGTGAGTGTCAAAGAGTTTCAGAGAGTGTCAGAGAATTTCAGCGATTTTCTGAGAGTGTCAGTGAGTGCCAGTGAGTTTCTGAGAGTTTCTGAGTGTGTCGGAGAGTGTCAGAGAGTTTCTGAGAGTTCCAGAGAGCTTCAGAGAGTGTCAGAGAGTGTCAGAAAGTTTCACAGTGTGTCACAGAGTGTCAGAGAGTGTCAGAGAGTTTCGGAGAGTGTCAGAGAGTGTCAGAGAGTGTCTGAGAGTGTCAGAGAGTGTCAGAGATTTTCAGAGAGTTCCAGAGAGCTTCAGAGAGTGTCAGAGAGTGTCAGAAAGTTTCACAGTGTGTCACAGAGTGTCAGAGAGTGTCAGAGAGTTTCGGAGAGTGTCAGAGAGTGTCAGAGAGGTTCAGAGAGTTTCTCAGTGTGTCGGAGAGTGTCAGAGGGTTTCAGAGAGTGTTCCAGAGTGTCAGAGAGTGTCAGAGAGTGTAAGAGAGTTTCAGAGAGTTTCTGAGAGTTTCTGAGTGTCAGAGAGTTTCAGAGAGTTTTTGAGAGTTTCTGAGTGTGTCAGAGAGTGTCAGAGATTGACAGAGAGTTTCTGAGATTTTCTGAGAATTTCAGAGTTTGTCAAGAGTTTCAGAGAGTGTCACAGACTGTCAGAGAGCGTCAGAGTGATTGCAGAGAGTGTCAGAGTGTGCGGGAGAGCTTCAGAGAATTGTCAGAGAGTTTCAGAGTGTGTCAGAGATTGTCAGAGAGTGTCAGTGAGTGTCAAAGAGTTTCAGAGAGTTCAGAGAGTGTCAGAGATTCCCAGAGAGTTTCTGAGATGTTCTGAGACTTTCAGAGAATGTCAAAGAGTTTCAGATAGTGTCACAGACTGCCAGAGAGCTTCAGAGAGTGTCAGAGAGTGTCAGAGAGTGACAGAGAGTGACAGAGAGTGTCAAAGAGTTTCACAGAGTGTCACGGACTGTCAGAGAGTTTCAGAGAGCTTCAGAGCGTGTCAGAGAGAGTCAGAGAGTGACAGAGAGTTTCAGAGAATTGTCAGAGAGTTTCAGAGAGTGTCAGAGTGTGTCAGAGAGTGCCAGAGAGTTTCAGAGTGTTTCAGAGAGTGTCAGAGAGTGTCAGAGAGGGTCTGAGAGTGTCAGAGAGTGTCAGAGAGTTTCAGAGAGTGTCAGAGAGAGTGTCAGAGCGTGTCAGAGAGTTTCACAGAGTGTCAGAGAGTTTCTGAGTGTTTCAGAGAGTGTCAGAGAGATTCAGAGAGTGTCACAGAGTGTCAGAGAGTGTCAGAGAGTTTCAGAGATTTTCAGTGAATTTCCGAGAGTTTCTGAGAGTGTCAGAGAGGTTCAGAGAGTGTCACAGAGTGTCAGAGAGTTTCAGAGAGCTTCAGAGAGCGTCAGAGAGTGTCAGAGAGTGTCGGAGGTTTTCAGAGAGTTTCAGAGAGTGTCAGAGAGTTTCAGAGAGTTTCAGAGAGTTTCAGAGTGTGTCAGAGAGTGTCAGAGAGTTTCAGAGAGTTTCAGTGAGTGTCAAAGAGTTTCAGAGAGTATCAGAGAGTTTCAGAGATTTTCTGAGAGTGTCAGAGAGTGCCAGTGAGTTTCTGAGAGTTTCAGAGTGTGTTGGAGAGTGTCCGAGAGTGTCAGAGAGTTTCAGAGACTTTCTGAGAGTGTCACAGCGTGTCAGAGAGTTTCAGAGTACTTCAGAGAGTGTTAGAGAGTGTCTGAGAGTTTCAGAGAGTGTCACAAAGTGTCAGAGAGTGTCAGAGAGGGTCAGAGAGTTTCAGAGACTTTCTGAGAGTGTCGCAGCGTGTCAGAGAGTTTCAGAGAGCTTCAGAGAGTGTTAGAGAGTGTCTGAGAGTTTCAGATAGTTTCAGAGAGTGACAAAGAGTTTCAGGGAGTGTCAGAGAGTGTCAGAGAGTGTCGGAGAGTTTCAGAGAGTTTCGGAGAGTGTCTGAGCGTGTCAGAGATTGCCAGAGAGTTTCTGAGAGTTTCTGAGTTTGTCAGAGAGTGTCAAAAAGTTTCAGAGAGTGTCACAGACTGTCAGCGAGTGTCAGAGAGATTGCAGAGAGTGTCAGAGAGCTTCAGAGTGTTTCAGAGAGCTTCAGAGAGTGTCAGATAAAGACAGAGTGTTTCAGTGAGTGTCAGAGAGTTTCAGAGAGTTTCAGAGAATGTCAGAGAGTGTCAGAGAGTGTCAGAGAATGTCGGAGAGTTTCTGAGAGTATCTGTGAGTGTAAGAGAGTGTCACAGAGTGTCAGAGACTGTCAGAGAGTGACAGGAAGTTTCACAGAGTGTCAGAGAGTGTCAGAGAGTGTCAGAGTATGTCAGAGAATGCCGGAGAGTGTCAGAGACATTGCAGAGAGTTTCAGAGAGTGTCAGAGAGCTTCAGACAGTTTCAGAGAGTTTCAGAGAGCTTCTGAGAGTGTCAGAGAGTGTCAGATAGTGACAGAGAGTTTCAGAGAGTTTCTGAGAGTATCTGTGAGTGTCAGAGAGAGACAGAGAGTTTCACAGTTTGTCACAGAGTGTCAGAGAGTTTCAGAGAGTGTCAGAGAGTGTCTGAGAGTTTCAGAGTCTGTCAGAGAATGTCGGAGAGTTTCTGAGAGTATGTGTGAGTGTAAGAGAGTGTCAGAGGGTTCTGAGAGTTTCTGAGTGTGTCAGGGAGTGTCACAGAGTGACAGAGACTGTCAGAGAGTGTCAGAGATTTTCAGAGAGTTTCACAGAGTGTCAGAGAGTGTCAGAGACTGTCAGAGAGTGTCAGAGAGTTTCAGAGAGTTTCACAGAGTATCAGAGAGTGTCAGAGAGTGTCAGAGAGTTTCAGAGAATGTTGGAGAGTTTCTGAGAGTATCTGAGAGTGTAAGAGAGTGTCAGAGGGTTCTGAGAGTTTCTGAGTGTGTCAGGGAGTGTCACAGAGTGTCAGAGAGTGTCAGAGAGTTTCACAGTGTGTCACAGAGTGTCAGAGAGTTTCAGGGAGAGTCACAGATTGTCAGAGAGTGTCAGAGAGTGGCACCGAGTGGCAGAGAGGGTCAGAGAGTGTCAGAGAGTGTCAGAGAGTGTCAGAGAATGTCGGAGAGTTTCTGAGACTATCTGTGAGTGTCAGAGAGTGTCAGAGAGTTTCACAGTGTGTCACAGAGTGTCAGAGAATGTCAGAGAGTTTCACAGAGTCTCTGAGAGTGTCATAGATTGTCATAGAGTGTCAGGGAATGTCGGAGAGTGTCCGAGAGTTTCAGGGAGTGTCAAAAAGTGTCAGAGAGTGTCAGAGAGGGCAGAGAGTGTCAGAGAGTTTCTGAGAGTGTCACAGCGTGTCAGAGAGTTTCAGAGAGCTTCAGATAGTGTTCGAGAGTGTCTGAGAGTTTCAGAGAGTTTCAGTGAGTGTCAGAGAGTTTCAGAGAATTTCAGAGAGTGTCAGAGATTGTCTGAGAGTGTCAGAGAGTGTCAAAGAGTTTCAGAGAATGTCAGAGAGTGTCAGAGAGTGTCTGTGAGTGTAAGAGAGTGTCAGAGAGTTCTGAGAGTTTCTGAGTGTGGCTGGGATTGTCACAGAGTGTCAGAGACTGTCGGAGAGTTTCAGAGAGTTTCACAGAGTGTCAGAGAGTGTCAGAGAGTGTCAGAGAGATTCACAGTGCGTCACAGAGTGTCAGAGAGTTTCAGAGAGTGTCACATAGTGTCAGAGAGTGTCGGAGAGTGTCACCGAGTGTCAGAGAGTGTCAGAGAGTGTCAGAGACTGTCAGAGAATGTCGGAGAGTTTCTGAGAGTATCTGTGAGTGTCAGAGAGTGTCTGAGAGTTTCACAGTGTGTCATAGAGTGTCAGAGAGTGTCAGAGACATTTAAAGAGTGTCTGAGAGTGTCATAGAGTGTCAGAGAGTGTCAGAGAATGTCGGAGAGTTTCTGAGAGTATCTGTGAGTGTCAGAGAGTGTCAGCGACTGTCAGAGACGTTTAGAGGGTTCAGAGGTTTTCTGAGTGTGTCACAGTGTGTCACAGAGTGTCAGAGAGTGTCAGAGAGGGTCAGAGACTGTCAGAGAATGTTGGAGAGTTTCTGAGAGTATCTGTGAGTGTCAGAGAGTGTCAGAGAGTTTCACAGTGTGTCACAGAGTGTCAGAGAATGTCAGAGAGTGTCAGAGAGTGTCTGAGAGTGTCATAGATTATCATAGAGTGTCAGAGAATGTCGGAGAGTTTCTGAGATTATCTGTGAGTGTAAGAGAGTGTCACAGAGTGTCAGAGACTGTCAGAGAGTGACAGGGAGTTTCAGAGAGTTTCACAGAGTGTCAGAGAGTGTCAGACAGTGTCAGAGTATGTCAGAGAATGTCGGAGACCTTCTGAGATTATCTGTGAGTGTCAGAGAGTGTCAGAGAGTTTCACAGTGTGTCACAGAGTGTCAGAGAATGTCAGAGAGTTTCACAGAGTGTCTGAGAGTGTCATAGATTGTCATAGAGTGTCAGGGAATGTCGGAGAGTGTCCGAGAGTTTCAGGGAGTGTCACAAAGTGTCAGAGAGTGTCAGAGAGGGCAGAGAGTGTCAGAGAGTTTCTGAGAGTGTCACAGCGTGTCAGAGAGTTTCAGAGAGCTTCAGATAGTGTTCGAGAGTGTCTGAGAGTTTCAGAGAGTTTCAGTGAGTGTCAGAGAGTTTCAGAGAATTTCAGAGAATGTCAGAGATTGTCTGAGAGTGTCAGAGAGTGTCAAAGAGTTTCAGAGAATGTCAGAGAGTGTCAGAGAGTGTCTGTGAGTGTAAGAGAGTGTCAGAGAGTTCTGAGAGTTTCTGAGTGTGGCTGGGATTGTCACAGAGTGTCAGAGACTGTCGGAGAGTTTCAGAGAGTTTCACAGAGTGTCAGAGAGTGTCAGAGAGTGTCAGAGAGATTCACAGTGCGTCACAGAGTGTCAGAGAGTTTCAGAGAGTGTCACATAGTGTCAGAGAGTGTCGGAGAGTGTCACCGAGTGTCAGAGAGTGTCAGAGAGTGTCAGAGACTGTCAGAGAATGTCGGAGAGTTTCTGAGAGTATCTGTGAGTGTAAGAGAGTGTCACAGAGTGTCAGAGACTGTCAGAGAGTGACAGGGAGTTTCAGAGAGTTTCACAGAGTGTCAGAGAGTGTCAGACAGTGTCAGAGTATGTCAGAGAATGTCGGAGACCTTCTGAGATTATCTGTGAGTGTCAGAGAGTGTCAGAGAGTTTCACAGTGTGTCACAGAGTGTCAGAGAATGTCAGAGAGTTTCACAGAGTGTCTGAGAGTGTCATAGATTGTCATAGAGTGTCAGGGAATGTCGGAGAGTGTCCGAGAGTTTCAGGGAGTGTCACAAAGTGTCAGAGAGTGTCAGAGAGGGCAGAGAGTGTCAGAGAGTTTCTGAGAGTGTCACAGCGTGTCAGAGAGTTTCAGAGAGCTTCAGATAGTGTTCGAGAGTGTCTGAGAGTTTCAGAGAGTTTCAGTGAGTGTCAGAGAGTTTCAGAGAATTTCAGAGAATGTCAGAGATTGTCTGAGAGTGTCAGAGAGTGTCAAAGAGTTTCAGAGAATGTCAGAGAGTGTCAGAGAGTGTCTGTGAGTGTAAGAGAGTGTCAGAGAGTTCTGAGAGTTTCTGAGTGTGGCTGGGATTGTCACAGAGTGTCAGAGACTGTCGGAGAGTTTCAGAGAGTTTCACAGAGTGTCAGAGAGTGTCAGAGAGTGTCAGAGAGATTCACAGTGCGTCACAGAGTGTCAGAGAGTTTCAGAGAGTGTCACATAGTGTCAGAGAGTGTCGGAGAGTGTCACCGAGTGTCAGAGAGTGTCAGAGAGTGTCAGAGACTGTCAGAGAATGTCGGAGAGTTTCTGAGAGTATCTGTGAATGTCAGAGAGTGTCCGAGAGTTTCACAGTGTGTCATAGAGTGTCAGAGAGTGTCAGAGACATTTAAAGAGTGTCTGAGAGTGTCATAGAGTGTCAGAGAGTGTCAGAGAATGTCGGAGAGTTTCTGAGAGTATCTGTGAGTGTCAGAGAGTGTCAGCGACTGTCAGAGACGTTTAGAGGGTTCAGAGGTTTTCTGAGTGTGTCACAGTGTGTCACAGAGTGTCAGAGAGTGTCAGAGAGGGTCAGAGACTGTCAGAGAATGTTGGAGAGTTTCTGAGAGTATCTGTGAGTGTCAGAGAGTGTCAGAGAGTTTCACAGTGTGTCACAGAGTGTCAGAGAATGTCAGAGAGTTTCAGAGAGTGTCTGAGAGTGTCATAGATTATCATAGAGTGTCAGAGAATGTCGGAGAGTGTCCGAGAGTGTCAGAGAGTTTCAGGGAGTGTCACAAAGTGTCAGAGAGTGTCAGAGAGTGTTAGAGTGTGTCTGAGAGTTTCAGAGAGTTTCAGTGAGTGTCAGAGAGTTTCAGTGAATTTCAGAGAGTGTCAGAGATTGGCTGAGAGTGTCAGAGAGTTTCAGAGAATGTCAGAGAGTGTCAGAGAGTGTCTGAGAGTGTCAGAGAGTGTCAGAGAGTGTCAGAGAATGTCGGAGAGTTTCTGAGAGTATATGTGAGTGTAAGAGAGTTTCAGAGGGTTCTGAGAGTTTCTGAGTGTGGCAGGGAGTGTCACAGAGTGTCAGAGACTGTCAGAGAGTGTCAGAGAGTTTCAGAGAGTTTCACAGAGTGTCAGAGAGTGTCAGAGAGTGTCAGAGGGATTCACAGTGCGTCACAGAGTGTCAGAGAGTTTCAGAGAGAGACACAGAGTGTCAGAGAGTGTCAGAGAGTGACACAGAGTGTCAGAGAGTATCAGAGAATGTCAGAGACTGTCAGAGAATGTCGGAGAGTTTCTGAGAGTATCTGTGAGTGTCAGAGAGTGTCACAGAGTTTCACAGTGTGTCACAGAGTGTCACAGAGTGTCAGTGAGATTCAGTGAGTGTCTGAGAGTGTCATAGAGTGTCAGAGAATGTCGGAGAGATTCTGAGAGTATC